>NC_136857.1:146740-592047 GCF_951799975.1 Gobius niger | reverse complement strand
AAAAAAATGACGAAAAAATGACAAAAATGTGACAAAAATTGACAAAATAATGACAAAAAAATGACAAAAATGTGACAAAAAATGACAAAAAAATGACGAAAAAATGACAAAAATGTGACAAAAAGTGACAAAAAAGTGACAAAAAAATGACAAAAAAATGACAAAAAAGTGACAAAAAATGTGACAAAAAAATTACAAAAAATTGACAAAAATGTAACAAAAAATGACAAAAAAGTGACAAAAATGTGACAAAAAATGACAAAAAATGACAAAAAAGTGACAAAAAAATGACAAAAATGTGACAAAAAATGACAAAAAAATGACAAAAATGTGACAAAAAATGACAAAAAATGACAAAAAAATGACAAAAATGTGACAAAAAAGTGACAAAAATGTGACAAAAAAGTGACAAAAAAATGACAAATGACAAAAATGTGACAAAAATGTGACAAAAAAGTGACAAAAAAATGACAAAAAATGACCAAAAAAAATGACAAAAAAGTGACCAAAAAAATGACAAAAAATGACCAAAAAAAATGACAAAAATGTGACAAAAAAATGACAAAAAATGACCAAAAAAATGACAAAAATGTGACAAAAAAGTGACAAAAAAATGACAAAAAAGTGGCAAAAATGTGACAAAAAAGGCAAAAAAATGACAAAAATGTGACAAAAAAATGACAAAAAAGGCAAAAAAATGACAAAAATGTGACAAAAATGTGACAAAATGTGACAAAAAAGTGACGAAAAAGTGACGAAAAATTGATGAGAAAGTGGCAAAAATGTCACAAGAAATTGACTAAAATTGACAAAAAGTTACAAAAATATGACGAAAACAATGATGGAAATGTGACAAAAATGTGACAAAAAAATGACAAAAATGACAAAAAAAATGACAAAAATGTGACAAAAAAATGACAAAAAAGTGACAAAAAAATGACAAAAATGTGACAAAAAAATGTGACAAAAATGTGACAAAAAAGTGACAAAAAAGTGACAAAAAAATGACGAAAAAATGACAAAAATGTGACAAAAAATGACAAAAAAATGACAAAAAAATGACAAAAATGTGACAAAAAATGACAAAAAAATGACGAAAAAATGACAAAAATGTGACAAAAAGTGACAAAAAAGTGACAAAAAAATGACAAAAAAATGACAAAAAAGTGACAAAAAATGTGACAAAAAAATTACAAAAAATTGACAAAAATGTAACAAAAAATGACAAAAAAGTGACAAAAATGTGACAAAAAATGGACAAAAAATGACAAAAAAGTGACAAAAAAATGACAAAAATGTGACAAAAAATGACAAAAAAATGACAAAAATGTGACAAAAAATGACAAAAAATGACAAAAAAATGACAAAAATGTGACAAAAAAGTGACAAAAATGTGACAAAAAATGACAAAAATGTGACCAAAAGTGACAAAAAAATGACAAAAAAGTGACAAAAATGTGACAAAAAATGACAAAAAAATGACAAAAATGTGACAAAAAAATGACAAAAATGTGACAAAAATGTGACAAAAAAATGACAAAAATGTGACAAAAAAATGACAAAAAATGACAAAAAAATGACAAAAATGTGACAAAAAAATGACAAAAAATGACAAAAAAATGACAAAAAATTGACAAAAAAATGACAAAAAAGGCAAGGCTACTGCTACTTCCTGAGCCGCACGGACTACGCCTCGCTCCTCCGGGACCAGGAGGGCACGGTGCGCCTGTGCAAGGTCCTCACCGTCGTGTTCGGAGTCGCCGCCTGCTCCACCCTGTTCTACATTCTGTGGAAGAAGTTCTCGCGCTACCGGGAGGACAAGCGGCAGAGGAGAATGATGGAGGAGTTTCACGAGCAGCAGAGGCAGCGCGTGGAGGAGCTGGGGATGGACGACGACGCCGTTTCGCCCACGAGCTGCACCGTGTGCCTGTCCACGGAGCGCGACTGCATCTTTTTGGAGTGCGGACACGTGTGCGCCTGCCAGAGGTGCTACGGCGGCTTGCCCCAGCCAAGAGGTGCCCCATATGCAGGGCGTTCATCACGAGGGTGGTGCCGCTCTTCAACAGCTAACACAGGAACGGACGCAATTCGCCTTTGACTCTGAGCTTTTTTTTAACACGTCGCTTTTCTCGTGATGTTTTCGCTTTGCAGGTTCGTCTCCTTCACGTCGGGTCTCGGTAACGGTTCGTTTACCTCTTTCGGGTGCGGTGTTTCCCCAAACTTACTTACTTTACATTAGCCTCACCACAAAGCGAAATGTCACAGGAAAGTGTGTTTTATTGAGTTTTAATGAATGAAAATGAATAAAGTCTTGTCTCAGTTTGTGAAACCCGGGCCTGTCTTATTGAACACAAAGCTGATGTTCTTTAACCCCTTAACTCCCACCTGAACCCAGCACATTCTCTCCGGTTTGGCTTTACCCCAATCCAAAAGCTTCTGGAAAAAGGTGAGAAAATAGCGACAGAACTGAGACAAAAACAATGATGGAAATGTGACAAAAATGTGACAAAAAATGACAAAAATGTGACAAAAAAATGACAAAAAAATGACAAAAAATGACAAAAATGTGACAAAAAAATGACAAAAATGTGACAAAAAATGACAAAAATGTGACAAAAAAATGACAAAAAAATGACAAAAAAATGACAAAAAAGTGACAAAAAAATGACAAAAAAATGACAAAAATGTGACAAAAAATGACAAAAATGTGACAAAAAATGACAAAAAAATGACAAAAAAATGACAAAAAAATGACAAAAAATGTGACAAAAAATGACAAAAATGTGACAAAAAATGTGACAAAAAAATGACACAAAAATGACAAAAAAGTGACAAAAATGTGACAAAAAATGTGACAAAAAAATGACACAAAAATGACAAAAATGTGACAAAAATGTGACAAAAAAATGACAAAAAAGTGACAAAAAGTGACAAAAATGTGACAAAAATGTGACAAAAAAATGACAAAAAAGGCAAGGCTACTGCTACTTCCTGAGCCGCACGGACTACGCCTCGCTCCTCCGGGACCAGGAGGGCACGGTGCGCCTGTGCAAGGTCCTCACCGTCGTGTTCGGAGTCGCCGCCTGCTCCACCCTGTTCTACATTCTGTGGAAGAAGTTCTCGCGCTACGGGAGGACAAGCGGCAGAGGAGAATGATGGAGGAGTTTCACGAGCAGCAGAGGCAGCGCGTGGAGGAGCTGGGGATGGACGACGACGCCGTTTCGCCCACGAGCTGCACCGTGTGCCTGTCCACGGAGCGCGACTGCATCTTTTTGGAGTGCGGACACGTGTGCGCCTGCCAGAGGTGCTACGGCGGCTTGCCCCAGCCCAAGAGGTGCCCCATATGCAGGGCGTTCATCACGAGGGTGGTGCCGCTCTTCAACAGCTAACACAGGAACGACGCAATTCGCCTTTGACTCTGAGCTTTTTTTTAACGCGTCGCTTTTCTCGTGATGTTTTCGCTTTGCAGGTTCGTCTCCTTCACGTCGGGTCTCGGTAACGGTTCGTTTACCTCTTTCGGGTGCGGTGTTTCCCCAAACTTACTTACTTTACATTAGCCACAAAGCAAAATGTCACAGGAAAGTGTGTTTTATTGAGTTTTAATGAATGAAAATGAATAAAGTCTTGTCTCAGTTTGTGAAACCCGGGCCTGTCTTATTGAACACAAAGCTGATGTTCTTTAACCCCTTAACTCCCGCCTGAACCGAGCACATTCTCTCCAGTTTGGCTTTACCCCAATCCAAAAGCTTCTGGAAAAAAGGTGTGAAAATGCGACAGAACTGAGACGAAAACAAGGACGGAAATGTGACAAAAAAGTGATGAAAAAGTGACGAAAATTGATGAGAAAGTGGCAAAAATGTCACAAGAAATTGACTAAAAATTGATAAAAAGTTACAAAAATATGACGAAAACAATGATGGAAATGTGACAAAAATGTGACAAAAAAGTGACAAAAATGTGACAAAAAAATGACAAAAATGTGACAAAAATGTGACAAAAAATGACAAAAAAGTGACAAAAAAGTGACAAAAATGTGACAAAAATGTGACAAAAAATGACAAAAATGTGACAAAAAAATGACAAAAATGTGACAAAAAATGACAAAAATGTGACAAAAAAATGACAAAAATGTGACAAAAAATGACCAAAAAAATGACAAAAATGTGACAAAAAATGACAAAAAAATGACAAAAATGTGACAAAAAATGACAAAAAATGACAAAAAAGTGACAAAAATGTGACAAAAAAATGACAAAAATGTGACAAAAAAGTGACAAAAATGTGACAAAAAATGTGACAAAAATGTGACCAAAAAAGGCAAAAAGTGACAAAAATGTGACAAAAAATGACAAAAATGTGACAAAAATGTGACAAAAAATGACAAAAAATGACAAAAAAATGACAAAAATGTGACAAAAAATGACAAAAAAATGACAAAAATGTGACAAAAAATGACAAAAATGTGACAAAAAATGACAAAAATGTGACAAAAAAATGACAAAAAAATGACAAAAAAAAGTGACAAAAAAAATGACAAAAATGTGACAAAAAAATGACTAAAAAATGACAAAAAAAATGACTAAAAAATGACAAAAATGTGACAAAAAAAATGACAAAAATGTGACAAAAATGTGACAAAAAAGTGACAAAAAATGTGACAAAAAAATGACAAAAAAGGCAAGGCTACTGCTACTTCCTGAGCCGCACGGACTACGCCTCGCTCCTCCGGGACCAGGAGGGCACGGTGCGCCTGTGCAAGGTCCTCACCGTCGTGTTCGGAGTCGCCGCCTGCTCCACCCTGTTCTACATTCTGTGGAAGAAGTTCTCGCGCTACCGGGAGGACAAGCGGCAGAGGAGAATGATGGAGGAGTTTCACGAGCAGCAGAGGCAGCGCGTGGAGGAGCTGGGGATGGACGACGACGCCGTTTCGCCCACGAGCTGCACCGTGTGCCTGTCCACGGAGCGCGACTGCATCTTTTTGGAGTGCGGACACGTGTGCGCCTGCCAGAGGTGCTACGGCGGCTTGCCCCAGCCCAAGAGGTGCCCCATATGCAGGGCGTTCATCACGAGGGTGGTGCCGCTCTTCAACAGTTAACACAGGAACGGACGCAATTCGCCTTTGACTCTGAGCTTTTTTTAACACGTCGCTTTTCTCGTGATGTTTTCGCTTTGCAGGTTCGTCTCCTTCACGTCGGGTCTCGGTAACGGTTCGTTTACCTCTTTCGGGTGCGGTGTTTCCCCAAACTTACTTACTTTACATTAGCCACAAAGCGAAATGTCACAGGAAAGTGTGTTTTATGGAGTTTTAATGAATGAAAATGAATAAAGTCTTGTCTCAGTTTGTGAAACCCGGGCCTGTCTTATTGAACACAAAGCTGAGGTTCTTAACCCCTTAACTCCCGCCTGAACCCAGCACCATTCTCTCCGGTTTGGCTTTACCCCAATCCAAAAGCTTCTGGAAAAAAGCTGTGGAAATAGCAACAAAACTGAGACGAAAACAATGATGGAAATGTGACAAACATTGACAAAAAAGTGACGGAAAATTGATGAGAAAGTGGCAAAAATGTCACAAGAAAATGACAAAAACAATGATGGAAATGTGACAACAAATCGATGAAAAAAAAATGGACAAAAAAATGACAATTTGATAAAAAAATTGACAAAAAATTGACCAAAAAATGACTAAAAAATGATTAAAAATTGACGAAAAATGACAAAAATTTGATAAAAAATTGACAAAAAAATGACACAAAAATGATTAAAATTTGACCAAAAAATGACAAAAAAATGGTTAAAAATTGACCAAAAAATGATTAAAAATGGACAAAAAAAAGACAAAAAACGTACAAAAATGAGCTGACGAAAAAATGATAAAATATTGATTAAAATTTGACCAAAAAATGACAAAAATGTGACAAAAAAGTGACAAAAATGTGACAAAAATGTGACAAAAATGTGACAAAAAATGACAAAAATGTGACAAAAAAATGACAAAAATGTGACAAAAAAGTGACAAAAATGTGACAAAAAAGTGACAAAAATGTGACAAAAATGTGACAAAAATGTGACAAAAAATGACAAAAATGTGACAAAAAATGACAAAAAAGTGACAAAAATGTGACAAATGTGACAAAAAATGACAAAAAATGACAAATGACAAAAAAGTGACAAAAATGTGACAAAAAATGACAAAAAATGTGACAAAAAATGACAAAAAAATGACAAAAAATGACAAAAAATGTGACAAAAAAGTGACAAAAATGTGACAAAAAAATGACAAAAAAAATGACAAAAAAGTGACAAAAATGTGACAAAAAAGGCAAAAAAAAATGACAAAAATGTGACAAAAATGTGACAAAAATGTGACAAAAATGTGACAAAAATGTGACAAAAAATGACAAAAATGTGACAAAAAATGACAAAAATGTGACAAAAAAATGACAAAAAAATGACAAAAAAATGACAAAAAAATGACAAAAAAATGACAAAAAATGACAAAAATGTGACAAAAATGTGACAAAAATGTGACAAAAAAATGACAAAAATGTGACAAAAAAATGACAAAAAAATGACAAAAAAATTACAAAAAAGTGACAAAAATGTGACAAAAAAGGCAAAAAAAAATGACAAAAATGTGACAAAAAAATAACAAAAATGTGACAAAAAATGACAAAAATGTGACAAAAAAGTGACAAAAAAATGACAAAAATGTGACAAAAAAAATGACAAAAATGTGACAAAAAAATGACAAAAATGTGACAAAAAATGACAAAAAAGTGACAAAAAATGACAAAAATGTGACAAAAATGTGACAAAAAAATGACAAAAATGTGACAAAAATGTGACAAAAAAATGACAAAAAAATGACAAAAAATGACAAAAATGTGACAAAAAAATGGCAAAAAAGTGACAAAAAAATGACAAAAATGTGACAAAAAATGACTAAAAAATGACAAAAAAATGACAAAAAAGTGACAAAAATTTGACAAAAAAGGCAAAAAAATGACAAAAATGTGACAAAAAAATGACAAAAATGTGACAAAAAATGTGACAAAAAAGGCAAAAAAATGACAAAAATGTGACAAAAAAATGACAAAAAATGACAAAAATGTGACAAAAAAGTGACAAAAAAATGACAAAAAATGACAAAAATGTGACAAAAAATGACAAAAATGTGACAAAAATGTGACAAAAAAGGCAAAAAAATGACAAAAAAATGACAAAAAAGTGACAAAAATGTGACAAAAAAAGGCCAAAAAAAATGACAAAAATGTGACAAAAAATGACAAAAATGTGACAAAAATTTGACAAAAAATGACAAAAATGTGACAAAAATGTGACAAAAAAATGACAAAAATGTGACAAAAAATGACAAAAATGTGACAAAAAATTACAAAAATGTGACAAAAATGTGACAAAAAAATGACAAAAATGTGACAAAAAATTACAAAAATGTGACAAAAATGTGACAAAAAAATGACAAAAATGTGACAAAAAATGTGACAAAAAAATGACAAAAAAGGCAAGGCTACTGCTACTTCCTGAGCCGCACGGACTACGCCTCGCTCCTCCGGGACCAGGAGGGCACGGTGCGCCTGTGCAAGGTCCTCACCGTCGTGTTCGGAGTCGCCGCCTGCTCCACCCTGTTCTACATTCTGTGGAAGAAGTTCTCGCGCTACCGGGAGGACAAGCGGCAGAGGAGAATGATGGAGGAGTTTCACGAGCAGCAGAGGCAGCGCGTGGAGGAGCTGGGGATGGACGACGACGCCGTTTCGCCCACGAGCTGCACCGTGTGCCTGTCCACGGAGCGCGACTGCATCTTTTTGGAGTGCGGACACGTGTGCGCCTGCCAGAGGTGCTACGGCGGCTTGCCCCAGCCCAAGAGGTGCCCCATATGCAGGGCGTTCATCACGAGGGTGGTGCCGCTCTTCAACAGCTAACACAGGAACGGACGCAATTCGCCTTTGACTCTGAGCTTTTTTTTAACACGTCGCTTTTCTCGTGATGTTTTCGCTTTGCAGGTTCGTCTCCTTCACGTCGGGTCTCGGTAACGGTTCGTTTACCTCTTTCGGGTGCGGTGTTTCCCCAAACTTACTTACTTTACATTAGCCACAAAGCAAAATGTCACAGGAAAGTGTGTTTTATTGAGTTTTAATGAATGAAAATGAATAAAGTCTTGTCTCAGTTTGTGAAACCCGGGCCTGTCTTATTGAACACAAAGCTGATGTTCTTTAACCCCTTAACTCCCACCTGAACCCAGCACATTCTCTCCGGTTTGGCTTTACCCCAATCCAAAAGCTTCTGGGAAAAAGGTGAGAAAATAGCGACAGAACTGAGACAAAAACAATGATGGAAATGTGACAAAAAAGTGACGAAAAAGTGACGAAAAATTGATGAGAAAGTGGCAAAAATGTCACAAGAAATTGACTAAAAATTGACAAAAAGTTACAAAAATATGACGAAAACAATGATGGAAATGTGACAAAAATGTGACAAAAATGTGACAAAAATGTGACAAAAAAATGACAAAAATGTGACAAAAAAGGCAAAAAAGTGACAAAAAAGTGACAAAAATGTGACAAAAAAGGCAAAAATGTGACAAAAAAGGCAAAAAATGACAAAAATGTGACAAAAAAATGACAAAAATGTGACAAAAAATGACAAAAATGTGACAAAAAAACGACAAAAAAATGACAAAAAAATGACAAAAATGTGACAAAAAAAAGACAAAAAAATGACAAAAATGTGACAAAAAAATGACAAAAAAATGACAAAAATGTGACAAAAAAAAGACAAAAAAATGACAAAAATGTGACAAAAAAGGCAAAAAAGTGACAAAAAAGTGACAAAAAAGTGACAAAAAAAAGACAAAAAAGTGACAAAAAATGACAAAAATGTGACAAAAATGTGACAAAAAAGTGACAAAAAAATGACAAAAAAACGACAAAAAAATGACAAAAATTTGACAAAAAAGTGACAAAAAAATGACAAAAAAATGACAAAAAAATGACAAAAAAATGACAAAAAGTGACAAAAAAGTGACAAAAAAATGACCAAAAAATGACAAAAATGTGACAAAAAATGACCAAAAAATGACAAAAAAGTGACAAAAAAATGACAAAAAAATGACAAAAATGTGACAAAAAATGACAAAAATGTGACAAAAAATGACAAAAATGTGACAAAAAAGTGACAAAAAAGTGACAAAAAAAATGACAAAAATGTGACAAAAAATGACAAAAATGTGACAAAAATGTGACAAAAAATGACAAAAATGTGACAAAAAAGTGACAAAAATGTGACAAAAAAGTGACAAAAATGTGACAAAAAAATGACAAAAAAAATGACTAAAATGTGACAAAAATGTGACAAAAAATGACAAAAAAGTGACAAAAAAGTGACAAAAAAAATGACCAAAAAATGACAAAAAATGACAAAAATGTGACAAAAAAGTGACAAAAAAATGTGACAAAAATGTGACAAAAATGTGACAAAAAAATGACAAAAAAATGACAAAAATGTGACAAAAAATGACAAAAATGTGACAAAAATGTGACAAAAAATGACAAAAATGTGACAAAAAAGTGACAAAAATGTGACAAAAAAATGACAAAAAAAAATGACTAAAATGTGACAAAAATGTGACAAAAAATGACTAAAATGTGACAAAAATGTGACAAAAAATGACAAAAATGTGACAAAAATGTGACAAAAAAATGACAAAAAAATGACAATGTGACAAAAAAATGACAAAAAAGGCAAGGCTACTGCTACTTCCTGAGCCGCACGGACTACGCCTCGCTCCTCCGGGACCAGGAGGGCACGGTGCGCCTGTGCAAGGTCCTCACCGTCGTGTTCGGAGTCGCCGCCTGCTCCACCCTGTTCTACATCCTGTGGAAGAAGTTCTCGCGCTACCGGGAGGACAAGCGGCAGAGGAGAATGATGGAGGAGTTTCACGAGCAGCAGAGGCAGCGCGTGGAGGAGCTGGGGATGGACGACGACGCCGTTTCGCCCACGAGCTGCACCGTGTGCCTGTCCACGGAGCGCGACTGCATCTTTTTGGAGTGCGGACACGTGTGCGCCTGCCAGAGGTGCTACGGCGGCTTGCCCCAGCCCAAGAGGTGCCCCATATGCAGGGCGTTCATCACGAGGGTGGTGCCGCTCTTCAACAGCTAACACAGGAACGGAACGGACGCAATTCGCCTTTGACTCTGAGCTTTTTTTTAACACGTCGCTTTTCTCGTGATGTTTTCGCTTTGCAGGTTCGTCTCCTTCACGTCGGGTCTCGGTAACGGTTCGTTTACCTCTTTCGGGTGCGGTGTTTCCCCAAACTTACTTACTTTACATTAGCCACAAAGCAAAATGTCACAGGAAAGTGTGTTTTATTGAGTTTTAATGAATGAAAATGAATAAAGTCTTGTCTCAGTTTGTGAAACCCGGGCCTGTCTTATTGAACACAAAGCTGATGTTCTTTAACCCCTTAACTCCCGCCTGAACCGAGCACATTTTCTCCAGTTTGGCTTTACCCCAATCCAAAAGCTTCTGGAAAAAAGCTGTGAAAATAGCAACAGAACTGAGATGAAAACAATGATGGAAATGTGACAAACATTGACAAAAAAGTGACGAAAAATTGATGAGAAAGTGGCAAAAATGTCACAAGAAATTGAAAAAAAAATGGACGAAAAAATGACAAAAATGTGACAAAAACAATGATGGAAATGTCACTTTTTTGTCAATGTTTGTCACATTTCCATCATTGTTTTTGTCATATTTTTGTAACTTTTTGTCACATTTTTGTCATTTTTTGTCAATTTTTTTTCATCAAATTGTTGTGACTTTTTTGTCAATGTTTGTCACAACAAATTGTGAAAAATGTGACAAAAAATTGATGAAAAAATGACAAAAATGTGATAAAAATTTGAACAAAAAATGACAAAAATGTGACAAAAAGTTACAAAAATATGACAAAATCAATGATGGAAATGTGACAAACATTGACAAAAAATTTACAAAAATGTGATAAAAAATTGACCAAAAAATGACACAAAATTGATTAAAAAAAATGATGAAAAAAGGACAAAAATGTGACAAATTTACAAAAAAATTGATAAAAATTTGACAAAAATGTGTAAAAAAAAAAGACAAAAAAGTTACAAAAATGAGCTCAACACCCAACAAAAAAAAATGATGGAAATAAAATGTGATGACGTGAGGAAAAAGATCCTCTCGGTTCAGGCGGGAGTTAAGAGGTTAAGGAATGGAAGAAGTGCGGGTGAAACTGGATAATCATCCCAGACAGACACAACAGGCGGCGCCTCAAACTGAAAGAACAGTTTCTACAGAATATGATTTGTATGGATATAATATTGTCATGTCTGACTGCATGTGAAGCCGGATGGAAGTCGCCTGATGGGGCAGGGGGGGGCAGGGGGGGGGCGTAGATCATCCTGACGAATAATGAAGGTAAACACGTCTGTATCAACGTCACCAAAGTCAATAAAATCTGTAACGCTGCATCAAAGTGAGCCTGTTTGTCAAAGGACTCTCTGCCGTGTGTTGTCGTTGGAAACCGTGAGAGTTTAAATATATTCACTGCAGAAACACATTTAGATAAAGTACAAATGCAAAGCTCTCAGGGGGGGGGAGAACATCACAGTCAATGGGATTTAAAGCCCTTTGTAATCCGACACCAACACCAACACTATTACGATGTTTAGAGACTTCAAAATGAAAAAGAAGTCGTTTCTTTGACAAAAATCCTATTGTTTAAGTAAATGAAAAAGTTGCAAAGGAAGTAACAATGTTTTGCCGCTACGCTGGACCCGAGTCCGGAGCAAAGTACTGGCTCCTGTATTTCATGTATATTCTGTTTTACTGTAGAATGTTTTAAATTCACTGTTGCCATAAAGAACGGGAGTGATGGTGGAGTTGAATGAAGGAGGTGATGAATAGAAAGAAGAAGAAGAAGAAGAAGAAGAAGAAGAAAGGTGTGGACATTTAAAGTACTATGGGGGAGTGGAAAGTAGTTTAGTACATATAAAAATGGAGTTGGACTTTGTGACTGCAGGTGCACAGACGGGAACTACTGGATATTATTGAAAAACGGGAACCACTCTGCTCATTGTTTTTTATCTATTGACTGTTACTGTCTCTCTGTTTGTTTGTTTGTTTGTCTGTCTCTCTGTTTGTTTGTTTGTCTGTCTCTCTGTTTGTTTGTCTGTCTCTCTGTTTGTTTGTTTGTCTGTCTCTCTGTTTGTTTGTCTGTCTGTCTCTCTGTTTGTTTGTCTGTCTGTCTGTCTGTCTGTCTGTCTGTCTGTCTCTCTGTCTATCTCTCTGTCTGTCTGTCTGTCTGTCTGTCTGTCGGCCATTTTGAGTTAAAGTCTTCTAGAATGAACACGGAAATCATGCAAAAAGTAATACATGAAAATCCACAGAGACCATCACTGAGAATGATGGACCGATTGGAAGTCATTTTCCAAACTCCTTCCTGACTGACAGACCGATTCGGACGCTTCTTATCATGGCGGACGCTGACGCACATCCGGTTTGAGCTCTTACAGTCTCTTCCGTGTGCTGCCTTTGGGGCCAGGTCCGGCTGACTGATGGACAGCCACATCCTCCAGGCTCACAGGAAGCTGAACTCTCTCCTTCCTCTTCCATGTCTCCGGTCCCCCCCAGCTCAGACTTCTATGTGGAACATTTTGAACATGGTGTGTGAGGGTTAGGTTGAAGTTCAGGAACACGATTGTCCCTGTGGTCATGTGTGCGCAGTGCATGACCCCCCTATTGTACATGTTTTAGTTACGAAACGTTTTGAAAGTTTTACCTCCGTGTCAGGAATATTCTGAACGCAAGTCATTTTATCCCAGTTTCCTGTTTCAGTCGTCTCTCGTTGCAACAGCCTTTCCTCAGTCCTTCTCGATTGCTCTCCCCCAGGAGGACCGATCACAGAGCCGGGGGGGCTGTGCTCGGTCCTTCTCGATCGCTCTCCCCCAGGAGGACCGATCACAGAGCCGGGGGGGCTGTGCTCAGTCCTTCTCGATCGCTCTCCCCCAGGAGGACCGATCACAGAGCCGGGGGGGGGCGGTGCTCAGTCCTCGATCGCTCTCCCCCAGGAGGACCGATCACAGAGGCGGGGGGGCTGTGCTCAGTCCTTCTCGATCGCTCTCCCCCAGGAGGACCGATCACAGAGCCGGGGGGGCACAGTGACCCGGTCTCTCTGACACTCAGATTGTCCTTCTGTGGAACAGCTGAAGCAGAATGTGAGTCATGTGTGTGACAGTAATGCTGGAGTGAGGAGAGGTCAAAGCAAAGTTACTGCAATGATTCAAACCAAAGCCAGTGCTGGGGGGTGTGAGGGCTCTGGGCGTTTTTAAAGGAACGGACAATATTAAAGTGTTTGTTGCAGACTTTAGCAGGTGCTTTGTCTCTGCGGTCGAGCTTCTAAAAATCAGCCTGAATTTGCCCCTGATTTAGACAAAACAAAACCCTTTGCAAGCAACAACCTGCTGTTTTAAAGCTGTGAACCAGAGGCCGTCCAGCACAGAAGAACCTCTGGCCCCCAAGAGGATTTGGAGAAATATTATTATGCAAATAAGAGATAAAATACCTGTTAAAGTCTAAAAATGAGAGAAATCGTGTCAGTATTTTAAAAATGTCCCGTCAGAACATCCGGCTTGGTCAGATATGATAAACAGTGATTCTCTACTGGGGGGTCGGGAACCATTTTCTGTGGGTCGCGAGTCTATAGGGAACTTTTATTACATATTTTCCACCTGAAACTGCGGGACACACAGTCTGTGTCTGTTAAATGAATGTTATCGACTTGTTTTGATCATAACTTCAGTCTTAAAGGGAAATCTACAGCTCGTTCAACAAAACCTGTGTGGAAAATACAATATTTATACGATATATGACAAATGACAGTTTTATTTGGGTCCTTGTCGTCCGAGGGTGATGGTGGATCCCAAAGCTCTGCCTCCTCATGTAAAACCACTGATGTAAAACACTGGCATTTGCAGAAATAGTTCTTTACTTTAGGCGACAGTGTTGAGGTTCAGCCCTTGGGTGTTTTGGGAATGATAACATTCCTTTAACAGACACAGACTGTGTGTCCGAGCAGTTTCAGGAGGAAAATATTAAATACAAGTTCCCTATAGACTCACCAGTAGAGAATCACTGTTTAACATCATATCTGACCAAGCCGGATGTTCTGACGGGACATTTTTAAAATACTGACACGATTTCTCTCATTTTTAGACTTTAAGGTATTTGATCTTTTATTTGCATATTAATATTTCTCCAGATCCTCTTGGGGGCCAGAGGTTCTTCTGTGCTGGACGGCCTCTGGTTCACAGGTTTAAAACAGCAAACACGACTCATGGACTCGTTGTTGTTGCAAAGGGTTTTGTATTGTTCAAATCAGTGTTTCCCAACCAGGGGCACAGGGACCCAGGGGGCACTTGGAACTATTTCAGATTGAAAAAAGGGGAAAATGTAGCATAATTTTCTAGGAAAAGTTATATTTTTCAGTAAAAAGTGTTGCTTTGGGAGAATTGTAAGTTTATTTTCACGGCAACATTGTCTTTTTTCTTACAAATACCACTTTTAAGTAAGTACTTTCTAAATAAACTGTAACACCCGTGATGTAGGGGGAACACGGTGGACCTGCGAAAGGCCAAAGGGAACGAAAGACAAAAACCACTGGTCTAAATCCTCCACGACGCGATGCCCAACCCTGCTGTAAACCCTTTGAGATTTGGATATGCATATATATAAGCTGGCAGAAAACAAGTTAAAGTTCTCCAAACACGTTCTAAAGCTCATGTTCTTCTCTGACATGTTTTCCTCTTGGACGTGTCACAAATAAATGTACTTGCAACAGCGTTACTTCTCTGGAAAACTGCAAATAGACACATTATGATCCAGCTTTAACAGTGCTTCCTTATACCAGTTTCTAAGACTGTGAGGATTTGGATCATTTGTTGCAAAAGCATCTTCAGTCACAGGAAAAAAACATTTGAAACCCAATCATGTTCACATTGTTAGAACCAACAGTGTTATCGTCGAGGATTTGATTAAACCGTTAATAAAACACAATCCCCTGAGCGATAAGAGCTCATTAAAGACTCACTGCTTCACTCTGGGTTAACAAAGTGTATAATTGTTATGATTATACTTCATTACGAGCCTGTTACTGAGCTGAGCAGGGGGGGAACATTATTCTTCCTGCACCAAATGTATTTTTAACAGGGCTCATGGTCTGGTCTGTTTGTTGAGACAATGTGCTTTGATTTTCATCAATGAAACCAGCTTTTTAACAATGTTGTGATGTCGTCACTAATGAAAGACCAAAGCCTCACACACAGGCCTCACACACAGGCCTCACACACAGGCCTCATACACAGGCCTCATACGCTGCTTAACTTAGTTAACTTAATTTTTTTCCCATCATTTTTTTTGTTGGGTATTCAGCTCATTATTGTAACTTTTTTGTCACATTTTTTCGTCCATTTTTTGTCATTTTTTTTGCCAATTTTTGTCATTTTTTTGTCAAATTTTTTGTCATTTTTTTGTCTCATTTTTGTCATTTTTTTGTCAAATTCTTTGTCATTTTTTTGTCATTTTTTTGTAATTTTTTGTCAAATTTTTTTCATTTTTTTGTCATTTTGTTGTTGTTTTTTGTCATTTTTTTTGTCATTTTATTTAATTTTTTTGGCAAATTTATTTCATTTTTTTTTCTTCTTTTTTTGTTGTTTTTTTGTCATTTTTTTGTTATTTTTTTGTCAATTTTTTTTCATTTTTTTGTCATTTTTTTGTCATTTTGTTGTTGTTTTTTGTCATTTTTTTTGTCATTTTTTTTTATTTTTTTGGCAAATTTATTTCATTTTTTTTTCTTCTTTTTTTGTTGTTTTTTTGTCATTTTTTTGTCACATTTTTGTCATTTTTTGTGACATTTTTGCCAATTTTTCATCGATTTTTCATCACTTTTTGTCAATGTTTTCTCGCTTTTTCGTCACATTTCCATCATTGTTTTCGTCTCAGTTCTGTCGCTATTTTCTCATCTTTTTTCCAGAAGCTTTTGGATTGGGGTAAAGCCAAACTGGAGAAAATGCTCTCGGTTCTGGTGGGAGTTAAGGGGTGTATAGGGGGAGTATATGGTGGGGCAAACATTTCCATATCTGCTCGTTTCTCATTCCCTGTGACTTTTTTGCCTCTGCCTTTGACCGGAGCCTAATTGGATCAAAAATCAATCCGGCGTCTCCCTCGACAAACCCACTTCTGTCCGATCAAAAGAACAAAACAAATGAGACGATTCGAGTCATCGGATAAAAGAAAAAAGTCAATAACTTTAAGTTTGAATGAGACTTTGATCACACACAGAGCTGCCAGCGGAAAGGCATTCTAAAGGCATTCTATTTACTTCTTTGATTACTGATACTTACATTTTATGAGTAATACGATGTTTTCAAGATATTACAACAAGTAATCAATAGTTACTTGGCACATTCACGTATTTCTGAGTAATCTGTAAAAACTCTGATGGCGGCCATTTTAGGGATAGGTTTGCCTGAGTCCTCCTAGGAACGCCCCCACCTCCTGGAGACGCCTCCGAGCTTTGGTCACCAGCCGAGTAACCAACCACTGCTCCTCAGCAGAACCCCCTCCCCACTGATGCCACAGACAGCGTGTGGAGGGGGCGTGTCTAAAGGCTCAGAGGTTCTTAAAGAGACAGAGGCCTATTTCAAGACATTCACTACAGCCATTTTGAGAGAGACATTTTATACAAGGCAGTTATTCTAATTTACTGCATTTACAGACCAACAGAAGGTTTGTCATCATTGTAGTGAGATATAGACTG
Source organism: Gobius niger (assembly GCF_951799975.1). Lineage (NCBI taxonomy): Eukaryota > Metazoa > Chordata > Actinopteri > Gobiiformes > Gobiidae > Gobius > Gobius niger. The sequence goes on along the minus strand of NC_136857.1, from coordinate 575,186 downwards.
GTGCTGTGGGACTGACAAAAGCAGAACACCCCCTCTTTAAAGCAGAACACCCCCTCTTTAAAGCAGAACACCCCCTCTTTAAAGCAGAACACCCCCTCTTTAAACCAGAACACCCCCTCTTTAAGGAACAGGCTGCGTAGGAGGAGACAGAGCGGCCGTTAAATTACACACAGGACTCGGGAACCTTTACAGTGAGTGGGGCTGAACGGGACCCGCTCGTCTTTATTATATCCTCGGGTCCTGGATTTAGTTCGACGCCGAATTAGAAAAAGCATTTCTGCACTGTTGGGCTAGTTCAGGGGACAGCTTTGCTAAAAACTCTTCTTGCCCCACTGTGAACCTCCCTCCCACTGAACTCGATTCAGGTCAGGTGTTACGGCGAGCTGCCCGTCACCGCCTCCCTCTGCAGAGGGCGCGCCCGGGCTTCGTTAAATCACCTGTGTGGGTCATGCACGGGGAGCTACAGGGACATCCCGGCAGCAAAAGGCCGGCAAAACTGCTGCCTCAACAAAGGAACGGAGAGTTTCAATCCTCTAAAACGCAGAGCAGGACCGGGCACTCGCTAAAGACTCTGGAGGGACGGCCGGTAAGAATCTGCGCTGTTTGCGGACGAGATGAACGGTTTTAATGCGCTCTGTGCGAAGCTGCTGATTTCTTGTTTGTGCACATATTGCTAATGTTAGATACACTGCTGGAAAATACTCGTGTAAAAACAAAGTTGGAAACTTAAAGAACCTGAGGGGTGTGCTTACAATATCATTGGTTAAAACTTCACTTTTTAAACCCTAAATATATATGCTAAACATCGAATAAATGATGTTGCCCATACTTACCTGGTGTAAGGATTCTAACGAAATCTGAACAAGCCTCTGACTCATGCTTTGCTCACACGCTACACAACAAGAAGACCATGTCTCTGAGATGAGCTGATAGACAACGGTCCACACCATAATCATTCTGAACATAACGGGAAGTACAGATAATATACAAACACAGAGACACAAACAACTGACTCACTGATAGGCCTCACCCTCTCTGAGTAGAGAAGTGCAAGACTAGGATAAAAGGAGACTGGACTTCACTTCTTCTCTTTCTCTGAAGTCACCAGCTGCTTCTACTGCTTTGTAACTGGGAACAATGGCAATAAAAGCCTTATCTTTGAGACGACTTCTATCTCCAGTGTCTGCTTTGGCGATATCCAAAAAACTGTTCTCGCGTGATACAAAAGAACCAGATCCTAACAATTGGTGCCGTGACCCGGATATCTTCGCGAGAGTAGAGGATCACTCTTATTTTTTGAAAATATTTATTGTACATTTTTTTTTCGTCAGTGCTGAGACAGGCCAAATAGGACGTGGGAGCCGCAGCCTGAGCACGTGACCACTCAAAGGGGAAAGGCGCCATAGAACAAGGTAAGCAGAAAACCTTTTCTAAATTTCTGCCACGCTCTCGCGTGTTATTTCCCTATATTTGAGTGGCCTCGCTCTTAAGGTTTAGTACTTCCCTATTTAAATTTTGACATACACTGATCAAAGGCAAGAGAAAGTGAAAAGATTTTTTGCCGTTCCTTCTTACAAGGATTCATTTATTTAGGTAGAAATCCGCAGGGGTCAGGGACCACTATATAAACTTGCGGCGGCTGGTCAAGGACCCGGTCAAGGACCGAAAAAAAGTCGTTATTTAGGTAGAAATCCGCAGGGGTCAGGGACCACTATATAAACTTGCGGCGGTCACGGACCGTAAAAAGCGGGCTGGTCAGGGACCCGGTCAAGGACCGAAAAAAAGCCACAGGCCTGAGTTTCTAAAAAAAAGCGCGCAAAGAAAGACAAAAAAAAATAAATAAAAATCAATACAAAAATATTAAATAAAAATGTTGTTCCGTGCGCAAACACGTCGAGAAAACTAAGTTCCGTGCGCAAACACGTCGAGAAAACTAGGTAAACTACAAAAAAGGTTAATAAAAAATAAAAAAGTAATAAACAAATAAAAATAAATAATTGTGATTGGTCATGAAACAAGAATCACAGGCAATTGCTTACTTTAAATGTGAACAGGGGGACAGTCTAAATTAAACAGGGGGTATGTGCATAAACTAAAACTTAAATGGCTAACTGCACTATAGTGCTATTTGGAATAAGATCTCACCCTGTGGAGGCCTGTGGATTTAAGCTCCATGAGGATCTCACAGGTTAAAAAGGCCATGTCCTCTGACTGTAGGGCCAAGTGCCAAAACAATATTGTTGAAAGAGCAACACTAGTAAATAATTGAATATATGAGAATACTAAACTCTGCTGTTAAGTTTTTATCCCAAGGTGCACAGGAAACGCTTGTCGAGGAACCCAAGTACAGGGTCCTGGAGTAAATACAGGAAGGAGACTCGGGGATGAGAAGATTGAACAGCCGGAGGTGGTAAGAGCCTCTTGATTATGATTTTGTATTTCAATTTTTAGTACGTATGATATACTTGGTTTTCTTGTGGGGAGGTTGTTTCAGTTTTGCCTTGTGTGTGCTGCTCATGGCAGATTTGTTTGGGTCATAGGGGAATGTTTGGGGCTCTGTTCGTGGGACTGTTGGGCCTGGAGTGTGGTCTGGCCTTGGTGGTGGTTTCTTGCTTAGCAGTTTTCAAAAACATTTTTTTTCTTTTTTCTTTGGATTAAACTTTGGAAGAAAGGGAACTATATTGGGTATTAATTTAGTTAAAATAACAAATAATAGTAATTGTCTCGTATTTCTGGGGATTGACCATAAGACAGATACATTTTTTGATTGGGATAAGAATTGACAATACATGTTTTGAACTGAATTGAATTAAAAAAAGGCCATAGACACATTCATTTATAAAAGTATAGTAGACAAACCCCAAATTTACCAAGTAAGACAATTGGAATATAACAGTTAGACATGGGGGTGAGGGAGAGTAGGGTAACTTCCCCATTTTTTCCCCCTCATTCTGTTACAGATATTGGTGAGATGGAGATCATGAGGCTGGAATCCTTGGACGTGATAGTCTAGGGTCTACATTACTGATACACAATGTTGCTAAAGTTAATCACACATGATAACGCTGTGCTTTGCTAGAAATAGTTGTAGGTTTGCTTAATTAGATTATTGGGAGGTACACGATGTTTAGTAATAAAAATAATACACTATGTGCTTTGCAAAAAAAAACAAAAAAAAAAAACACGCTACATGCTGGCATTGACTGGAACGGAAAGGGTGGCAGAGCTGGTTTGGGGGTGGTCAGCATCACGTTAAAGCCACGCCGAGCTATGGAGGTGAAGGTGGAATGTCACTATACATAGGATCACACACAACACAAGCTGAAATTTAGTTAGTTTAGAGTTAATTAAAGGCTAATTTAGACTGTTTAGTTTTAAAACTTAATATTATACTTACTCTTAGGGAGGAAGTAACAGGGGGATTGTAAGGATTCTAACAAAATCTGAACAAGCCTCTGACTCATGCTTTGCTCACACGCTACACAACAAGAAGACCATGTCACTGAGATGAGCTGATAGACAATGGTCCACACCATAATCATTCTGAACATAACGCAAAGTACAGATAATATACAAACACATAGACACAAAACAACTGACTCACTGATAGGCCTCACCCTCTCTGAGTAGAGAAGTGCAAGACGAGGATAAAAGGAACTGTCAACGGAATTCTGGACTTCACTTCTTCTCTTTCTCTGAAGTCACCAGCTGGTTATACAACTTTGTAACTGGAACAATGGCAATAAAAGCCTTATCTTTGAGACGACTTCTATCTCCAGTGTCTGCTTTGGCTATATCCAAAAACTGTTCTCGCGTGATACAAAAGAACCAGATCCTAACACTGGTGTAATATTACGAGCTAAAACATGGATACTTGATTTTTATGTGTAAAAATAATACTCGTTATACCTTTTTATTGCAAATAATATTGTTGAATTGTGCATGGCGTGCACTTACACTGGGTATCTTTGTGTTCTTGTGTTTACCAGTTGCGCCTTCTGAGCAAAGTAAAACCCTACCTACCACATGCTGACCTAGAGCGTGTAGTCCAGGCCCTGATCTCGTGCCGGTTGGACGACTGTAATTCTTTGTATTATGGATTGTCCCAGGCCTCCATCCATCGCCTGCAGCTGCTCCAAAACGCCGCTGCACGATTACTCACTGGCTCACGGAGATATGAGCATATTACTCCTGTTCTGGCCTCTTTGCCTTGGCTCCCAGTGAGCTACAGGATCCAGTTTAAGATCCTACTGATGGTTTTGAAGTGTTTAAATGGAATGGCCCCGTCTGTCTGTTTATGTCCCAAAGAGGACGACGAGGTCAGCAGATCAAATGCTGCTGGTTGTTCCGCGATCTCGGATGAAAACTAGGGGTGACCGAGCTTTTGCTGTTGCAGCTCCCACACTTTGGAACAGTCTTCCCTTGAGCGTTAAAACAGCTCAGTCTTTGAATGTCTTTAAATCTCTTTTGACCCATTTGTTTGCACTGGCCTTCAACACAAGCTGAGCTGATTTTCTTTGGTGGTTATTATTATTGCCTTTGTTTGTTATGTAATGTATTTTAACTTTGTTGAAACCTTGTATTGCCTGTGTACAGCACTTTGGGCAGCGATAGTTGTTGTAAATGTGCTTTATAAATAAATTTGACCTTGACCATGACCTTAAGGTTTTTCACCTATTATTTCTACAAACAACTACTACTGTTCATCAATAAATAAGTTGATCAAATGAAGTTGCATTGAGTGAATTCCAGTTAAAATCCTCCAGAAGCGTCGCCCCCCCTAGTCAAGCAGAGGAACCCGCACAGCTGCAGATAGAAAGCTTGACAATATCTGTGAGTGAACCACAGCCCTGGGACACGGGGCCCCGTTATCCACCTCAACATCTCTGTAGGTCTGACTGTTTCGCCTCTGAGTCCCACCAGAGGGCCCCCCACTCCACTCTGGGAACTGAAGAAGAATTCTGGTCCAGAAGTGGAGGAACAAAAACACATGAATAATTCAATTCAACAAACGTGTCAGAGGGAGGACGATTCTTAACCCACTTAATGTTCTCAAAATAGTGAAATACAAGCGACTCAAATGAGTGTTGTGTAGAATCCTGCACAGCGCCGTGTGTTTAATGCTAATGAGGCTCTGAGGGGGGGGGGGGACACACTCTGAGGGGGGGGGGGGGGGGGGGGGGCACTCTGAGGGGGGGGGCACTCTGCTCACCTCTGTCCTTACAGCTCCTCGACGGCCCTCATCGCCCGGTCTCGCTCTCGTGGCATTGAAATTGTGAAACACTTGATGAAGGAGAGACTGTGTTTGATGGTTCCCTCGCAGCCGCACTGACGGCTCTAAAACCAGACACAAACACAGGGGTTTCCATGGCGTCGGCGCTTTCATGTCCGCGGCACACGGCGTCTGAGTGGATTATTCATGTACCGGAAGACCAGACTCTGTTTTCATCCGACTTTGGGGAAAGTAGATTTAACTGACCTTTTCTCTCTGTTAAACACGCTTTTAAACTGTCCCTAAAAACAAACACGATACTTTTAGATTTAAAATTCAAAATAATGTTCATATATGTGGAAAATAAGACTGAGAGAACTGGCCTGGGGCGCCCTCTGCAGGAGACAGTGAGAATGACACACAGGGCGGACGAGCTCAGAATCTCAATGTTCTCCTCTTATCCCCCGCCTTAACCAAGCTTTACCTAAATCTAAAAGCTTTAAAGAAAAGCATCAAAATAGCGACGAAAACGAGGATGAAAACGGAACAAAAACGTTTTCCCGGAAAAGCAACAAAAAAGTGACAAAAAACATGAAAAAAAGCAATGAAAAAGCTACAAAAACACACCCCCTGGTGGATACTTTGCGAACTGCAGGCAATATTAACCCCTTAACTCCCACCTGAACCGAGCACAGTTTCTCCAGTTTGGCTTTACCCCAATCCAAAAGCTTCTGGGAAAAAGGTGAGAAAATAGCAACAAAACTGAGACGAAAACAATGATGAAGATGTGACAAAAAAGTCACAAGAAATTGATGAAAAAATGACCAAAATGTGACAAAATGTGACAAAAAAAATACATAAATATATATATAAATATATATATATTATATATATTTTGTCCCTCAGCGCCCCCTAACTAAAATATCCTCTCACGGCTCTGCAAAAAAGTGACAAAAACACAACGACAAAGCGACAAAGCAATGAAAAAAGCATCAAAAGAACACAGACGAAAACACATTAAAAAGCCACACGAAAAAAGTCATGAAAAAGCCACAAAAAACAAAAATGCGCCGACAAAGTTTCAATCACATTTGCAGGTCTTCGCTTTCGAATCAGGCATTACACTGTAGCTCTTCGGTCAAGAAGCTTTTAGATTTGGGTAAAGCCGAACTGGAGAAAATGCACTCGGTTAAGGCACTTTGTGGAAGTGTCGCATTTACGCTGATTTGGGCCCGGCTGGTCAGAGTCCAGGGCCGTTTTTCAGTCCAGGTCCGGCCCTGACGACACATGAACAGTGAAAACAAGCGTTAACATTTACTTAAAGTGATAGTCTGTAAGTTTGCAAAGTGAGGATCAAGCTCCGCCCCCTCCCCTCCTCATTATGCCGCTTATGACGTCTCAGAAGCTGTTTGTTTACTTTTAACCTCTTAACCCCCACCTGAGCAGAGCATGTTTTCTTCACAAAAATGTGACGAAAATGTGACAAAAAAATGACAAAAATGAGACAAAAAAATGACAAAAATGTGACAAAAATGTGACAAAAATGTGACAAAAAAATGACAAAAATGAGACAAAAAAATGACAAAAATGTGACAAAAAATGTGACAAAAAAATGACAAAAATGAGACAAAAAAGTGACATAATTGTGACGAAAAAAATTAAAAAAGCAAAGAAAAAATGACAAAAATGCAGCAAAAATAGCAATGAAAAAAAACATTCAAATAGTTACAGCAACAATGAGGAAAAAGATGCACTTTGAGCCATTCTGTTAATCTAAGCTTTCAAAATGAGGCGTTACAGTCGAGGAGATTTAAGATTTGGGTAAAGCCGAACTGGAGAAAATGTGCTGGGTTAAGGCGTTAAAACGCTGGGCCCTTCGAACACACTTCGAACGCAGAACTGCTCAGAACATGGTCTGCAGAGCGATTTTGATTAAAGCCTCCTGATAAAACTCTCCTCGTTACATCTCCAGTGTTGCTGCTTAATCACAGGGAGGCTTTATGCACATACACACATATACACATATACTCATATACTATACTATAATATAATATATCTGTGCATCTGTGTGAGGGGATGGAGAGGCAGAAGCCTGAGCCCTGGAGCAGCTTGTTAGGGATAAACAACTGTACATGTTTTGAATTTACAAACACTTTAAAGTCCACTGGTTATTTCTGCCGCTGTGAGGAAACGGCATGTTTTCACCTGAAGGAGCCTCCTCTTTCTGAAAAGCCTCGTCCTCGTTTCACCATAGCAACCTCGACAAATGTTGTGCTCTTATGGCGCGGCCAAATATAGGCGGCGTCTGTGGACATCTCCTGCTTTCAGCCCAGGCTCCGGGTCGAACTGACGGAGTTTCAAAGTCATTAAATAACCCTGTGAAACCGTGAACATGGGAATGAGCCTCCTGCTCTTCCAGGTTCCATCGGTGGGAAATGAGCTGAGGGGGGGAGGAGCTCAAACAAAGGTCACACCTTCTGTTTGCCTTTTGATCACAGCACACATTCCCTGTGGCATTGGTTCAATCAGTTTCTATAGACCCGGTTTACTTAACACCGGCCCACAATTAACGCGATAAGCCATTAGCAGCTCTATCATTACACTCATGCAATTACACAGCTCCTCCACTAGAGGCATGTGACGCCCCCTGGTGGCGCTTTCTTGAGTCATGGTTCAGATAATCTGGTATAATGAGCGATGGGCCTCTGGAACATCACACTCATGCCCCTCACACTGTGAATATCAGAGGAAATAGTTTATTGTAACTCCCTCCAGGACCCACAGAACCTCAGACCTCCATTTTTATACATTTTAGACAAATGTTTGCAAAGAAGTGCATGCTGGGAGTTGTCAGGTGACTCCGTCCTGCCCCTATACTGTTTATATACTGTGTATATACTGTTTATATACTGTGTATATACTGTTTATATACTGTTTATATACTGTTTATATACTGTTCATATACTGTTTATATACTGTTTATATACTGTTTATATACTGTTTATATACTGTTCATATACTGTTTATATACTGTTTATATACTGTTCATATACTGTTTATATACTGTTTATATACTGTTCATATACTGTTCATATACTGTTTATATACTGTTTATATACTGTTCATATACTGTTTATATACTGTTTATATACTGTTTATATACTGTTTATATACTGTTTATATACTGTTTATATACTGTTTATATACTGTTTATATACTGTTTATATACTGTTCATATACTGTTTATATACTGTTTATATACTGTTCATATACTGTTCATATACTGTTTATATACTGTTTATATACTGTTCATATACTGTTTATATACTGTTTATATACTGTTTATATACTGTTTATATACTGTTTATATACTGTTTATATACTGTTCATATACTGTTCATATACTGTTTATATACTGTTTATATACTGTTCATATACTGTTTATATACTGTTTATATACTGTTTATATACTGTTTATATACTGTTTATATACTGTTTATATACTGTTCATATACTGTTCATATACTGTTTTAACTAATCCTGTTATAATGTTGCTGTCAAAGCTCCGCGTGTGATCATGTCTGCACTCAAACTGCCTCCAGTACAATGGGCGTCTTGCTACAAACAGCGGTGATTCACTTTCCAGTTTCAGCGACGTCATCGCGATCGTGAGCCACTCGAGGGACGTGTGTGGTGAGGAGGCGCTGAGTCACTCGGGGGCCGGGTCGCCCCGACATCTCACACGGAGCCCCTCCAACACGGAGCCCCTCGAACACGGAGCCCCTCGAACACGGAGCCCCTGGAACACGGAGCCCCTGGAACACTGTGGATTTAATAAGAAACGTCCTGGATGTGGGACCTGGTCTGACTCTTCTTGTGCAGCTGTTCTTTCTCATGTTCTTCAGGCGAGCGTTTGTATAAATGTGCTTAATGAGAGTCAGTGGTTCTAATGGAGCCGACACTTCCCTCTTCAGAGCCACTCACACTCACTATCCAGGGTTTGTTTTGTTGTAACGTGTATGTGTTGTTCATTTGTGTAAAGTAATTAAAATATACAAAGTAAAACAATCGTGAGGCCGTCCTTCTGTGGACTCACAGGAGGAGCCATGAGGGGCTGGTTATGAGGGGCTGGTTCCATGAGGGGCTGGAGCCATGAGGGGCTGGTTATGAGGGGCTGGTTCCATGAGGGGCTGGTTATGAGGGGCTGGTTATGAGGGGCTGGTTATGAGGGGCTGGTCATGAGGGGCTGGTTATGAGGGGCTGGTTATGAGGGGCTGGTTATGAGGGGCTGGTTATGAGGGGCTGGTTATGAGGGGCTGGTTATGAGGGGCTGGTTCCATGAGGGGCTGGTTATGAGGGGCTGGTTATGAGGGGCTGGTTATGAGGGGCTGGTCATGAGGGGCTGGTTATGAGGGGCTGGTTATGAGGGGCTGGTTATGAGGGGCTGGTTATGAGGGGCTGGTTATGAGGGGCTGGTTATGAGGGGCTGGTTATGAGGAGCTGGTTATGAGGGGCTGGTTATGAGGGGCTGGTTATGAGGGGCTGGTTATGAGGGGCTGGTTATGAGGGGCTGGTTCCATGAGGGGCTGGTTATGAGGGGCTGGTTATGAGGGGCTGGTTATGAGGGGCTGGTTATGAGGGGCTGGTTATGAGGGGCTGGTTATGAGGGGCTGGTTATGAGGGGCTGGAGTCATGAGGGGCTGGAGCCATGAGGGGCTGGTTATGAGGGGCTGGTTTTGAGGGGTTGGTTATGAGGGGCTGGTTATGAGGGGCTGGTTATGAGGGGTTGGTTATGAGGGGCTGGTTATGAGGGGCTGGTTATGAGGGGCTGGTTATGAGGGGCTGGTTATGAGGGGCTGGTTATGAGGGGCTGGTTATGAGGGGCTGGTTATGAGGGGCTGGTTATGAGGGGCTGGTTCCATGAGGGGCTGGTTATGAGGGGCTGGTTATGAGGGGCTGGTTATGAGGGCCTGGTTATGAGGGGCTGGTTCCATGAGGGGCTGGTTATGAGGGGTTGGTTATGAGGGGCTGGTTATGAGGGGCTGGTTATGAGGGCCTGGTTATGAGGGGCTGGTTCCATGAGGGGCTGGTTATGAGGGGCTGGTTATGAGGGGCTGGTTATGAGGGGCTGGTTATGAGGGGCTGGTTATGAGGGGCTGGTTATGAGGGGCTGGTTATGAGGGGCTGGTTATGAGGGGCTGGTTATGAGGGGCTGGTTATGAGGGGCTGGTTATGAGGGGCTGGTTCCATGAGGGGCTGGAGCCATGAGGGGCTGGTTATGAGGGGCTGGTTATGAGGAGCTGGAGTCATGAGGGGCTGGTTCCATGAGGGGCTGGTTATGAGGGGCTGGTTATGAGGGGCTGGTTATGAGGGGCTGGAGTCATGAGGGGCTGGTTCCATGAGGGGCTGGTTATGAGGGGCTGGTTATGAGGGGCTGGTTATGAGGGGCTGGTTATGAGGGGCTGGTTATGAGGGGCTGGTTATGAGGGGCTGGTTATGAGGGGCTGGAGCCATGAGGGGCTGGTTATGAGGGGCTGGTTATGAGGGGCTGGTTATGAGGGGCTGGTTATGAGGGGCTGGTCATGAGGGGCTGGTTATGAGGGGCTGGTTCTATGAGGGGCTGGTCATGAGGGGCTGGAGTCATGAGGGGCTGGAGTCATGAGGGGCTGGTTATGAGGGGCTGGAGTCATGAGGGGCTGGTTATGAGGGGCTGGAGTCATGAGGGGCTGGTCATGAGGGGCTGGTGCCATGAGGGGCTGGTTATGAGGGGCTGGTTATGAGGGGCTGGAGTCATGAGGGGCTGGTCATGAGGGGCTGGAGTCATGAGGGGCTGGTTATGAGGGGCTGGAGTCATGAGGGGCTGGTCATGAGGGGCTGGAGTCATGAGGGGCTGGTTATGAGGGGCTGGTTATGAGGGGCTGGTTATGAGGGGCTGGTTATGAGGGGCTGGTTATGAGGGGCTGGTTATGAGGAGCTGGTTATGAGAGGCTGGTTATGAGGGGCTGGTTATGAGGGGCTGGTTATGAGGGGCTGGTCATGAGGGGCTGGAGCCATGAGGGGCTGGTTATGAGGGGCTGGTTATGAGGGGCTGGTTATGAGGGGCTGGTTATGAGGGGCTGGTTATGAGGGGCTGGTTATGAGGGGCTGGTTATGAGGGGCTGGTTATGAGGAGCTGGTTATGAGGGGCTGGTTATGAGGGGCTGGTCATGAGGGGCTGGAGCCATGAGGGGCTGGAGCCATGAGGGGCTGGTTATGAGGGGCTGGTTATGAGGGGCTGGTTATGAGGGGCTGGTTATGAGGGGCTGGTCATGAGGGGCTGGAGCCATGAGGGGCTGGTTATGAGGGGCTGGTTATGAGGGGCTGGTTATGAGGGGCTGGTTATGAGGAGCTGGTTATGAGGGGCTGGTTATGAGGGGCTGGTTATGAGGGGCTGGTTATGAGGGGCTGGTTATGAGGGGCTGGTTATGAGGGGCTGGTTATGAGGGGCTGGTTATGAGGGGCTGGTCATGAGGGGCTGGAGCCATGAGGGGCTGGTTATGAGGGGCTGGTTATGAGGGGCTGGTTATGAGGGGCTGGTTATGAGGGGCTGGTTATGAGGGGCTGGTTATGAGGGGCTGGTTATGAGGGGCTGGAGTCATGAGGGGCTGGTTATGAGGGGCTGGTTATGAGGGGCTGGTTATGAGGGGCCGGTTATGAGGGGCTGGTTATGAGGGGCTGGTTATGAGGGGCTGGTTATGAGGGGCTGGAGTCATGAGGGGCTGGTTATGAGAGGCTGGAGTCATGAGGGGCTGGTTATGAGAGGCTGGTCATGAGGGGCTGGTTCCATGAGGGGCTGGTCATGAGGGGCTGGAGTCATGAGGGGCTGGTTATGAGAGGCTGGTCATGAGGGGCTGGTTATGAGGGGCTGGTTATGAGGGGCTGGTTATGAGAGGCTGGTTATGAGGGGCTGGTTATGAGGGGCTGGTTATGAGGGGCTGGTTATGAGGGGCTGGAGTCATGAGGGGCTGGTTCCATGAGGGGCTGGTTCCATGAGGGGCTGGAGTCATGAGGGGCTGGTTATGAGGGGCTGGTTATGAGGGGCTGGTTATGAGGGGCTGGAGCCATGAGGGGCTGGTTATGAGGGGCTGGTTATGAGGGGCTGGTCATGAGGGGCTGGTTATGAGGGGCTGGTTATGAGGGGCTGGTTATGAGGGGCTGGTTATGAGAGGCTGGTTATGAGGGGCTGGTTATGAGGGGCTGGTTATGAGGGGCTGGTTATGAGGGGCTGGAGTCATGAGGGGCTGGTTCCATGAGGGGCTGGTTCCATGAGGGGCTGGAGTCATGAGGGGCTGGTTATGAGGGGCTGGTTATGAGGGGCTGGTTATGAGGGGCTGGTTATGAGGGGCTGGAGCCATGAGGGGCTGGTTATGAGGGGCTGGTCATGAGGGGCTGGTTATGAGGGGCTGGTTATGAGGGGCTGGTTATGAGGGGCTGGTTATGAGGGGCTGGTTATGAGGGGCTGGTTATGAGGGCCTGGTTATGAGGGGCTGGTTCCATGAGGGGCTGGTTATGAGGGGCTGGTTATGAGGGGCTGGTTATGAGGGGCTGGTTATGAGGGGCTGGTTATGAGGGGCTGGTTATGAGGGGCTGGTTATGAGGGGCTGGTTATGAGGGGCTGGTTATGAGGGGCTGGTTATGAGGGGCTGGTTATGAGGGGCTGGTTATGAGGGGCTGGTCATGAGGGGCTGGAGTCATGAGGGGCTGGTTATGAGGGGCTGGTTATGAGGGGCTGGTTCCATGAGGGGCTGGTTATGAGGGGCTGGTTATGAGGGGCTGGTTATGAGGGGCTGGAGTCATGAGGGGCTGGTTATGAGAGGCTGGTCATGAGGGGCTGGTTCCATGAGGGGCTGGTCATGAGGGGCTGGAGTCATGAGGGGCTGGTTATGAGAGGCTGGTCATGAGGGGCTGGTTATGAGGGGCTGGTTATGAGGGGCTGGTTATGAGAGGCTGGTTATGAGGGGCTGGTTATGAGGGGCTGGTTATGAGGGGCTGGAGTCATGAGGGGCTGGTTCCATGAGGGGCTGGTTCCATGAGGGGCTGGAGTCATGAGGGGCTGGTTATGAGGGGCTGGTTATGAGGGGCTGGTTATGAGGGGCTGGAGCCATGAGGGGCTGGTTATGAGGGGCTGGTTATGAGGGGCTGGTCATGAGGGGCTGGTTATGAGGGGCTGGTTATGAGGGGCTGGTTATGAGGGGCTGGTTATGAGAGGCTGGTTATGAGGGGCTGGTTATGAGGGGCTGGTTATGAGGGGCTGGTTATGAGGGGCTGGAGTCATGAGGGGCTGGTTCCATGAGGGGCTGGTTCCATGAGGGGCTGGAGTCATGAGGGGCTGGTTATGAGGGGCTGGTTATGAGGGGCTGGTTATGAGGGGCTGGTTATGAGGAGCTGGTTATGAGGGGCTGGTTATGAGGGGCTGGTTATGAGGGGCTGGTTATGAGGGGCTGGTTATGAGGGGCTGGTTATGAGGGGCTGGTTATGAGGGGCTGGTTATGAGGGGCTGGTTCCATGAGGGGCTGGTTATGAGGGGCTGGTTATGAGGGGCTGGTTATGAGGGGCTGGTTATGAGGGGTTGGTTATGAGGGGCTGGTTCCATGAGGGGCTGGTTATGAGGGGCTGGTTCCATGAGGGGCTGGTTATGAGGGGCTGGTTATGAGGGGCTGGTTATGAGGGGCTGGTTATGAGGGGCTGGTTATGAGGGGCTGGTTATGAGGGGCTGGTTATGAGGGGCTGGTTATGAGGGGCTGGTTATGAGGGGCTGGTTCCATGAGGGGCTGGTTATGAGGGGCTGGTTATGAGGGGCTGGTTCCATGAGGGGCTGGTTATGAGGGGCTGGTTATGAGGGGCTGGTTATGAGGGGCTGGTTATGAGGGGCTGGTTATGAGGGGCTGGTTATGAGGGGCTGGTTATGAGGGGCTGGTTATGAGGGGCTGGTTATGAGGGGCTGGTTATGAGGGGCTGGTTATGAGGGGCTGGTCATGAGGGGCTGGTTATGAGGGGCTGGTTATGAGGGGCTGGTTATGAGGGGCTGGTTATGAGAGGCTGGTTATGAGGGGCTGGTTATGAGGGGCTGGTTATGAGGGGCTGGTCATGAGGGGCTGGTTATGAGGGGTTGGTTATGAGGGGCTGGTTATGAGGGGCTGGTTCCATGAGGGGCTGGAGTCATGAGGGGCTGGTTATGAGGGGCTGGTTATGAGGGGCTGGTTATGAGGGGCTGGTTATGAGGAGCTGGTTATGAGGGGCTGGTTATGAGGGGCTGGTTATGAGGGGTTGGTTATGAGGGGCTGGTTATGAGGGGCTGGTTATGAGGGGCTGGTTATGAGGGGCTGGTTATGAGGGGCTGGTTATGAGGGGCTGGTTATGAGGGGCTGGTTATGAGGGGCTGGTTATGAGGGGCTGGTTATGAGGGGCTGGTTATGAGGGGCTGGAGTCATGAGGGGCTGGTTATGAGGGGCTGGTTATGAGGGGCTGGTTATGAGAGGCTGGTTATGAGGGGCTGGTTATGAGGGGCTGGTTATGAGGGGCTGGTTATGAGGGGCTGGTCATGAGGGGCTGGTTATGAGGGGCTGGTTATGAGGGGCTGGTTATGAGGGGCTGGTTCCATGAGGGGCTGGTTCCATGAGGGGCTGGTTATGAGGGGCTGGTTATGAGGGGCTGGTTATGAGGGGCTGGTTATGAGGGGCTGGTTATGAGGGGCTGGTTATGAGGGGCTGGTCATGAGGGGCTGGAGTCATGAGGGGCTGGTTATGAGGGGCTGGTTATGAGGGGCTGGTTATGAGGGGCTGGTTATGAGGGGCTGGTTATGAGGGGCTGGTTATGAGGGGCTGGTTATGAGGGGCTGGTTATGAGGGGCTGGTTATGAGGGGCTGGTCATGAGGGGCTGGAGTCATGAGGGGCTGGTTATGAGGGGCTGGTTATGAGGGGCTGGTTCCATGAGGGGCTGGTTATGAGGGGCTGGTTATGAGGGGCTGGTTATGAGGGGCTGGAGTCATGAGGGGCTGGTTATGAGGGGCTGGTTATGAGGGGCTGGTTATGAGGGGCTGGTTATGAGGGGCTGGTTATGAGGGGCTGGTTATGAGGGGCTGGTTATGAGGGGCTGGTTATGAGGGGCTGGTTATGAGGGGCTGGTTATGAGGGGCTGGTTATGAGGGGCTGGTTATGAGGGGCTGGTCATGAGGGGCTGGAGTCATGAGGGGCTGGTTATGAGGGGCTGGTCATGAGGGGCTGGTTCCATGAGGGGCTGGTTATGAGGGGCTGGTTATGAGGGGCTGGTTATGAGGGGCTGGTTATGAGGGGCTGGTTATGAGGGGCTGGTTATGAGGGGCTGGTTATGAGGGGCTGGTTATGAGGGGCTGGTTATGAGGGGCTGGTTATGAGGGGCTGGTTATGAGGGGCTGGTTATGAGGGGCTGGTTATGAGGGGCTGGTTATGAGGGGCTGGTTATGAGGGGCTGGTTATGAGGGGCTGGTTATGAGGGGCTGGTTATGAGGGGCTGGTTATGAGGGGCTGGTTATGAGGGGCTGGTTATGAGGGGCTGGTTATGAGGGGCTGGTTATGAGGGGCTGGTTATGAGGGGCTGGTTATGAGGGGCTGGCTCGCCTCCTCCACACTGACAGATAAAGTGGGCCACATGTTCCTGTGGGAGGGGTCTCTCTCTCTGAGCCGCAGTAACCGCGCTGGAGCCTTTATGTTTGTTTAACGATGTCTTTTATTCCATGCACCTGCAGAGCCGCCATAACAGTGACAGTTAGAAAGACGTTACAGAAGCTTCGAACGACCCCGAACAGTCGACACCCAGTATTAAAGGCACACAATGCGACTGCACTATAGGACTGACCCATTTACAGCACGCCACAGTCACGGCTTTAGCCTCACCACAGAACACGCCACTGAACAGGACGAAGCACACGGAGGTTATTACTGTGTTCATGCAAAACAAGCTCGTCAGAACTTATTCATGAATGTTCTACATCTGCATCTTTTACCCCTGGGGAACATTCATAAATCACATTTTCAGTATTTTTTTTAACATGGCAGCTTGATTTCTTACAATGATTATCTAAGTCACTGTAAGAAATGTAGAATGATATATTTCAGATTAAATTGTAGTTTATATGGCAGTAATCATGAAAAAAACATCTGTTAAATGGTGGCATATTAACATGAAAGTGAACAGAAAATGTCACTTTTTCCATGAACTGTTTGAATGATTGTGACAAACCTAACGACGACAGTTTGATTCTGTGACAGGATGAATGTGTGACAGAAGCTGAGCCGCTCACACATGTTTCTCACTGGGTTTTTCAGCCACAGGAGGATTTAAAGCTTTTGTAAAGGAGTCATAGAATAAAGCGTCCACTCGACTGGATTTGGTTTTGAACTGTAACGGTCTTGCATTGATGAGAATGAACAGGCCTCTCTTTGCTCTGATTAGTTCATTCTGTCTCTGTTATTTAACCCCTTAACTCCCGCCTGAACCGAGCACATTTTCTCCAGTTTGGCTTTACCCCAATCCAAAAGCTTCTGGGAAAAAGGTGTGAAAATAGTGACAGAACTGAGACGAAAACAATGATGGAAATGTGACAAAAATGTGACAAAAAATGACCAAAAAATGACAAAAAAATTACAAAATGTGACAAAAATGTGATAAAAAATTTGACAAAAAAATGACAAAAATTTGACTAAAAATGACCCAAACAAATTACCAAAAAATTACAAAAATGTGACATAATATGACAAAAAAATTACAAAAAAAGGATAAAAATTTGATTAAAATTTGACCAAAAAATAACAAAAATGTGACAAAAAATGACCAAAAAAATGGGAAAAAAATGACAAAAATTTGATAAAAAAATTGACGAAAAAATGACAAAAATGTGACAAATAAAGTAACAAAAATGAGTTGAATCCCCAACAAAAAAATGATGGAAAAAAAATGTGATGACTTGAGGAAAAAGATCCTCTGGGTTCAGGCGGGAGTTAAGAGGTTAAACATATCCAAGAAAGTCCCCATAAACTTCAGCCTCTGTTTTCAGAAGGGTTTCTCCACCAAGGACCCTGGTCTGCGGCAGACGGAGAAAAATAAAAGCAATTCTAAAGAGAACTGGTTTTGAAAAGGTTTGGACAATCTTGAAATAATGTTGGCAATGGAAGAATAGCTTAAAACAAGATAAATTAACCTGTAAACTTAAAATGATCTATTATTTTCATGCTTAATATGATGAGGACCAACTGAACAAAAGCACGGGTACCTGAGTAAAGCAACACGAATATGGAACTGGGATGAGGAACTGCAATAAGTGGTCAGATCAGGTCTTTCTGAGTGGCTTCAGTGAAGGGGGGGCCGTGCATTGGAGTGGCTTCAGTGAAAGGGGGGGCCGTGCATTGGAGTGGCTTCAGTGAAAGGGGGGGCCGTGCATTGGAGTGGCTTCAGTGAAAGGGGGGGCCGTGCATTGGAGTGGCTTCAGTGAAAGGGGGGGGGCCGTGCATTGGAGTGGCTTCAGTGAAAGGGGGGGCCGTGCATTGGAGTGGCTTCAGTGAAGGGGGGGCCGTGAGTGGCTTCAGTGAAGGGGGGGCCGTGAGTGGCTTCAGTGAAAGGGGGGGGCCGTGCATTGATGACCAGGGAAACACAGCTACATCTCCTGCAGAACGGGACCTCGGAGGCACTTGCGGTAAATGAGCTGTGATCACTGACTGACTCTGCCCTCAGTCTGATTTTTAACACCAAAACTGGACTAATGCGATAATCAGCAGGGAGGGAAGTGAGCGCACTGGGGGGGGGGACAGGAACCGCCGTGCGGACTCACAGAAGCCTGGTTTGAACCACTGAGCCTTTGCATATTGTCATGTTTCTGCTGAAATGGAGATGGGAGAATGTGGTCGTGGTGAGAAGCGTTAGAAAAGCTGAACAGAGAAACGCTTTCAGGTGTTTTCTTTACAATAACAAGCTGTAAAAGTACATTAGAAACATGTGCAGCATCTCTTCAGAACATCAATATGATGACGGCGAGAGTTTGTCTCCAGCAGGGGGCAGACTTTCGATCCTCCGTTTGTCTTTGCTACGGTTCCTTCTGGACAGTGATATGTTTGAGGGTCACACGAGGGGACAGGGCAGGACGGGGCAGCACGGGGCAGGACGGGGCAGGACGGGGCAGGACGGGGCAGGACGGGGCAGGACGGGGCAGTGTCTTTAGCATAGTTGGGAGCCGGTTCCAGCCTCACACACTGTCAGGGTGGTAGAGGAGCCTCACACACTGTCAGGGTGGTAGAGGAGGGGCCTCACACACTGTCAGGGTGGTAGAGGAGCCTCACACACTGTCAGGGTGGTAGAGGAGCCTCACACACTGTCAGGGTGGTAGAGGAGGGGCCTCACACACTGTCAGGGTGGTAGAGGAGGGGCCTCACACACTGTCAGGGTGGTAGAGGAGGAGCCTCACACACTGTCAGGGTGGTAGAGGAGGGGCCTCACACACTGTCAGGGTGGTAGAGGAGCCTCACACACTGTCAGGGTGGTAGAGGAGGGGCCTCACACACTGTCAGGGTGGTAGAGGAGCCTCACACACTGTCAGGGTGGTAGAGGAGGGGCCTCACACACTGTCAGGGTGGTAGAGGAGCCTCACACACTGTCAGGGTGGTAGAGGAGGGGCCTCACACACTGTCAGGGTGGTAGAGGAGCCTCACACACTGTCAGGGTGGTAGAGGAGCCTCACACACTGTCAGGGTGGTAGAGGAGGGGCCTCACACACTGTCAGGGTGGTAGAGGAGCCTCACACACTGTCAGGGTGGTAGCAGAGCATGTTGAAGTCCAGGTTTTCATCCCAGTGCCTGAGGATGATGAACAGCTGGTTGGCGGCCGCCTTCACAGACGGCAGGTCCTTTCCCTCCGGGACGTCCTGCGACTCCAGCCACAGACTGGCCTTGGCCGCCACCAGCTCCCACTCGATGAAGAAGCTGGCGGAGCTGTGCTCCAGCCAGGCCAGCGCCACGGCGGTGGCCCACACCAGGCTCTCCGTGTCCTGCCCCTCCCGCTTTGGGCCGGGGCCGCTGTCGCCCGCAGACCCCGGGGACAGGGGCAGCTCCGCGGGCGTAGACGGGCTGCCCAGGGAGCAGCTGACCTCCCCCAGACTGACGGGGGCGTTACAGGGGCTGACGGGGGCGTTACAGGGGCTGACGGGGGGGTTACAGGGGCTGACGGGGGCGTTACAGGGGCTGACGGGGGCGTTACAGGGGCTGACGGGGGCGTTACAGGGGCTGACGGGGGCGTTACAGGGGCTGACGGGGGGGTTACAGGGGCTGACGGGGGCATTACAGGGGCTCTGCACTGAGCGGTCAGTGGGCTGCAGGCAGGACTCCAGCTCCGCCCGCCGCTCCTCCTCCAGGCTCTCGGCGCGGCGGCTCAGGCTGCTGCGGTGGAGGCTGAACGGAGACGTCCACTTCAGCTTCTCCATGGGAACACCGATGACCTCACACAGGGCGGGGTCCAGGGGGAAGGCCCCGCTGGCCAGCTGCAGAGACACCTGTGGACAGATTTACATTTATATATGTACTAGCTCAGCTAGTCTCCACATTTGATATTCTGAGATGATGAGTGATTAGAAAGAAATGTCCAAGCCGTCACACAGTTCAGCTGTAGACCAGTGGTTCCCAACCCATTCCAAAAACTATGGCCACTACAAATGTGTAAAATAATGAAGGCAAAAAAAAAATTCAAACAAACAGCAATTGGAGTGTTTGATGCACCCGTGCTCCTTTCTTATAAACTACAACGACAATATTTTCGCTAAACTCAGGGAATTGAATTCAAGAGACAGTGGAATAATTATGGATAAATATTAGGGGTTCAGCTCAAACGGTTTGGTTCACGGTGCAGGACCCGTGGTTTGGTGCAACACGGTAGTTTGCAATCAAAAAAATAATAAGTAGGTTTTGAACTGAAATAGCCTAATGATCGTTGTGAGACAGTATTTATAACCTTACAATAACATAGGCAATGCTTTCAAAGCTGCTTTAGAATCAAATGTACCTCTGGGCTCACAATACGTGAAAGCAAAATAGAAAACAAATGGTAAAGCAGCAAAGAAAAAAAAAGAAAAAAACTACGCAGTGCAGGCCATGCGCTCGTTAACTGGTAGTTTCATTTTCGCTTTTACTCACACGGAGGATAAATCAGTCGGAGCAGCGCGTTTGATTAGAGGCTCATGTATTGGGCAATGTTTTGCGTGTACTTTTTTTCGGAGACAAAGCTTTGGAGACGGTCAGCACCAACCACGCACACACTCAGTACTGTCGCCAGGCGTGTTCCCAAACGGTCTCCCATCCCAGTCCTAACCAGGCCCGTCCCTGCTTAGCTTCAAAGTCGGTATGGGAAATAAACATGGCGGCGCCCAGGCGGCGGCCATTGAGATTGCGTTTTCTATAATAGATTTATATATACACAGAACAGATCAAACCCTTCAGTTTCATGATCCTCAAACATGGCCGTGGGTTTAACTGAGTGATTTACTTTTCATTTCCTTTCTTCCTTCAGTGCGAGACTTAATTGCAGACCTGTGGGTTGGCATTTGTTCAAGACTCCACATGTTTGACACAGACGCACCTGAGCCTGGGTCTGTTCAGAGCGGCTGCTGCTCATTGTTCAGCAAACACTACACGAGCTGGACCGGCCGCGACAGCCTCTCCGGTTCTGTCCAGTCAGCTCACGTTTGTGCAGAGTGAAACAGCCTGTGTCGGCAGAGCAGACGCTCCGACGCCGGTGCCGAGACCGGGACAAACACCAAACTGCAACTTCCATGATGAACGAAGCGATTACACTCTCAATGATCACTTTAAAGTGGAGATTCAGGTGTACGTCTCAGGGACATCCAGGTGCAGGTATACATTTACAAAACAACAATAACACAATGATACAATAACCCCATGCATTCAGAGCATGTTTGCAGAGGTTTAAACTAAAGCAGGAGCAGGATTATAATACAGGGAACAGTGTAATCCGTACCTACATTTTCAACATTTCAAACAGTGTGTTATATCTGAGTTTTCCACCCACCACAGGGATGTAGTCTTTGTTTTCATTGTCACTCTCTCCAATGGAATCCCCCGACTTGCTGTGAGTTCGGCACATGAATCCTTTGGCAGCTCGGGTCAGGAGCCGCGTCCTGCTGAGGGCCAGTCTGAGGAAACAGCAAAGACACGACACGTTTTAAGGTAACACGACCTCAGTGTGTCCTCTGTGCACACTGTGTGTTAACAGGAAGTTCAAAAGCAGCCTGTGTTCAGCACCAGAACCATAGATCTGAAAGAATTGTCAAATGACATCACTATAATTGCTCTTAAAGGGCCGATATCCTGCAGTATCGACTGTTTGGAGCTTTTAGCTGTTGTTTTGCTATTTCCCCTGAGAGGTTTTTGGCTTCATTCATGCCGTTCTAAGCAGCTGAGTTGTGTAATGCCTTATGGCCTGATTTTAATTTATAAAACAGCTTTTTCTTATTTCTGTTGTGAGCTAAAAGAGTGTGTTTCTGTGACCTTCTCTGATGTTTGTGAATCTTCACCAGAATCAAAGTGGATTCACTTTTATAACCAACGCGAGTCCCGTAACGTAAACACCTGATGGAGCGGCGGGACAGAGCAGTGAGTCAATCAAAACATGTGTTAGCATGTGTGTTAGCATGTGTGTTAGCATGTGTGTTAGCCTGTGTGTGTGTTAGCCAGTGTGTGTGTTAGCATGTGTGTTAGCATGTGTGTGTGTGTGTGTGTTAGCATGTGTGTTAGCATGTGTGTGTGTTAGCATGTGTGTGTGTGTTAGCATGTGTGTTAGCATGTGTGTGTGTTAGCCTGTGTGTGTGTTAGCATGTGTGTTAGCATGTGTGTTAGCATGTGTGTGTGTGTTAGCATGTGTGTTAGCATGTGTGTTAGCATGTGTGTTAGCATGTGTGTGTGTGTGTTAGCATGTGTGTTAGCATGTGTGTTAGCATGTGTGTTAGCCTGTGTGTGTGTTAGCATGTGTGTTAGCATGTGTGTGTGTTAGCCTGTGTGTGTGTTAGCATGTGTGTTAGCATGTGTGTGTGTTAGCCTGTGTGTGTGTTAGCATGTGTGTTAGCATGTGTGTGTTAGCATGTGTGCTAGCATGTGTGTTAACCTGTGTGTGTGTTAGCATGTGTGTTAGCATGTGTGTGTGTTAGCATGTGTGTGTGTTAGCCTGTGTGTTTTAGCATGTGTGTTAGCATGTGTGTTAGCATGTGTGTGTGTGTTAGCATGTGTGTTAGCATGTGTGTTAGCATGTGTGTTAGCCTGTGTGTTAGCATGTGTGTGTGTGTTAGCATGTGTGTTAGCATGTGTGTTAGCATGTGTGTTAGCCTGTGTGTTAGCATGTGTGTGTGTTAGCATGTGTGTTAGCATGTGTGTGTGTGTGTTAGCATGTGTGTTAGCATGTGTGTTAGCATGTGTGTGTGTTAGCATGTGTGTTAGCATGTGTGTTAGCCTGTGTGTGTGTGTTAGCATGTGTGTGTGTGTTAGCATGTGTGTGTGTGTTAGCATGTGTGTTAGCATGTGTGTTAGCATGTGTGTGTGTTAGCATGTGTGTTAGCATGTGTGTTAGCCTGTGTGTGTGTGTTAGCATGTGTGTGTGTTAGCATGTGTGTGTGTGTTAGCATGTGTGTTAGCATGTGTGTTAGCATGTGTGTTAGCCTGTGTGTGTGTTAGCATGTGTGTTAGCATGTGTGTGTGTTAGCATGTGTGTGTGTGTTAGCATGTGTGTGTGTTAGCATGTGTGTTAGCCAGTGTGTTAGCATGTGTGTGTGTGTGTGTGTGTTAGCATGTCTGTGTGTGTTAGCCAGTGTGTGTGTTAGCATGTGTATTAGCATGTGTGTGTTAGCATGTGTTAGCATGTGTGTGTGTTAGCATGTGTGTTAGCATGTGTGTGTGTGTTAGCATGTGTGTTAGCCAGTGTGTGTGTTAGCATGTGTGTTAGCATGTGTGTGTGTTAGCATGTGTGTGTTAGCATGTGTGTTAGCCAGTGTGTTAGCATGTGTGTGCGTGTGTGTGTGTTAGCATGTGTGTGTGTGTGTTAGCCAGTGTGTGTGTTAGCATGTGTGTGTGTTAGCATGTGTGTTAGCATGTGTGTTAGCATGTGTGTGTGTTAGCATGTCTGTTAGCCAGTGTGTGTGTTAGCATGTGTGTGTGTTAGCCAGTGTGTGTGTTAGCCTGTGTGTGTGTTTGCATGTGTGTGTGTTAGCCTGTGTGTGTGTTAGCATGTGTGTTAGCATGTGTGTTAGCATGTGTGTGTGTTAGCATGTGTGTGTGTGTTAGCATGTGTGTGTGTTAGCATGTGTGTTAGCCAGTGTGTTAGCATGTGTGTGTGTGTGTGTGTGTGTGTGTGTTAGCATGTCTGTGTGTGTTAGCCAGTGTGTGTGTTAGCATGTGTGTTAGCATGTGTGTGTGTTAGCATGTGTTAGCATGTGTGTGTGTTAGCATGTGTGTGTGTTAGCATGTGTGTTAGCCAGTGTGTGTGTTAGCATGTGTGTTAGCATGTGTGTGTGTTAGCATGTGTGTGTTAGCATGTGTGTAAGCCAGTGTGTTAGCATGTGTGTGCGTGTGTGTGTGTTAGCATGTGTGTGTGTGCTAGCCAGTGTGTGTGTGTGTTAGCATGTGTGTTAGCATGTGTGTGTGTTAGCATGTCTGTTAGCCAGTGTGTGTGTTAGCATGTGTGTGTGTTAGCCAGTGTGTGTGTTAGCCTGTGTGTGTGTTTGCATGTGTGTGTGTTAGCCTGTGTGTGTGTTAGCATGTGTGTGTGTGTTAGCCTGTGTGTGTGTTAGCATGTGTGTGTTAGCATGTGTGTTAGCATGTGTGTGTTAGCATGTGTGTTAGCATGTGTGTTAGCCTGTGTGTGTGTTAGCATGTGTGTGTGTAACTGATTTGTGAAGTAACTTCACTTATTGCACTGAAAAGTGGATAAAAATGTCTGACTTAAAGAAATAAGTTCTTATTTTTTCCCTAAATAATAATGTTTTGCCGAGCAAAGTTTTCTTGAGAAAAAAAAATATTTTAGGAAATAAAATCTAGCCATTTCTTGTTCAGATAAATTTGCTAAAAAAACATGCTAGTTTTTCTTGTAACAAGAAAGAAAAACTTTTTGAATCTTCTTCAGTTTTAGACAAAGAATATTTTTTATTATTTTAAGAAAAACTAAGATCAACAACTCTTAATGTAACCTCACAGCTCGAAGGTCCCGGGTTCGATTCCCACCAGGACGGGGCCTTTCTGTGTGGAGCGTGTTCTCCCCATGTCTACCACTAAAAACATGTACAATAGGTGAATCCTCCAGCAGGTGATTCTGACCATCAGCCTGGCTCCACATCATGGACATGCGTCCCGGGCGCGGCAATACTTTCCTTAAATATTAGTGTTTATTAAGAACATTTTGCTCCGAAATGTGAGTCATTTAGAACATTTTACTTAAATCAAGCAACATTTAAGTAAAATATCCACAATCTTTCACTAAATAAGAATGTTTTCCTTAAGTTATTCCATTTTCTGAGGACACTTTTCTTAATTCTAGCTTTTTATTTGCTTAAATTTAGTGTTTCTTTCTTGTTTTATGATGAGAAAAATATAAAATATAAATAATAGAAATAAGAATTCTTAACAAGAAAAAAATGCTGACCCCATTGGCAGAATTTTTTCTGCCAATGACAAAATGTCTTGTTTTTTCCCCCTTGTTTTTAGAGGGTACTTTTTGCAGTTTGTATTTATATTTCTTACAGCTAGTAATACATGTGTGGATTAGCTCGGAGAGAGGGGGCGGAGTTAACTGAATTGAAGCGTTGTGTCTTCCGGGTTTGCAAAATACCCCCTGAAAATACTTATATTTCTCACATAAATGAGTTCTCCATAGTGGTCGAGGTGCAGTATATCATATAAACGCCTATAGTTTACTTTGGGAAGGCTACAACAGCAGATACAGACCCTTTAAATAAATTCAAAGGTAACGTTGTCCAAAAGTGCAGACAGAGGGTCAGGAAATAAAATCTATATAAATCTTGACAGGTGGAAACAATTTGTTTTAGGAAAGTCCAAGCTGCACGTTTTGAATTTCAAGGAGTGTCTGAACACGGATGAAGATCGTGCTGAAGTTGAGGAGGGTAAGATTCAAAAGTCCTCACCTCTGATACTCAACACGTCTCAAATGTTCTTAACTCTTTTCCCACAGACTTCTGAAAGAGAACACGATGCACGGTTTACCTGGCTGAGAAAAGGCTCTCCACCGACTTCTGGGACTGGTCCGAGGTCACGGACGGGCTGCGCTGGGACACTTGGGTTCCCCGGGTTCATCGGAGGAGATGCAGGTGATACAAACAAAACAAACAAAACCCACACGCTTTAGCTTCTTCAAACAGTCTGCCTTTAAAGGAACAGGCCAGCGTTTTTACAGAGATATGTTCTCACCTGAGCTTAGACGAGTTGATGTGTACCTGCCTGGTCTTTGTGTGTGCCCTCAGTCAGCATTTGGCCTCTCCCAGTACATTCCTATGTCTCCAAATGGGACAGGTACACATGAACTCGTCTAAGCTCAGGTAAGAACAGATCACAGTCTGGAAGAACGGTGGCCTGTTCCTTTAAGGATGCAACAATTCTAGCAACATTGTCTACAACAAAAGCCAAAAATGGACCAGGAACAGTTGTTTTTAGACTTAAAGGGACACTGTGGAACATTTTGGACTATACTGTTGCCATCAGTATAAAACCTATGACCAGCTCAACACAGACAACGGCATTACTGCAGTGGGTAATCAAATAATGGATCTGGATGAAGAAGACTTTAGTCGACATATCCATGGCAACGAGCCGGAGACACACCCACTCATAGGAAAGTTACACTCATGTCTTTGGAGAGATGTTTGTTATATTATATATTTCAATTATGAAAATAACTGTCATGAAATAAATGTGTGAATTTCAATGTTATTTATTGGGTAAAATTCTACGTGGTGCGGCTTTAACCTTGTAGAAGAGTGGCGTTTTTTGGGCTTCTTTTTAGCTGCAATTCCTGATCTTATATCAGTACCTGTCCAACAGGGGGTTTAAAGGTGAAAATGGAGTAATCATTCCTGATGTGATAGAACCGATGCTGAGAAAGGGGAAATTGAGGTAAAGCAGACAGTTCAGGCTTGGGCTGTCTAAACGACTCGAATGCTTTGTATGAGAGTTGTATTACTTAAAAATGTGGAGGAAGATGCCTTAAACAGGGTCTGATAGAAAATAAAGGAGTATAAAAAGTAGTTTAGATTCCCTAACCTCGCTTGCTCCCACAAAAGTTCCCAATGAAAAGGGCGTTATAAAAATGAGCATATCTGCAGAAAATAAAAAGAAAGAGTTTTGTTATATTGATTTTTATTTTTTTATTAAGACTTTGAATATTTTTTTATTTTTATTAAGACTTTGAATATTTGTTGTGAATGCTTTTATTATGATTGATGAAGTTTAACATGAATCTATTTTCCTTTTTTACCAAAATAAGATATAACATGTGGGTTATTGTTAGAAACATACCAAGTTTACAAAGGTTTACCAGAGTGCTTCAATTCTCATTCAATGGTTATCACTGCTAAATGCTATAAAAATGATAAAACAAAGAAAGCAATGCTATAAAAATGATAAAACAAAGAAAGCAATGCTATAAAAATGATAAAACAAAGAAAGCAATGCTATAAAAATGATTATAATGGATATAAAATGTTTTGTTGTTTCTCATTTATCTGATCAGGTTTTCAGATCAGTATTTTTGTAACCAGGTACATGATGTGTGTGTAAGATAGCGATTGTGCAACAGGGGAAGAGAGGTGGCCCCTCATGAGGAGATTGTGCAACGGGGGGAGTGATGGCCCTCTATGCTCCATTGGAAATGTAAGCAGAGTTGGCGTCTCTGACGCGACGCTATCAAATAACAGGAAACACCTCGCACCTAGCCTTCTCAGAAGAAGGGACGTGGTTGTGGGTTGTAAAAATCCCCCCGCTTGTGACGTAGACCTTATGTCCTTCACAAAGTAGATAAATACGGCTGCTCTGACAGCTATACGTTGGTCGCAACAAGTTTACTTGGCTGACGGCTCATGGATGTTTTCTGACCCCGGGGGCCATCACTTCTCTCCTACTTTGTCTTACGGATGGTGACGGAGACATTTTCACCTAAAAGAGTTCGAGAGCGCATGGGTAAGGCCTGATTTTTGGGGCTCGACCGCATTATCTGATACTTGTAAGATCTGCTTTTGTGGTTGACTATAAAGCACTTATCCTTCACTGGGGCGATTCTCACTTAGCAGAGGGTACCAGTTGTTCACCTGCTTACTCATTTAGAGAGTTGTGTGTTCCGGCAACTGGGCCTCTAAAGAGATCTGGTCACTTTTGACTTTGGTGAAGGATCAGGGTTGTCTCCAGACCACATTAGTCTTACGATTACAATCACTGCACAAAATGAGCGGCGGGCCTTCAGGCTGATCTTATGCGCATAAACAGTAAAGGTGTTCTGTCTCTGTCCCTCTGTTGCATTGTATGGAATTTGGAATATTGAATCTGTGACATATGGAATTTGGAATATTGAAATCTGCGAAATAAATAATTTGATTGGATCCTAAAACTACAACTGGGGTAAGTGTCCTTTTATTATGACAACTAAATTGCATAATCCTGATATCTCGATGTTTTGAATGGTTTTGGTGATGGTGTGAAAGTGTATTGTTGTGGGATTAGTAAATGTACCAGGAGTCTTAGGTTAGACTGTCAATCCTCACTACAGTTCTGGAAGTCTCCCACTCGACTACCACGACGTTAAGAAGGTGACCCCAGAAACCATAAGAGGCTCGGCAGGGACTTCCCGTCTGAGGCTGTAGTGAGTGTATCCCGAGTCAGGCTTCTGCCAAGAGCTCAGGTTTATTCGGACAAACGGACCCATAGCCGGGGTACTCTCCACGCATGGCGTCACGAACAGGATCAATTATCTCATAAACCAAGCTGAGAGTTGATTAACGATCCTAGTGTTAGGAACAGTGTTTTAAGCATATGACTCTGGAAGCCTTAGGGCTTGGAATCACAAATCACCTAAATAGATTTCGGAGGCTTTGGGGCCTGGAATCTGGTCATGGGACCAATACAGTGTAGAGCAGAACGCTCGTAAAAAACGGATTATAGGACTTAAAATAGTTTAAAGTAAAAGGTTGGGTAATAGGTTTAGAAACTAAAGGACTAATTAGTGATCCAGGACTGGCCACGCTGAGGAACTAATTGGACCAAGGGTCTCTGCACTCAGTGAGTCCTAGAAGTAGTATAGAAGCTCAAGGGAGCTTTTAATGGTTAGACTAGGGACTTAGGGAACTGTGTATGGTAAATATTGGTATACCCGGAGAGAGTGGATTCTATAGGTGAGAAATCCCAAAAGTATCTGGAAGAGGGCTCATTACGGCTGAGTGTCAGAGGAGCTAAAAGAAAGTACTGTGCGATATCCAGTGGGAGAGAAGGCCCCTGAGATACTAACTGCAACGGGTTCCTAACGTAAGGGAATAGCCGCTTGTCGCATTAAGAGAAATCTTTGCCCCGATTAATGGTTAAAGGATAAGGAATATTCTAGCGGGGTTCAGCTCAAAATGTTACGGTCTAGTAGGAAAAAGGATGTTACAAAAGGCGCAAAGAAAGGTGTGAAAGCTAAACAGAAACTTGACATTGCATACGCTGCGAGCGATGGAAATAGAACTGCGACACCACCACAGGCACCACCTCATGTATGGCTCGGGGATAAAGGAGTAGGGATAGTGCAAGCTAGACTGGAGCAAATAATGATACCAAGTCGAGGACAGCGCAAAGTGATTCTAATATCCAGCGCTAATACAGCTTTGCAAGCCGGAGGAGGAATAGCAAAAGCAGCACAATCCATATTCCCTATGTCCCACCACAGAGCTATTGAGGACATAAATAAAAGCCAATATGGAACTTTCCCTTTGACTCCATTTGATCCCATACTAGTCCGCAATGATGATGACGGGGCAGGATATGATAGATTGGCACCAGCAGGCCCAGGGGGAACACCTGATTTCATCAGTTTAGTTCCATGGAGAGCATCAGAGGAGGTAGCACCAGGCACGCAGAATACACAGATAGCAATGGCATATTTGGCTACGCTGCAGGGCTTAGGAGGTTTGAATGAATTTCAAGACGGTATTGTGCTAATGACAATTATGGGAGGCGCACTTTTTGGATACGATATCAGAACGGCCTTTGACCTGTTGGTGGAGGCAGCTAAGTGTTATGAGCTAGTTGGATTTACGCCAATAATAATGGTTCCTGATAAGAACAATTATAAGCAGGTGTTAAACGCTTTCAGAGCACAGAATCCTAAAGCTTGGGACCAATCACACCCAGCAATGATGAAGGCAATGTCACTGTGTACCTTACTACAGCAGAAAAAATATGAATTAGCGGAACTACGTACAGCTAATGCGGTGGATGAGGACCCTGATCATGAAGGTGAACAAAAACTAATGCAGGAAATAAGTCAAATTTCAAACTGCACCCTTCCGGATAAACGTAACAAACCAGCTCCACACCCGGAAAACTCCTTCGTAGTAGGCAAATGTTTCCACGGCTTAGGCTTGTTACAGGACAGGTTTAAACAACAGAGAAAGCAGAGTCAGTCTGGTTCCCTGCGATCCAGGCACACGGAGGTAACGGTAGTTTATACTGACGCTTTCCTCCCTGGAGAGGCAGAAAAGAGACTTCTACAGAGTAATGCGGTAAACAACCTTAAGCGCGTTACGTTCGAAGACAAACCCATGGGAGGACATTATCCTAGTATCAATCGATTAAGGGATGTAGTGGCTGAAATACCAGGTTATGTTCCAACGGCACCACCTGCGATTTCGTCCACATCAGGCACCCAAGTAGTGCGCCCTAAGACTAAAAACCCTGGCTCCTCTCGCATTCCTCCATCCAGTAGTAAAACCCTAGTTAAACAAGGAAACCCTGACACCCCCAAAGACTCCACAGTCTACTCAGTGCCCTACCAGTTTACAGGCAGTCAGGAAGGTTCCCGTAAAATAACGATAATTGACCGGGCACAGTGGACCCCATTCCCTCAACCACAATTCTCAGCTAGTGTAGGAAGGTCAGAATTACCCCCACACCGAGCGGAAGAAGGTGATGAGTCGGAAGAAAATCGGGATATAGAGAGGGAGCAGATAATGGTTAATATTAGTGAAGAAATGAACCCAGGAGCTGTAACCAGCTTCCCTCCTGTAAACCACCAACAACAACAGACAGACCCACCAGTTGGCTTGTCACCAGAAGCGAAAGCAGCTTGGAATACTTATCAGTACGTTACTCAGGAGGCACAATCTATAATGAGTAAGGGCATTGCCAGTGATGAGGAGGTTAATCAGGCTCGCTACGGTAACATGGAAGACCTCCAGAACCGATGGCATAGCCACAGTCAGGAAGTTAGAGACGAGCTATGTGTGTACACAGGTTTAGATCCTGCTGGAGTGTTTAGACACCCCTGGATGGCTTATATACAGGAACTGTATCAGGCGGCTTTCAGCCGGCAGATTAGAGAAAGAGAGGAAGCACGGGCTCAAGCGGGGCAGCAGCAGCCTCAGACAACCGAAGGTTACTCCTTTCGGATGGAACGCTTTAGAGAACCCACCATAGAAGACTTAGTCGCGGAAGCTCGGGAAGAAATAGTCATAAAACATCTGTTAAAAGATGAAGGCTTAACTCGCTCCCCTGTTCAGGGCACTGGTAGAACAGGTGAGACCTCACCCCGAGCCGCTAGCAATTCAGATGAAAACTTACCACCAGCCGCAATCATACAGGAGCAGGCCTCTCCAAGAGGAAACTACCAGAGTTTTGAAGAAGAAAGCACAGAGGATGAGGGAGAAAGTACCGAGGACGAGGACCTAGGCGATCTCCCAATACCACCCAACCCTAATTATGACCCAGAAAACGCATTGCCCCGAGAAAGTTAAAAGATAATCGAAAACATAGTTCCCCTGACAGCTCATGTCTCTGATGAACCACTGGTTCTGACAACAGAATTTGACGAGGAGGGAGGTACTATTACAGTAATGAACGAGAAACGTAAAACCTTAGCCTTGATCAGTTACGTCTGGACAGATACTGAGAAACGATTCACAGAACCAGAAAAGGAGCTACAACTCCTAATGAAAGCCTATAAATATCTTTGCAAATATGCTGTATCGAAAGGTGTCACAGTACTTACTTCCTCAGGGTTGGTTATGGAAACCAAGAAGGATGTTATTCCCGGAGCTAGAGCTTATCTTAGCAGGTGGGGAAAGTGGGAACTTATGTTAACCGACCCCACGTGGAAAATCACTACCAACCCCAATGCTAAATTTGATAATATCATAAAAAAGGAACCAGAAGAAGTATTTAAACCTCAGGTAACACTCTTCACAGATGGAAGCTGCAAGGCAGGAGAAAAGTTGGCTGCATGGGGACACACAGCATATGGGCCCACAGGTAGACTTATGGTCAAGAAGAGGGGCACCGTTGAAGGGTCAGCTCAGACAGCAGAAGTAAAGGCAGCTATGATGGCACTGGCATGGGCAGACCGCAGAAAAAAGTAAGTCATCCGCATAGTAACGGACAGCATGTATGTACATGACGGGATGACAGAAAATCTTAAGTATTGGCAGCAGAAGGAATTCCAGAGCCTCAAAGGAAAAGATTTGGCAGACAAAGAAAGTTGGGAAATCATAGCAAAGCTGATGAAAGGGCGCAGAATAAAAGTCGACCATATTAAAAGTCATACCAAGGGAACCTCAGAGGATCATGTACGAAATGCAGAAGTGGATCAGTTAGTACAAAATAGGGCTCAAAGTATTATTGGATCCAGAGTAGCCATTTTCCCGAAATCATGGTACTACACAGATGAAGATGGCTTAAATAGGCTACAAATCCCCAAGGAAGAAAACTATCACTTTCTTGAAAATACCCACAAGGCACTAGGCCACATAGGACGACAGAGAATGGGACAGTGGATTTTTGATCAAGGGATAGTCATCAATGATTGGTACAAGGATTATAAGGAAATGAAAGACAATTGCGAGGTATGTGCCCTGAAGGGAGGGAGGAAACATGTCAAATATCAAATGAAACAGATAGCTACGGATGAACCAGGAAAGCATTCTTCAGCTGATGTAGGACATTTAAACCAAAGGAGTCAAAGAGGAAACACAAAGTTCCTAGTAATAACAGACAATGCAGGAAGCAGAGGTCGAGTATATCCGATTAAGAATGAGTCTAGTGCTACCTTCGTGCATTGTTTTTGTCAATATTTACTAGAGGTGGAAGACCCTCAGACGTTGAGAACGGACAACAGCACTATGTTCGTTGCAGCTAAGACTAAACGTCTGTTGGAGGATCTGGGAATCA
Source organism: Gobius niger (assembly GCF_951799975.1). NCBI lineage: Eukaryota > Metazoa > Chordata > Actinopteri > Gobiiformes > Gobiidae > Gobius > Gobius niger. Next base: position 542,503 of record NC_136857.1, on the reverse strand, counting down.
CCCACATATGTGGAACCCCCTATGCCTCACAGACTAATGGGATAGCAGAGAGAGCGATAAGAACCGTGAAGGAAGCGATAGTTACCCTAGGAGAGGAACAGTGGGACAGCCCCCTGAACATTTTAAAGATTAGTCAGATGCTGTCATTGCCTCACCTGGGAACTAAGAAACGGGAAATTGACGATAAACCTCCTGATTTGCAGGTAGGAGACGAAGTTTGGATTAGCAATAGAGGAAAAGAAGCAGGGAAGTGGGTGCTTAGGAGCCTTGAAGGTGCTGCCAAGGTAACTAAAATCAAGGGGAACGTAATTGAAGTGACAGATACTGTACGGACATACCTCGTCCACCCTACTCAATTACTGCTCAAATCTCGTGCGTCGCCTACCCAACCTAGCTCATAGGATTAGAATGCCGCGACAAAAGCAGCAACAGACAAAGGAACAAAGGCAGGAAATGAAGAAGAGACGGGCTAAAGGACGAAACAAGCGCGAGGTGCGCTTGACTAAGGAACAGTTAGAAGCACAAATGGCCTCTCTCGTAATCGATGAAGATGATGAGGGATGTGATGAAAGTGTAGAAGGAGCATGTGCTCCACAAAAGGATCTAGTTGGGGATAGGCAACGTAGGATCCAAGACGAGGAAGTAAGGTCTCAGTTAGTTGATGATGAGATAGGAGATGCCACACCTAAACCGTTCAAAGAGATGGAAGGAAAAACATCTGGCGCCCGGGGTCTGGTCATAATAAAAGCGACAGTACCAATTATGAAGGGTATTATCCGTCCTTTTTCGGACTGGAGAACCAATCCAATCTGGAGACCTTATACACCAGGAAATTGTGTTCTTTGTTGTCGACCTGTTTTTGTGGAACTTTGGCACGGATTGAAAAGAGATAGACCTAGGACATTTAATTTCAGGATAGAAGGCAACCCATGTGTGGAATTGCCAGGGAAGTATAGAGTGTCTCTTTGCACCACGTGTATAAATATTGCCCCTGGTTAGCCAGGGCTATGTAGCTCCTGGGATGTTCACTGAGCCCACAAGTTCCTAGTGTGAGTGGTATGATTGATATGTAGTAATTGTGTGTTGTAGTGAACGGGAGCTGAATGGACGGAGCATGGCAGCCGAATTAGAAGACTAGCGTATTTCCTACTAGAACAGGGACTAAGGACTATTATACAGCCTTGACAGACTAAATATAAGGAGACCAATTGCCTCCAAAGGAGGATGAATTATCAGAGGAGGAAGTAGATGATAGTGATAATTCTACCTCCCATTACAGGCAATCAATGACTTATACTAAATACTTACTTATACTAAAAGCTGGAAAGTCAGGCATACAATCGACCGAAAAATAACCCATTTGCAGTTTCTCTAAAATAGGACACGTTACTTTATCACCCCAAATAGACGCCAGGCTAAGAAAATGAGATTAAACTGGTTTGAGATTGTTGTCGCATGGTGGCATCGCAAGCATTATGAGCTTAAGGCCCGCCGCATCTTAGCAGAGAGAGATAGGGCAAGGGACATTCAAGGACAACTGTCACAGGCCCAATTAGCACGCAAGGCATATAAGCGTAAAAAGAAGATTAAAGACTGGGAAAAACACCTGCGGATGGGATGGGTACCCAGAATTGTTATAATCATCCTAGCCATAGTAACTCTGGCTCTGGCCGTCCAGTTAGGGCAGAAAACCGTTAAGGAAGTAGAAAAGACAGGGTCCATGAAGAGAACTATCAAAGAGAAGGTGGTGAAGTGTAAAGACTGTGCCACTTACACTCCTGTGCAGGATGTATTATATCCCATACCGTATGGGACGGGCAATATGTCAGTGTTTGACCAGACGGATTATATAATTAAAGGAGTTAAGTTTCTAATGATAACCCAGGGATTGTACGGGAAATGTAATCAAACAGTATTTTTCGGGTCTCAGGAAAAACAGGCAGGGAACGTAACTAATGCTACAGAACCAGGGCAACCCACAGAGTCTCCATTAGATGGAGATAATTGCACACTGCCAGTCTCTACGAATGTGTCAACCCCACTTGGGAATCTAAGTACCTTCATCCTTACAACCGTTAGACCGAATCCGAGCACCCTTGCCCCTACCACCGCTAAGCCAACCATAGACAACACAGTCCGGGCAGTCTGCCAGGTCACATTTACAAAACCCCTAGTGACAGGATGTGACATAATCTTTGTGCCATACACAGGCCCGTGTTGCGAGTTGAAAATAATGAAAATCATGAAACTTATGTCGGAAACTGCGTATCGAAACCTATGCGCGATTAAGAAAGTTTATAAGGAACAGAACTTAACCACAGGCTCGGCAGCAACGTGGGACCAATACGTCCAACAATTTCAAAATTCCACCCAAGACGGGCTGATAGTTAGGCATGCGACAATATCTAGAAGGCCAGGATATCTGAGCCTCATGGGAACAATCAAAGCTACCAAAACGGTACAGTGCAGCTACGTGGCCTATGGTCAGACCAGTAGGCACGGGTGGACAATCACCGAAACGACTTATGGCCTGCTTAAAACTTGCCAAAAGCTGGGAAACGATACGGTGTGGATGGTGCCTCTACACAAGGTCCTCACTAAAGAGGAATTCGAGCAACAAGACTTTCCCTGGCGGACAACACAGGAGACTGAGGCGCTATCCGACCTAACTGAATTGACCCGGGAAGAAATGTTTGCCGGAATCATGCCAACTTTGGGTGAGGAGGATCACTGGCCAAGAGAGCAGGGGGGAGGAAAACCCAGGAGATCCAGACAGACACTGCATAAGAAATGGCACTGTACGAACGATGAAATGGCATGGTTTCAGGGGATATACTGGAAAATTTGGAATATGACTGGTGGCGTTGGAAAGCTAACTTATGGTAACGGCACTAAATGTTCGCACCCTATTATAGAGTTTACCAGTTTTAGGACTGCCCAGAGTCCGTGGGGGCCGAGTAACTTTAGCCTGGACAAGGATCCGGCCCAGGGGCTGAACTTGTCCGATACCCGTAGGCATTGTGTGATTTATCTGAGACCACAAGAACTGGGTGCAAGAGACCTAGATGGAATCAAGCAGTGTTTTTTTGTTAACATGAATAACACATTCCCGAACTGGGCATCTCCAGTACCCATGGGCTCACATGTCAACCAACAGGAAATTTATGCAGACTCGGCCACAGACGGAGGGGAATTTACTGCAATATATGAACCACTAACAAAGAGCGGAAACAACTTCACGTGGGAGTGGCTACTTTTCGTTCTCCCAGAGGAGGACTGGAAGAACATCGATGCGCAGAAGGACCCAGGTTCTGATTTAAATCAGTTCCTTAGGAAATTCCCTAGAACCCAGCAGAGGCTTATGTGGAGTCAAACCGGACAGTTTGCGCGCGATGAGATTCTGTGCGGCTCTCGGAGAATGACCAACAGGGAACAGCTTAATCCAGCTGACGGCAACGGTGCCTGCTGGAGAATTACTGTAGGAATATCCCTCCCACAAATGTCCAGACAGCCTTACCAGGCCTGGACTGCAAAAGGACGCTCTGAGCTAAGAGATGCCTCAGTCATCTTACTGGTGACGATTTGACGCAGGTCACCCACGCATACCAGCTAATTGCTGACTCGCGGTCATCTAATTATAAATATTCGAGAGTTTGGCCATTCAAAAACGAAACTTGGGAAGAAGCAATGTTTCATTGTTCCAAACATCTGCCTGACAAATTGACTGACTTACATTTTCACTCCGGAGATAATGCATCCATGTTAATGGAGGCCTGGGAATGGTTTCAGTTAGCAGGAATGATCTTAGGCCGCAACCAAGGGTGGAACAGCTTTGACTCGGAACAGATGGATACCCTGGTCATCCCGTATGTTATGAGTATCCCCAGAACCAGTAAACGCGTGGAACATAAGTTTATGGTTTATCCTGAGCCGCCTCATGACCACGATGGTCTGAAACACTTGAGGCAATCTATCAGGAAGGATTGGAAACACAAAATGAAAATTGAGAGTTATGATCATGGTTGGTACTCGGATGAAATTAGATCTGAAAACATGACGGAATGGAGTCATACTAGAGAATGGGAGCCGTTCACCAAACAAGGCTTGCCCACCAGTAATGGCCTAAGTGATAATCTGGGGATACAGGCTAGCGTTCCCACCTGGTGGGGATGGTTAAATAGAGTCCAGTTCGGCCCTGCTCGTAGCTGGATGAATCTGACCAAGATGCATAGGGCATATAAAGCTTTCTTGACCAGGTCTGAGAATAGGTGGGCTCGTGGGGTTTATATTACGAATTGGGCCCTTTCCCCTAGGGACTTACTCTCATGGAAGGGACTGGACTGGAATGTGCCGTTCAGGTTTGGACCTCCCGACCGCCTTAGGAATTTGCTCCCAGGTTTTTTGCATACTATTAAACGGCATAATAAACACGCGGGAGTCTGGTACTGGAAGGACACCGTCCAATCTCCATTCCCCTATCAACTATTTAACTTACACACGACTGAGCGGGCTCTGATGCACAGGATGCCCCAAAGTGACTGGACCTGGACTGGGAGTGGTACTAATTCTATCCACGATCCCCATACCATCGATTTACGATGGATCCCAGTTTCCCCGGATATACAATGGAAACAGCTTAGGTGGGGGGATGCAACGGAGGCCTGGAAATTAGTGATTACGGAACCGGAGGGCAAGCGATTAGTTGAAGAAGCGAACCCGTATACTGGACGCCCGAGACGATACTCGCTGGCAGAGAATGAATGGCAACCATGTTATTTACTACCGAACAAAACGTGGGCCTGCTCCTCAAACAAAACCGAGATGGTAAGAGTAAGAAAATTAACAAATTCAACATACGCCTTTGGCTCAGGAGCCTTCCTAGATAAAAACCGGCAAAAGACGTGCAGTATTCCAGGGAAGCATTATAGGGTCCCCAACTGGCCCAAACGTGTAGCGTCTATAGGATGGCTACAAGGTGTAGACATAGGGGGGCTAATGAGGGACAGGTACATGTTCACTAAAAACGTATTATGCCGAAAAAACGGCTTCCAGATCATGGACACTACAACAACCGAAAAAGCAGAGTTTGAAAGTGACTTGGCTGCACGTAATCTTAATCGATCCGACCCCTGGTGGATCCCAGCTGCGGCCTCTAGATCATGTCAGCCATTGGAGGAAACAATCTCAACAGTGACCTCCGATGATCTGTTTAACTGCTCTGATCTGGGCATCCATACGAGAAGACCATACGTCTGGCCCAGAGCCTCGGGTGTCTCACCATGGAGACTGGCAGGAGCAATGTTATTGGGCGCCACAGTACATGGTGTCAAGCAAGGCGTAGTGGACACAGCAGAGGCAGTGCAATGGTGGGTCAAAGAAGTCTTTTGGTACTTAAAATGGATAATGATAGCCATCGCTGTGCTTATAGTACTGGCAATATTTTGGAAATTTCTTGCAGTTTTAAATTGTCTCAGGAAAATCTGCTGCATCCCATGTAGATGGATTTCAGACCACAAGAACAGGAGGGAGGAAAAGATTACTAAGTTGATGATTAGAAAATTATATGAGGATGTAAAGGAGAAGAAAAAGGAAAAGGTTAAACAAAATAAAGTTGCCAGGGTAAAGAAACTCATTCATAAAGATCTGGAGCAGGGGAGAGAGGGAAGAAGGAGGCCCCTAGCTGGAGGCGGGAACCCCTTACGTAATAATAACCCTGACACGGAAGCACCGCTCATTCTGGGTTAATGCTCCACAGGATACACTTCCTCCTTGCAGACTGAATGGCTTCCTCTAACCAGACAACCAATAACGCAACCGACTCCGAAGCAGACCCGGGAGGGACTGTAGCTACTTCAGCGGTAGGATGGCTTTTCCTAATACCAATTCTAACTTCAATACTGAGAATCTTGACTAACCGTAACTATAGGAATGCGACGGGAACCATAATAATTCTACTGGTGATCTTGGCCATTAGCGTTGTTATGGTTACTAGGAGCCTGGTGGGGCTCAATTTGGTTGATGGATCTGTATTCTATTTGGTGTTAGTTCTAATTCAACACCGTTTGTTTATACCACAAAGCCTGTATGATAAAAACGCTAATGTATGGAGAGCTAGTTTCTTTGTGTACGGTGCTCAACAGGCTATTGAACAGACCCTTAAGGTCCAGTTGAAATTTATCCCAAATTTTGTGGAACCCCTTTTAGGCATAGGAGGAGCCTGCTGGGTTATGTTGTGTTTCTTTGCGCTTAAAAGAAAGTCAACTGGAAAATTTAATTCAAGAAACAACAGAAAAACGTGGCTCGGACTACTAATGGAAACTGGGTGTTTCATTGTTGGACTGGTATTGATGCTCATATGGGGACAACCAGCTGCGCTATTTGTTCTAATGTATGCATGCTATGTTTCAGGCAGTATCACCAGAGCTCACCACAGAGACCTCGTCAACAGAGGCTGTTCAGGCAGTATCACCAGAGCTCACCACAGAGACCTCGTCAACAGAGGCTGTTCAGGCAGTATCTCCAGAGCTCACCACAGAGACCTCGTCAACGGAGGCTGTTCAGGCAGTATCTCCAGAGCTCACCACAGAGACCTCGTCAACAGAGGCTGTTCAGGCAGTATCACCAGAGCTCACCACAGAGACCTCGTCAACAGAGGCTGTTCAGGCAGTATCTCCAGAGCTCACCACAGAGACCTCGTCAACAGAGGCTGTTCAGGCAGTATCACCAGAGCTCACCACAGAGACCTCGTCAACAGAGGCTGTTCAGGCAGTATCACCAGAGCTCCCAGAGGACTCAGAACCACCAGCTTCAGGTGTTACAGAGGCTTCTGGGGAAACTCCTCTGAGGGTCTGGATAGAGACTGAAAATGGGCACAAAATCTGGATGCATTGGAATTTCTCAAATCCTAACAAATGGTGGAAAATCTGTGCGATGGCGCCAGGGAAACCTAGAGGACGTAACACTGTAGAACTAGATCTTAGCGCTGATGAGAAAATAGAGCGATTAACTCGATGTCGATGTACATATACAAAAAGACTTATTGGATTCAACGCCCAAGCTTTTACCAGAAGACATTATTCTGGAAGACTTGGAGAATTTTGCACACTCCGTAGTAGTGAATGGGTGAATGGAAAGTATGTATGCAGGATGTATGCATTAGGATCAAAAGTAGTGTTGAAGAAGTTAATGAATGAAGGCTTGTCTTTGGGTTACAGGACAGCATGAATGATGGGGGAAGCATGTTGGGAGAGGAGAGCAACGGAGAAAGGGGATAAGGAAGAGATAGATGTAGAATCGAAAGAGAGTACAGAAGAAGTACGCAGGGAATGGGGAAATGATGATGTGATCTTTATAGACCCAGATGGAACAACAGTTCATATGTCCTCCCTCAGGACTATTGGAGGATTACCCCTAATGTCTGATAAACGATCCGAAATGGTGATAAAAGAATTCGTGGAAAAGGTAGAAAGAATAGCTAAAAAAGAGGAACCATCAGGGAAAGCATCAAGAGAAGCTGTAGAAACACAGATTGCCATGTTCAGAATGTTCATTGAAGCCCCCACTGAATGGGAGAGGAAGTGTCTTAACCATGAGTTTACTGAGGAGGAAAGCAGGGACCTCGAGGAGATGCTAGAAACAGATGTTGAAGCTTTAATACAAGAAAAGACCTGGCCTAGACTTACTCATAGATTCCTTGACCCCAGATTTGTTGAAAGGGACACGTTAGCAAACAAGTGTTTCCAAGGCAAGACACCAAATAGACACCATAGTCCAAAATGTTGGGGCCATGCCCTTATGGATCAGGAAGAGAGGGAGGAGTTACAGGCAGCAGAGTTTGACAGGACCAGAACGTGGCGGAAGTTCGAGGAGAGGCTGACGAAAACAGCTGGGCCAGATATCAACGGTGCCTGGAATCGAACACGACTGAGAGAACACGCGCAGGAGAAGTCTCGTTACTACCACGACACCGAGGAGAAAGTGAATGAGGACTGGCGCAGGTTCAAGGAGATTACCAGGCAGTGTCGACTACTTTGGGCCATCCACCGTCTCCAGAAGGCCTACGACCCACCCAAGGAGATGTCGAACATCACCGAGGATGAGGAGCCAGCCCCGCCTGTTCCTGACCTCGAGATGATTCTTCAGGTCACTAAGATCATCCAGACCTACGACCCACAGGGGGAGGGGGAAGCTGCAGATCCGCCAGAAACCATCATGCCCTCCATAAAGGATATAGTTCCTGATGTTCGAAACCTTGGATTATTTGCTAAACCTTGGCATCGGCCTGTTGGATGTATTGATCATACTGTCTTGCATAACATGCTCAGAGGATGGAGAAGGTTTCTTCAAGACCCAGTTGGCCTACGCACTGCTCAAATGCAGGGTGTTGCGTGGGGCATCCTGGGAATGGACGACTGTGGATGGGGACAGCAGAACTGTGTGAGGATTTATGACGTGCAGGGCAACGGCCTTGAACCAGAGACTTTGGAATCTATTTGTGCTTTTGATACTAACATGATTGATGCTTGTTCCAACTCTGGAGAGACAATTGGATGTTATCTCATGAAGCAGAAGTTCATGGTTGTTCCAGCAGCAGCTGTGGACCCGCAGATAACTGACGGACCTTGGTTGTGGTATCAGGAGATACCTAGCGAGAAAGGTGGAGGTAAAAGATGGTCATTTGTGTGTGCAGGAGGTCCAGCTGTTGATGACCAACCACACTTTGATGCAGCCACACCAGGGGATCGCGTTGTTGAAGTCAGAACCATTTCTCGGTACAGGTTAATTGTAGATGGCACTCAAACCAGTGGCACTCAATGGAGGTGTGACTCAGTTCATTGTAACAAGGAGGACGACACATGGCACATGGAGCCTAGGGTTAAACCAGGCATCCTCACTGAATACATGGGTACTCAAGAATGCAAAAGTTGCCTAGTTCACCTTAGGAGACGAGGCACTCAACCCGAACCAGGATATAGCGACAAAATACACACACAGATGTGGCCAATTTGGCTTAAACTAAGGAAAATTGAAAGATTGGGAAGTGAAGGTTGGGATGCTAGATCTCATCTAAAGCATCTTATGGGAGAAAGTCAGTACAGCGGACGTAAAAATGTGTGGGTTTATTGGGCCGGAGATATCTGGGACAGGATTCTTTCCTATCACGAGAAAATTAACCCTCAGGAACAGGTAGTAAAATACTACCTAACAGAAGATAAATCACCTCCATTCTGGGCCTTAATGGATAAAGGGGCTTTCCCCAGAGTGACCAAAGTACACGAAGAGAAGGTTCTGACTCAAAGCATTGAACTTTGGGAGAAAATTGACAAATATGGGGAAACTAGATGGACCAAACATCCTAAACTTAGGCGAATGGCAGCAAAATTATCAGAAAGAACCCCAGAAGAACCAGGAGATGTGGGGGAGTATTGCCAGAGAGTACCTGAAAAGAAACGCTCACCAATACAGAGGCAACTACCCTTAGGAGATCCTGACCCTTCAGATAGACCAGACCCTTCAGGTAAATCAGAACTAACCAATAAAGTACCTCACCCAGTGGTTAAGGTTGAAACGGTAACTGAGAGCAGCCCAATGAACAAAAGCAAAAGAGCAAGGGCAGTACAAGAATCAGAGAAGGGAGACGAAAGTGAATTAGAGGAGGAAGACGAAAGTCTGAAGTTTACAGACCTAAGAATGGAGATTAGGAAATTCAATGTCAAACATGAAAGGGATCCGAAGTCACTTGGAGCGACAGTTCCTCAAGAGGATACTGAACGGTCTCCAACTCCAGTTCCTCAAGAGGATACTGAGAGAAGGGAAAGAACTAAGAGCATGTAAACCATCTAAGTAAAAAAGGGGAGTTAGAAAGGCATCAGTCATGATGACTCCAGAGGAGGATGTAGAAGAGTGGCGTTTTTTGGGCTTCTTTTTAGCTGCAATTCCTGATCTTATATCAGTACCTGTCCAACAGGGGGTTTAAAGGTGAAAATGGAGTAATCATTCCTGATGTGATAGAACCGATGCTGAGAAAGGGGAAATTGAGGTAAAGCAGACAGTTCAGGCTTGGGCTGTCTAAACGATTCAAATGCTTTGTATGAGAGTTGTATTACTTAAAAATGTGGAGGAAGATGCCTTAAACAGGGTCTGATAGAAAATAAAGGAGTATAAAAAGTAGTTTAGATTCCCTAACCTCGCTTGCTCCCACAAAAGTTCCCAATGAAAAGGGCGTTATAAAAATGAGCATATCTGCAGAAAATAAAAAGAAAGAGTTTTGTTATATTGATTTTTATTTTATTTTTTTATTAAGACTTTGAATATTTGTTTATTTTTATTAAGACTTTGAATATTTGTTGTGAATGCTTTTATTATGATTGATGAAGTTTAACATGAATCTATTTTCCTTTTTTACCAAAATAAGATATAACATGTGGGTTATTGTTAGAAACATACCAAGTTTACAAAAGTTTACCAGAGGCTTCAATTCTCATTCAATGGTTATCACAGGTTAACTTGCTTTACTGTAGTGACACTTGCTTGCTTGGAAAAAAACTGTAATTAATTTCGACTTATAGCTTAAATCGTACTTTTATAAAGGTGTTTCTAGAAAAATGTATTTCTCAACAAGCGATGAATCCAGCTTGTAAAAATGTATATAGACTGGAACCTTGGTATCACAATGTGCAGTAATACCAAGAATAAAATATCAGGTACAGGGAGTAATGTTTATAAATAAATGGAAAAAATGGAGGAAACCCTAATATAAAAAGAATAAAAAAAGAGTATACCTAGCCGAGGTTCCCTTTCAGGACCAGGGTGCTATAAAAATGATAAAACAAAGAAAGCAATGCTATAAAAATGATAAAACAAAGAAAGCAATGCTATAAAAATGATAAAACAAAGAAAGCAATGCTATAAAAATGATAAAACAAAGAAAGCAATGCTATAAAAATGATTATAATGGATATAAAATGTTTTGTTGTTTCTCATTTATCTGATCAGGTTTTCAGATCAGTATTGTTGTAACCAGGTACATGATGTGTGTGTAAGATAGCGATTGTGCAACAGGGGAAGAGAGGTGGCCCCTCATGAGGAGATTGTGCAACGGGGGGAGTGATGGCCCTCTATGCTCCATTGGAAATGTAAGCAGAGTTGGCGTCTCTGACGCGACGCTATCAAATAACAGGAAACACCTCGCACCTAGCCTTCTCAGAAGAAGGGACGTGGTTGTGGGTTGTAAAAATCCCCCCCGCTTCTGACATTGTGGGTTGCAAAAATCCCCCCGCTTGTGACGTAGACCTTATGTCCTTCACAAAGTAGATAAATACGGCTGCTCTGACAGCTATACGTTGGTCGCAACAAGTTTACTTGGCTGACGGCTCATGGATGTTTTCTGACCCCGGGGGCCATCACTTCTCTCCTACTTTGTCTTACGGATGGTGACAGAGACATTTTCACCTAAAAGAGTTCGAGAGCGCATGGGTAAGGCCTGATTTTTGGGGCTCGACCGCATTATCTGATACTTGTAAGATCTGCTTTTGTGGTTGACTATAAAGCACTTATCCTTCACTGGGGCACGATTCTCACTTAGCAGAGGGTACCAGTTGTTCACCTGCTTACTCATTTAGAGAGTTGTGTGTTCCGGCAACTGGGCCTCTAAAGAGATCTGGTCACTTTTGACTTTGGTGAAAGATCAGGGTTGTCTCCAGACCACATTAGTCTTACGATTACAATCACTGCACAAAATGAGCGGCGGGCCTTCAGGCTTGTGCACTAAAAAAAACATGCACAATAGGCCAGGATGAATGATGTGTGTGAGTGAATGGTGGTGTCAGAGGGTCCGTTGGCGCAGACGTGTGTAGTCACGAAAGCGCTTCTGACAGTCTCCCCCAGGGGAACTGAAGCTACAAACGTAGCTTTCCACCACCGAGTATGGAGTGAATGTACAAGTGTCTCATGTAAAGCGCTTTGTGACCATGTCTGTGAAAGGCGCTGTATAAATAAAGATCTTCTTCTTCTTCTTCTTCTTCTGATCTTATGCGCATAAACAGTAAAGGTGTTCTGTCTCTGTCCCTCTGTTGCATTGTATGGAATTTGGAATATTGAATCTGTGACATATGGAATTTGGAATATTGAATCTGCGAAATAAATAATTTGATTGGATCCTAAAACTACAACTAAGTGTCCTTTTATTATGACAACTAAATTGCATAATCCTGATATCTCGATGTTTTGAATGGTTTTGGTGATGGTGTGAAAGTGTATTGTTGTGGGATTAGTAAATGTACCAGGAGTCTTAGGTTAGACTGTCAATCCTCACTACAGTTCTGGAAGTCTCCCACTCGACTACCACGACGTTAAGAAGGTGACCCCAGAAACCATAAGAGGCTCGGCAGGGACTTCCCGTCTGAGGCTGTAGTGAGTGTATCCCGAGTCAGGCTTCTGCCAAGAGCTCAGGTTTATTCGGACAAACGGACCCATAGCCGGGGTACTCTCCACGCAAACCTCTTAACTCCCGCCTGAACCGAGAGGATCTTTTTCCTCACGTCATCAGGTTTTTTTCATTTTTTTGTTGGGTATTCAACTCAGTTTTGTCATTTTTTTGTCAAATTTTTTTGTCATTTTTTTGTTATTTTCAGTCAATTGTTTGTATTTTTTTTTGTCAAATTTTGTCAAATATTCTTGTCATTTTTTGTCACAATTTGTTCATTTTTTCGTCAATTTTTTAATACATTTTTTGTCATTTTTTATCCAATTTTTGTCATTTTTTTGTGACATTTTTGTGACATTTTTGCCCCTTTTGCATCAATTTTTCGGCATTTTTTCGTCAATGTTTTCTCACTTTTTTGTCACATTTCCATCATTGTTTTCGTCTCAGTTTTCCAGAAGCTTTTGGATTGGGGTAAAGCCAAACTGGAGAAACTGTGCTCGGTTCAGGCGGGAGTTCAGGGGCTAAATAAAGGTTGACAGTGATCATTTCAGACGATTATATTCTAATAGTGCTTCATCTGTCGATAAAAAGTGTAGAAATGATTTAAAAACATGCAAATCGTTAGCCGCGTAGCATAATTGCCTAAGTCGTCAACATTGAAGCACGATCGAGGCCATTATGCTACGTGGCTAACGAAATGTAAGCTCCTCTCACGTGTGTCGGCTCCACATGACTCTGTAAAACCAGGGAACATGAAGTCGATGCTTTTACGTGGCCTGTCGTGGATGATGTGAGCTCCTTTGACAGAGTCTTTGGGGGTTTTTACCTTCTGCAAAGCTGCATCTCTCCCAACTGGAGGTGGGCGTGCTGCACGGGGACGCAGCGTCTTCTCCTGCTGAGACACCAACGACAAACACTCACACAAATGTAGCTTCACATTTCTTCCTTTCATACTTCAGCTCAGCTCCTGAACAAACTGATGCTAAGTGTGAGAGGGCGTCTGTGCTGCTGTTGCTATGCCACCAAAGGACTAATTCTATAACATTTAGAGAACCTCCACATGAAACACGTGATATAAATAGATCCATTACATGTCGTGCAAGTCGGTCTCTTGACAACAACTTTCTCACTTTTAAGGTTATACTCTGCATCCTGCTTTAGTGCTTTAAAAAGCAGAGGGTGACGAGTGTGGATCAGGAAACGGTCTGTAGGGGGCGCCGCTCATGTGTTAAAAATAAAGTCAGGCCAGAGGGTGACACAGATTTTAGCATTTTAACATATTTCATTTTTCCACAAAATGTTCTTGTAAAGCTCCCGAAGCCGATTTAACCTGAACTTTTAACGTGTTTGGAATCAAATAACACTCTGCATGAGCTTAGAGCACATGTGTCAAGGTCAAGGCCCGCGGGCCATATGTGGACCACGAGATGATTTAATGTGGCCCTTCGAGGAGCATGAATTCCTGAGCATTTAAAAAAAAAAGTAATGCTGCGAAATATGAAATGTAATCGTTGGAGTTGTATAGAGTTCGGGAATGTGACGTCATATTGCTAAGCATTATGGGATAGGCTTATGCACAGTTTCCCCACGTGACGTCTTCCTGGACAGTCAGACCTGGACTTCCTGTCGCTGATCGTTTACGTTCACAACTAGCAGGTCCCGCACACATAAAGAGAAGCTCAGGATCTGGTGAAGGACGAGTCACTGATGGAGTCACAGAAACGTGTTACAAACATCATGTTCACTGTGAATCTGCCCCAAAGGAAACGCCAGCGCTTGTGAGGGGCGGAGCTTCATCTTAGAGCTAAAGGCTAGTGTTAAAAAATGATAATATAACATGAAAAAAAGTCAATATTATTTAAACTAACAGGACCATTCTGTTTTGCGCTCGTTCAAAACTTTGCGCTAGTTTTATTTTTATTTTGTGTTAGCCGCCGCGTTAGCCTCAAGACAAAAACATCCACCGTTATGAACACGGAGTTTCCTCCAGTGAAGTCGTTACGTCTCATGTAATATTTTCTAACCTGCTCCGTCACATCTGAGCTTTTACTCTCTGTCCTTTACCAGATCTTAAGCTATGGCTTCATTTCTGTGGGACCTGCTCATGTTAATGGGACGAGATAACGGACAGGAAGGACAGCGTCTGGCTGACTGTCCAGGCGGAAACACGTGGGGTCACTGTGCACAAGCCCATTAGCAGCAGTTGTAAACTAATGGAGATTTTAAAAGTTCAAATACTGGAGTTATTGTTCACATTAAAACACTTGGACACCACAGTGAGTAACTCAGCAGTAACGGAGCTGTTCCACGGCCATTTTCTCCACTTTAGAAACTGTTTTTAGTTCAAGCCTATGGAAATGTAAAAAAGGTGAAAAGGTGAAAAGGTTCGGCAAAATCAGCAGCTTCAGCCTTTGCCTTTTCGGACGTGTTTTACAGAGGTTTTTTTTTTTTTTTTTTTACCAACAATGCGTTTCTGTGCTCCATGTGAGTGGGCATCACAGCCTGAGCAGATTTGTGTTGCCATGACGACTAACCCTCTGCACCCACAGCCAGGAGGTCCCAGGTTCAGTAGATACAGACGCATCTCGTCATAGAAGGGGGCGGGGCTTCGCCGAGGGGGAAAATAGAATCTTTAGAGATTTTTTAGCCATTTTCTGGTGGAAAATGAACTTATTTATCACATACATAAAGTCAAGTGTAAATCGGGCCCATATGGATATTTTCTCACAGCAGATTGTTCAGTAGAAGCGAAAAAACGGCAGTTGTAGCTAGCGCTAGCTAACCGTTAGCATTAGCCCGATGCTAACATGTAGCATTATGTTAGCATTCTCCGTTATTAATGTGTTTATGGGCTGTTGAACCACTTTGCTCCAGTGTTCATTTTGAAAACATATTTTAGTTTAGTTTTAGTCGAGATTTAGTAAAAAAATAACTTTTCAATTTTAGTCTAGTTTTAGTCGACTAAATTTCAGACTAATTGAGTGGACTTTGCATTGATAATATTGATTCTAATCATGTTTAATGTTGTTCCTCTGCTTCATGTTTCTGCTCCACATGAACAAAGCTCAAAGCTGATCCTTTAAACACGATCTGAGGCTCTTTCAGACGCTCAATACAAGTGTGGATGATTTTAGTCTCTCCTTTTCATTTTTATTTAGTCTGATTTTAGTCGACTCAAATATCTGGACATTTTAGTCACAGTTTTAGTCTCATGAGAAACTTTTAATTTAGCTTTAGTCCAATTTTAGTCACAAAAATATCACTTTGACTAAAATTAAGACGACATTTACACTGCTTTGCTCCTCTCCATGTCTGTGTATCTTTATTTAGTAGAAACTATATTCATAATTCAGCGTTTGTTAAAGTCGTTTTTGAATAATTAAAGAAAGTTGAGATTTTTCTCCTTATTGTTTTCCCCCTTTTCAAACATGACCATATATGGGCGAGTCCAGGGGCGTCTGTGTCCCCAAACCATGCGGGACCTTCCTGTGCAGAGTTGGTTTATTTCCCCCGGGAGCTTTTGGTTTTTCTCTTATCAAACCCAAAACATGTACAAGAGTCCTCCCATGCACTGAAGCCCTGTTGTTTTGTGGGGTTTGATCATCGTGTCCTGTTTTTACCGTTGCATTGTGGTCCGTCCTCTGCGTCCTCTGACACCCCCCCGGACTGAGAGCGTCCCAGGCCGATGGAGTAGCCCCGGTTCTTCCTGCTCCCGGACCGAGAGCTGGAGCGGGAGCTTCTCTTCAGCACTTCACCTGCAGGGGAGGGATTCAAATACTTTTAAACGTGTAATACTCGGGCACCGCGGTGTATTATTATATCTTGAATTGAACAAACTGTGAGTGTTTGAGGGTGGAGCCCTTGTAAAGTCATGATTTAGCCTTGGATTAATCTTCTTTACTTGATCAATTACTGAAACCAAACCTCTGTCTGACGCACACAGCCATGTTTTTTATTAATTAACACTGAACTTTGTCTTGTGGCTTCATGTCCTGCCACCCGACAAGCTGCTATTGATCCAAAATGGCTTAATATCACCAAGTAACAACTGTTTGAGAGACATGCGGGACTTTAGAGGCAGTTGTGGTGAACAGGTCTGAGCTCATTCTACACATTAGGACATGGAACATGTAGTGGGAGGAAAATACTTAGTTTTAACATGTTTGAACTCCGTATAGTCCCTTTAAGGTGCTTTATTTGTCTTTATGCAATAACTGGACAATTACATTTGTCTGCATTTGACGCCGCTGTTAAACCTCTGACCACCCGCCAAAACCAAATGCATTCGCTCCTCTTTGCCAGTGTTGTCATTTCCCTTATGTGTTTTTGTCACTTTTTTATTACTTTTTTGTTGCTCTTTTGTCATTTTTTTGCTGGATTTTTGTCATTTTTTTGCTGGACTTTTGTCATTTTTCTGCTGGATTTTTGTCTTTTTTTTGCTGGATTATTGTCTTTTTTTGATGGATTTTTGTCATTTTTTTTGCTGGATTTTAGTCATTTTTTTGCTGGATTTTAGTCATTTTTTTGCTGGATTTTTGTCATTTTTTTGCTGGATTTTTGTCTTTTTTTTGCTGGATTTTTGTCTTTTTTTTTGCTGGATTTTTGTCTTTTTTTTGCTGGATTTTTGTCATTTTTTTGCTGGATTTTTGTCATTTTTTTGCTGGACTTTTGTCACTTTTTTGCTGGACTTTTGTCACTTTTTTGCCGGACTTTTGTCATTTTTTTGCTGGATTGGTCACAATCACCTGGATGGACATTTCCCCTATTGCTCATGTTTTTTGTGGTGAGGGGAAACGGAGTAACCTACGCAGACACAGGGAGAACATGTCCAGGCCCCGTCCAGATGGAAATCGAACCCTAGACCTTCCAGCTGTGAAGCACGAGACAGTCATGTACTAACTTGGGGACTATAACCCACGTATTAATACTTTACAAATACTTTTCATGTGAAGGTTAAGTCTAGTATTGTACAAAATCACCCCTATAGTTTGTCATATAAAACGTGCACCTGATCCAGCGATCCGTCGTTTTGGAGAAAGCTGTTCTATTGAATTTGTCTCACACTTCAGCGTTATGCACGTGAGTGGAGGATAAACGGGATGGAACCACTTCACCATCAATCCATGGGACTCACCGTGGCTGATGTGCTCAATACATGTGGGCAAATACTCGTTGGTGTCCAGGTCGATGGGGACGAACGCGGTGAATTTGCTCAGAATATTACAGGATTTGCTGGAGTGGACGGCGTAGGTCTGGTACCTCCTCCCCGAGCCTGGAGAACAATCATTTACACATGAGTACGACAGCCTATGGTTTATTTATTTACAATGTTTCGGTCGTGGATCCGCACCGTGCTCGATCTCGCGCTCCTTCTCCGCCATGTGCTCGAAGTCGTAGATGATGGAGCGCCCGGCGAGGTAGTGGAAGGTCTCGTTCCACAGCTCCTCGTGCACCTTCTCCTCCCGCTCGCGCCCGTTCAGATACGGCGCGATGTCGAACTCCATCTCCCACTTCACCGGCGTCCCGCTCAGGAGTCCGGACACCACGGCCTTGCAGTCGGACTTGGGGCCGGGGGGCAGGTCTGAGGCCGGGGGCGGCTCCTGTGGGGTCTCGGCCTGGACCAGCTGGTGACTGTAGCCTTCTGGACACAACAAGGGGAGCTGTGTTACTGCAGATGATGATGTGGGGGTGCAGTCACTGGCAGGGCTTTGGAACTGAAGTGATGGGATGATATAAGAAGACTCTGGAACATCTGCCCCCACGTGATTTACATCGTATGTTTTTCATTTATACATCCATTTTTAGCTACTTTATGGTGCTACTTCTATTTGATTCTACTTTTTTACTGTTTTAAGTCAGGGATAATGTATAGAACGCTGGTCATTATCGGGAAAAAAAGCACCGACAGGGCGAACCGGACCCCGACGTGAAGCGGTCCCTGACCAGCATTCTAATAGATCCATGACATGATCCGCTTATTATTCGGCCATTTTCCAACTGAACACACACAACATAAACTTCGTACACTTTTATGAAGTTCGAAAGGTTTATTTAATGACTTCCGCGACAAATAGTTCCCAAAAGTTTGCGCGTTGCTCGGCAACGTTTTGCTAGGCTAGAAGCAGCAAGGCTAGCAGTTAGCCTAGCTACTTAGCTGAAGGCGCAGTTGGAGGAATGGAGGTGAATCTTAAAGTCAGACTCACGATAACTTCACGAGCGATTCCCCGACTTCTCTCTCAGTGACGGGACAGATAGTGTCGCTGCTACGTACGTGCGGAGTGATATGAAAGCACCAACTGATCATCCCAGGTCTCTGAGATTAATGTCAGTGATTCATAGAGCCCCAAGACACGATACCATCCATGAGTTTCATTATTATTGTTTTTTTTTTTTACCTTTTTGACACAAAAATCCAATTTGCATAATAATTTGGAACGCAGTGTAGACCCAGATCCACCTCTTCATTCAAATGCTTTATAATTAGATGTACAGTGTCTACAGGGCAAATGAAATGTCTTTCCATTACTTGGGGAGCTACGTTCAGGTAAAGCGCCTTTAAGCACATTTTGAATAAAGTACAACATCTCAGCCCTAAAAACAGATGGTCAGGTTTGTGCCTCATTGTTGTGACTGGACAAAATGCGTTGGAAGAAGCTGCCTCAGGAAACCCAGTATTTTCCTTTCTTTTCCAACATGGTGTATAAAAATGACATGTTATTTGTTTTTTCTGAAGCTTATCACCTACTGCTGCACCTGTTGCCTCCACAAACAGATCTGATGTTTTTTATAATCACCAGCTGCTGCTTTTACACAAACATGTTTCATCAGCGGAGACCAAACACAAATTAATCTAGTCTCCGCGAGCGAGACGAGCGTATGTTCACATCAAAAGCATTACGGGATATAAATGTTGGTTATAGACTTGTGTAAAACCTGTCAGACCTGTGTCTCCGACGCTGCCGACAGACGGGGTGTCGGTGGAGGAGCGGGACCCCCCCTCTCCAGCAGAGGGACCGGCTGCAGGCTGGTCTGGAGCCTCCTCTGTGGGGCTGCTCTGGGCCTCATCGCGAGCACTGGGCAGGTGACAGCTGGCAGCATGCCCTCTGGAGGACGCCGCACACAGGGGCTGGAAGGGAAGAAATCATTTTTAAAAAGTCAATCTGGTTGGTCTCTTCAGCTGGATGGATAATTGGTCGGTAGCCAAGCGAGGTTAGCAAAAAACAACAAAAATCCACACACTCCACAAGTCTCAGCTGACACCCGTCTGTTTAACCCTCTGCCAGGACTGAGGCCAGGACTGAGGTCAGTGCTGAGGTCAGTGGCCTGAACAGCTGCTGGAACCAGGAGAGAACCAGACCTTAAGGTTAGGGCCAATGATTGGATTAGGCCGTCTATCCCCCAACTCAACTTGGTTTAATGGAGAAATTAACAGAATAAACTGATAATGTAAAATTAAATTAAATATCAAATTGTTTTTAAATGTCGGCTAAATTGCCTTAAAATTGGGTTCGGCGCCCCCTGGTGTGTATCATCCTTTGATCTGAGTCGCTCTTACGTCCTGCTTGGTGAGCTCCTTTATACTGTGCGCCAAATCCCGCGTTGCTCTATCAAACTTGACCAAATGTGGATTTTAATGTGAGCTTTTCCCCTCTGTGCACGGTCGCGACGTTTCGGATCAGATAGTCCTTCTTCAGGCATCAGTGCACATGTCCTCATGACTGCTTGTCATGGCAAATTATAGGCACGTCTTACGGTATTTCCCCAATTGGCTTCAAAGGCGTCTTATGATGAACGCTGGCATTTCCAACACCAGATAGGCACTGGCGGAGTAGGTTTATGAGTTAGACCCACCTCCCATGTGGAGCTCGGTAATGCACGGGCCACATCTGCTGCAAGTTGTACCATGAGGTTTTCCCAGTCGTGTTGTACACACCAAAATAAAAAACTAAAATAACAAGCTAACATAATCCATAATGCAAAAAATGATGTTTTTTTGTAGAACTAAAATGGTCCTTCCTATAACTTAGGTTTAGGCATGGGTCCACTGACCTTAAGGTTAGGGCCAATGATTGGATTAGGCCATCTATAGGTAAAAAGAACTGTTTTCAGCCTGGATTTGAACATTGTCAGAGTTGAGGCCTGTCTCACATCCTCATGAAGACTGTTCCAGATTTTAGCTGCATGAAACTGAAACGCAGCCTCACCGTGTTTAGTCCTGACTCTGGAACCACCAGGAGGCCCCTCCCTGAAGTTCTCAGGGCTGAGATGGTTCATACGGCTCTAACATGTCAGATGGACTTTGGTGCTAAACCATGAAAAGACTTGTAACAAGCAGAGCTGTTTTAAAGTCTATTCTCTGAGTGACAGGAAGCCAGTGCAGAGACCGGAGCACTGGACTAATATGGTCGTATTTCCTGAAAATATTGACAGTATTTTCTACATTTTAGAGCCTTTTCATGCATTTGATCTGATTTATGAATGAATGTTATGAATGGGCGATACAGGTCACACTCCTGGGCCATGTGCAATTTTGAGCATCATTATTACATCATGTTAATCAAAGATATGTTCATTCATGTTTTAGCAACAAAACTGAGACGAAACCAAGGACGGAAATTTGACAAAAAAGTGACAAAAAAGTGACAAAAAAATTGACAAAAAAATGAGAAAAAAAAGATACAAAAAAAAAAAAGATACAAAAAATGTACAAAAAAAGGGTTAGGGTTAATCTTAACCCTAACCCTAAAAAAATGGACAAAAAGGTCCATTTTTTGTCCGATCGCTCCGCCCCTGTGTGGGGGCGGGGTGACGGGCTGGAGCGCGACGCCTGCGCCTGTTTGGCGCCTGCGTCTGCCTCCGACCACGACCAAGAGCCATAGTGACCGCTGCCATGACGACGGCCCTGGTTACTGATCTCTGGAGTGATGTCATCAGTGAGACATGTGTGGTCAAGTTTGAAACACTTTATTTAAAACACAAACAGACAGAGACGATCCTGCAGTCAGTATCAGTGTTTGGTTCTTTAGCTGCACATACGACAACTGAGACTATTGTGTCGAATCGCATTTTGTTGAGAAATGTTTTTGCTTTTAAGTTTGTGATTGAAACATTATATTATGGGATGATCTGCTGAAATTATCCTTTCTTATGTTTGTTTCTCAACATGAGCTCTATAGTTTGTTTAACCCCTTAACTCCCACCTGAACCGAGCACATTTTCTCCAGTTTGGCTTTACCCCAATCCTAAAGCTTCTGGAAAAAAGGTGAAAAAATAGCAACAAAACTGAGACGAAAACAATGATGGAAATGTGACAAAAAATGGACGAAAAAATGACAAAAGGTGAGGGTTAGGGTTAGGGTTAGGGTTATGAGTTAGACCCAACTCCCTAGATAAAGCAGTGCCTTTAATACATTCTCATATAGTGTCTGCGAAACATTCTGGTTTTGGTTTTGTTCCACAGACACGAAGAGAAGGTTTTTCAGTCACCGCGAGGGGCACAGTTAGACTCACTGGCCTCTACATGTCCAGCTCCAGAACATCCAGAACGCTGCTGCTCCAGTCCTGACAAGAACCAGGAAACACGACCATATTAGTCCAGTGCTCCGGTCTCTGCACTGGCTTCCTGTCACTCAGAGAATAGACTTTAAAACAGCTCTGCTCGTTACAAGTCTTTTCATGGTTTAGCACCAAAGTCCATCTGACATGTTAGAGCCGTATGAACCATCTCAGGGAGGGGAGGGGCCTCCTGGTGGTTCCAGAGTCAGGACTAAACACGGTGAGGCTGCGTTTCACTATCATGCTATGATCTGTGGTTCTCAGCCTTTTGGAACAGCGACCCCCATTATAACCGGTAAAGGGATTCATGACCCCCGTCCCAGTCACACCGTGAGAAATAGGAACTTTAGTCGACATCATTCTTCAAAAACAAAGAAAAGCAAAACAAACGGCTGAAATGAATTCACCAAACTATGAACAAATGGTGGCACTTGGGTAAAAGAGTAAACTTGGTACAAAAAAATATTAGGTTATCTGCTAATAAAAATATGTACATTTCATCTAAATGATCTGGTGACCCCCCAAATTTGTCTCTCGACCCCCAGGTTGAGAACCACTGATCTGGAACGGTCTCCACGAGGATGTGAGACAGGCCTCGACTCTGACGATGTTCAAATCCAGGCTGAAAGCAGATCTTTTTATCCTGAAAGTGTTTTATCTGCACTCTCGCCTCTCACTGAAATGAATAACTTTTCATGTTGATGTTTCATGGATTGATTTGATCTGTTTTCTTGTTTCATTGTGGCTAAAGATGCCTCAGGAGAAGCTGCCACAGGGAACCTAATCTTTTCTTTTCCCTCGCAGTGATGTTTGATGTGCACCACTTGTTTTCACTGATCATCTGTCGCTGCACCTGTTCCTTCTCTCCACAGTTTCTCTGAGTTAAGAAGTGGAGCTCCAGCCGCTCCAGCCGGGCCACTCAAAGCCGTCTCCAGAAGCACCAGTGGCCGCGCTCAGGCCGGTCTGCCAGGTCACTCAGCTCCGCATCGGCTGGATGTCCCGACTGCCGCGACGCCTCCGCCTCCACAACCAACCACTCAGGCGAGAGGCTGAACGAGACATCCAGCTCGTTCACATGGAAAACTAATGATGGTGAATTTATTATCATCCAACGAACGGACCTGTTGAATAAACACTGCTCGCTCTGCTTCTCATTAACTCTAATAAAGCCGGACGTTTGTGGAACTCGGATTCAAGCCTGTTTTTTTTTAACATAGTTGGTTTGTTGATCTGAGAAAACCAAGCACTGCAGCAAAGGTCAGGACTTTCTCCATCTCATACACAGGTGCATTAGAACATCATGAAAAAGTGCATTCATTTCTGTTATTTAACTTAAACTGTGAAACCAATAAAGGACAGACTCAGGACATGCAAAGTGAGATTATATAGCCTTTATTTGTTCTTATGGCTCAGCTCCTAAAAACCCTAAAACTTAGAAAATTAGAATATTTTACAAATTAACTAAGCCATAATCATCAAAATTATAACAAAGGCTTGACATTTGTCACTTTGCAGGTAATGAGTCTCCAACATCAACATCACCCCCCCAATCATCCCACTAACACTTGTATTACATCCAGAGAGACTATGGAAACAAAGGTTAACAAGTTACTTAGTGCTGCTTTAACTGTTAATACTTAACATCTTATTATTACCTAAGGGGACTAGATGCAAGTTTACCATTCTATACTCACTACTGCCACCTCAGGTCATACGTGTAACTACAGCTTCTCGTGCATGACGGCACTTTGGACTCAAAGTAACGACTTTTAAAGTGACAGTGCAGGATTTTAGAGGCAGTTGTGGTGAACAGGTCTGAGCTCATTCTACACATTAGGACATGGAGGAACATGTAGGGGAGGAAAATACTGAGTTTGAACATTTTTAAACTCTGGATCGTCTCTTTAAAGAGCACGGCTTTATATAAAGCGTTACCAGAACCATTTCTGGAGACTACATCGTGAAGCACTTTGAGAAAAACTTAATTTTGAAGAGTTTATTAAAGACTTTTTCAAGCTTTCCATCCTGTTATTCTGTCCCTCCCTCATTAAAAACATGGCTGAAGTGTTGCCTTGGCACATTCACGTATTTCTGAGTAATCTGTAAAAACTCTGATGGCGGCCATTTTAGGGATAGGTTTGCCTGATGGCGGCCATTTTAGGGATAGGTTTGCCTGAGTCCTCCTAGGAACGCCCCCACCTCCTGGAGACGCCTCCGAGCTTTGGTCACCAGCCGAGTAACCAACCACTGCTCCTCAGCAGAACCCCCTCCCCACTGATGCCACAGACAGCGTGTGGAGGGGGCGTGTCTAAAGGCTCAGAGGTTCTTAAAGAGACAGAGGCCGATTTCAAGACATTCACTACAGCCATTTTGAGAGAGACATTTTATACAAGGCAGTTATTCTAATTTACTGCATTTACAGACCAACAGAAGGTTTGTCATCATTGTAGTGAGATATAGACTGGTGCTGTGGGACTGACAAAAGCAGAACACCCCCTCTTTAAAGCAGAACACCCCCTCTTTAAAGCAGAACACCCCCTCTTTAAAGCAGAACACCCCCTCTTTAAAGCAGAACACCCCCTCTTTAAAGCAGAACACCCCCTCTTTAAAGCAGAACACCCCCTCTTTAAAGCAGAACACGCCCTCTTTAAAGCAGAACACCCCCTCTTTAAAGCAGAACACCCCCTCTTTAAAGCAGAACACCCCCTCTTTAAAGCAGAACACCCCCTCTTTAAAGCAGAACACCCCCTCTTTAAAGCAGAACACCCCCTCTTTAAAGCAGAACACCCCCTCTTTAAAGCAGAACACCCCCTCTTTAAAGCAGAACACCCCCTCTTTAACTGTTTTGACTAAAACATAATCCTGCCGTCAGTGATCCTCTGAAACGGTGCAGCGCCTCCTGGGTTTGTTTTCCTGTTTCACTGGTCAGCTCCTCTTCCTCCTCCTCCACGTTCACCTTCCTCTTCCTCCTGCGCAGCTCTCTCCGCTCCACAACAGTCTTTCACCGTCTTCTCCTCATGTGTCCCTTTAGTTGTTTCCTGTAGCTCCTCTTGTGACGCCGACACTGAGCTGCTAATGTGGGGGCTCGTGATGCCTCTTCAGTGTTTCAGAAGAAGACGTTTGTTTCTCCATCCATTCCTTTGGGCCCGACGGGGGTGAAGTTAGAAGCGACCAGGCTCTTCCACGTTTCCCTTTTATAATAATAATAATAATGCATTGGTTTTATATAGCGCTTTTCTGGACACTCAAAGACGCTTTACATTGCATTATTCATTCACTCCATACCCGGTTGTGGTAAGCTACTATTGTAGCCACAGCTGCCCTGGGGTAGACTGACGGAAGCGAGGCAACCAGTCTGCGCCATCGGCCCCTCCGACCACCACCAACCACTCACTACATTCGCTCAGGCTTCCTGGTGTTACCAAACGGTCTCCCATCCAAGTACGACCAGGCCCTTCCCTGCTGAGCTTCCAAGGTCTGACGGGATTGGGCAGAGCAAAGGCGGTGTGACCACTTTTGTGAGGCAGTGCAGCGCTGAGTGACCGAAAAGGGTCTCACATCCCCTCCAGCCCTTCCCCCAAAACAGCACACCTGCCTCAAACAATGGCCGATCAGGTGGGCCGTTCCACCTGACAGAACTACAGTAACCCAGGACATCTGTTCAGGCCCTGGGCCTCACACACACCTGCACCAGCTGACAGAACTACAATAAGCCAGGACATCTGTTCAGGCCCTGGGCCTCACACACACCTGCACCAGCTGTGAACTACAGTAACCCAGGACATCTGTCCAGACCCTGGGCCTCACACACACCTGCACCAGCTGTGAACTACAGTAACCCAGGACATCTGTTCAGGCCCTGGGTCTCACACACACCTGCACCAGCTGTGAACTACAGTAACCCAGGACATCTGTTCAGGCCCTGGGCCTCACACACACCTGCACCAGCTGTGAACTACAATAACCCAGGACATCTGTTCAGACCCTGGGCCTCACACACACCTGCACCAGCTGACAGAACTACAATAACCCAGGACATCTGTTCAGACCCTGGGCCTCACACACACCTGCACCAGCTGTGAACTACAGTAACCCAGGACATCTGTTCAGGCCCTGGGCCTCACACACACCTGCACCAGCTGACAGAACTACAATAAGCCAGGACATCTGTTCAGGCCCTGGGCCTCACACACACCTGCACCAGCTGTGAACTACAGTAACCCAGGACATCTGTTCAGGCCCTGGGCCTCACACACACCTGCACCAGCTGTGAACTACAGTAACCCAGGACATCTGTTCAGGCCCTGGGCCTCACACACACCTGCACCAGCTGTGAACTACAGTAACCCAGGACATCTGTCCAGACCCTGGGCCTCACACACACCTGCACCAGCTGTGAACTACAGTAACCCAGGACATCTGTTCAGGCCCTGGGTCTCACACACACCTGCACCAGCTGTGAACTACAGTAACCCAGGACATCTGTTCAGGCCCTGGGCCTCACACACACCTGCACCAGCTGTGTTCAGGAACTCAACATTACTGAACAAAGTCAAAACAATAACCGGAGAAGTCACAATAACTTCATCACATACATTTCAAAATGGTACAGGCTGATGATGTGTCGATGACATCATCAGTGACATCACCACTGGAAACCATCAATGGAGGAGGTGTCTGGGCGGCCCCTCCCCAAACACATCCCAGGTAGAAACAAAGAGGAAGGTAAGTAACACAAAGAACACACTTAACTTAGATAAACCCTTGTGCGTGAACCGGAGGTTAATATATATATATACATATATACATATATATATATATATAGGGACAAGTGAAGTCACTTCGTCACACGGGGGTGAAGTTAGAAGCGACCGAGCTCTTCCACGTTTTCATATATTTAAATACGGTTACGTGAGTAGTTACAGGATCCAAGTCTGTCACACAAAACTAAACATGTTGATTTTCTCAGCGGATAAAAAGGACTATATTATAGACCGGCCTCAACTCTGACTGTGCTTAAGTCCAGGCTGACAGGACTGTTTACTGTTGCCTATGGAAACTGATTGTATTTTAAATCATTTTAATACATACATGAGCTGAGCTCATTCTACTTTAAGACATGGAGGAACATGTAGGGGAGGAAAATACTTAGTTTTAACATTTTTCAACTCCGTATAGCAGGGGCGGCCATATGTCCACTCTGGAAGAGCACAGAGGGGCCACCGGTCCCGCCTCAACCGAGCTTTACCCAAATCTAAAAGCTAGAAAGAAAAGCATCAAAATAGCGAGAAAAAGAGGATGAAAAACACAACAAAAAATGATAGAAAAAATTATTAAAAATTCAACAAAAATGTCACAAAAACTCAAAAAAAAAAAAAAAAAAAAAACATACAAAAGGTGACCCAACACAGCAACAGCGCGAGGAAAAAGGTCAGTTTGTGGGTCTTAGCTTTCAAATGAGGTGTTCCACAGCCAAAAGAGGACAGAATGCATTTGGTTAAGGCAGGGGGTCAGAGGTTAAAATATGTATTTGTGGAAGTGCACAGATTTGGGCCGGGCTGGTCAGAGTCCGGGGCTGTTTTTCAGTCCGGGTCCGCCCCTGCCGTATAGTCCCTTTAAGGCTTCGTCAGATGGACGAGTCCCATGATTCTGCGTTAAAGTGTGGCTTGTGGGTGTGGGGTACTGCGTCAACACTGCGTTTCCTGTGTAATCTTGGGGCTGCATTATTCATTCTGAGACCAGTGATCCCTGATAATGAGGCCACACCTGCACTGGGCAGGTTCATCAGACGCTTGTGTGTTTTGCGGCTGCGCTGTGGGCGTCGGCCCTGCTCTCAGAGCGATATTCAAAGCCTGTTATTGCGATGCCACATTCACTCAGGCCGCGCAGACAGGCTCTAATTTGTCAAGCGGAATATGTCCTCAAATACATGGTTTCCATTAGCAGAAAAGATAACAATTACAAGACGTCAGGGAAACAAACGATCCCGCTGCTCTGTCATTACGAGAGGCGGAGCCGGCGCTGTCTGGCCAGGCTCAAGTCAACGCTTTATTACTGAAGGCTGTGCTGTGCGGACGTGCACTTTACAAAGCAGATGTATTTCAAGAGATTGCTTCTACTGCACTTTCCCCAACCCCGTATGAAGCACTTTGGGGGAATATTGTTTCATTTCATTCCCTCGTTCAGGTATAAAACATGGAAGATTTGACACAGATGAAAGGAAAACTCAATTAAAGGTCTATAAATGAGAGCACAAATATATCAGAGTGTCTCACAGCACAGCTCACAGAGCTGAATGATGTGGGGCAATATTGTGAAAAATATACTGCGATATTTTCTACACTTTGTCAACACCACCTCAATCAAATCCAAAAATCAATCAAGTTGTGTCAAAACAAGATTTAAAAAACACCAAATCAGGATCAAACAAGGCTAACATTGAACCGAATCAAACTGAAATGGGGGCTCCACCAGGCTGTGTGCGGAGCCCCCTCCTGTTCACTCTGCTGACCCACGACTGTCCGACTCAAACCTCTTCATCAGGTCTGCAGAGACACAGCAGTGGTGGCTTCATCAGCGACACAGACGAGGCAAACTACATTGTTGAAGCTTATTGATACAAAGGCTAAAGCAAACATATCACAGCGTGACCTGTTTTTCGGTCATTTTAATGTACCGGTGCTCGTCGTATAATTAGAATATCATGAAAAAGTGCATTTACTTCTGTTATATAACATGAATAACATTAAATACAAGGGCAAGAGTTCCAAGACCCGTATGTCTGGACCCTGGACATCATAGTTATGAAAGAAAGGTTTGCGGAGCTCCAGCTGATTCAGTTGAGGACCCCTGATATGAAGTGAAGTTATCCTGTATTAATCTCTGTAGAGACATGAGTTCTCTGCATTTGACCCGTCCTCACATGGGGCGACCTGTAGGAGCAGTGACCTGTAGGAGCCGTGACCTGTAGGAGCTGTGAGCTCCAGCCTGGGCCGGCGCTCGGGGACCCGTCTCCATGATGTGGAGCCAGGCTGGTCAGAAACACCTGGCTGGAGGATTCACCTATTGCACATGTTTTTTATAACCTACGCAGACACGGGGAGAACATGCAAACTCACAGAAAGGCCCCGTCCAGGTGGGAATCAAACCCGGGACCTTCGACCTGTGAGGCACGAGCACTAACCGCTGAGCCATCGTGTCTTACAGACTCATTACCTGCAAAGTGACAAATGTCAAGCCTTTGTTTGTTATCATTTTGATGATTACGGCTAACAGTTCATTTTAAAATATTCAAATGTTCTGAGGTTTTTAATTTGACGAGCTGAGCCATAATAATCTAAATGATAACAAACAAAGGCCACACGTCTCACTCTGCATGTGAGTCTCGCATATATTAGTTTCACAGTTTAAGTTGAAGAACAGAAGTAAATGCACTTATTCACGATATTCTAATCATATGACGAGCACCTGTATGTTAAAGAGACTGTACAGATACAGACGGCGTCTCGTCATAGAAGGGGGCGTGGACTCTCCAGAAGGGGGCGTGGACTCACCAGAAGGGGGCGTGGCTTCGCCAATGGGGGAAATAGAACCTTTCACTCTTTTTAGCCGTTTTCTGGGGAAAATCAGGTCCATGTGGATGTTTATTCTCAGCAGATTGTTCTGTAGAAGTGAAAAAACGGCAGTCGTAGCAAGCGCTAGCTAACATGTAGCATCATGTTAGCATTCTCCGTTTTTTATGTATTTATGGGCTGTTGAAACAATTTGCTCCTCCCCATGTCTTTGTTTCTTTATTTAGTTTAAAACTGTATTCATAATTCAGCGTTTGTTAAAGTAGTTTTTGAATAATTAAAGTTCCTATTTTGTTCCAAATTGTTTTCCCCCTTAACTGTTTTCAAACATGACCATATATGGGCGATTCCAGAGCAGCCCAAAAGTAGCTAATTAAAAGCTTGAACAAATAAATGTGTCTTAAGTTCGCTTTTGAAAGAATCAACAGAGTCAATACAGCGCAAAGAGGGCGGAAGATCATTCCAGAGCCTGGGAGCAACAGCCTGGAAGGATCGGTCGCCTCTAGTACGAAGACTCGTACATGGAACCTTCAGCAGATTCTGATCCTCAGACCTCAGAGCCTCACAGGGTGTAAGGCTGGACCAGAGCACTGAGGTAAGAAGGAGCCTGACCGTGCACGGCTCTGAAGGCTAGAACCAGAACTTTAAACTTGATCCTACAGGACACTGGCAGCCAATGAAGCTGTTTTAAAATAGCAGATATGTGGGTCCTCCTGTTTGTGCGGGTCAGAACTCTCGCTGCAGAGTTTTGCACTAACTGCAGTCGAGAAACTCCTTCTTGTTAAGACATGAAAACAAAATGTTTCATTCATGTTCTAATTGTCATGTATTGAAGTGCTTCTAATGACTGTTGTCTCACACTTGTTCTGATCAACATTCCCTTTCTACAACAGATTCATTGTAATATTCAACAGTTATCATTGTAGCTTTATTTACACTGCTTAAAACATCTCTATTACAAAAAAATGCCTCTTCAATCTTACAAATCCAAACGACTCTTAGAATGTTTTAGCCATAAACAACAAAAATGACAGTTCACTGTGATTTATGGTTCATGCTTAACCTCGCCATCACACTTGGCCCAAATCCAGGCTGTATAACTTCAGTCGTCTCTTTGTAAAAGAGTCACCTGAGGTCAACAGTAAATCCACAGCGGCTGCGTTTAATCGAAACAAGAACCAGTCGTTTGTCAAGCTTTACAGCCACAGCCTTATCAAAGTCACATTGAATTATGGGGTAACATGAAATTGCAGTTGTTCGGTCAAGTGCTGTGATTGGATTTGTGTTTTGTGTTTTATAATAAAGATTTGGTTTGTGATCACTGCAGACGTTACTGGATGTTTAAACTGCAGGGTTTGCACTTGGAGGACTCCATGGAGACAGGATATACTTTGTCTGTTGGAGATTTTAGATTTCTTTACACCCACTGGTCTGTTTAATTCTTGCAGAAGGAAGAACAAAAACAGTGAAACACGCAGTAGGAAAAACTGCACCAACATAGTGTACGAGATGCATGTTGCACTTTATGAATAATTGCTGTCCTTGGAAATGTCTACTTCCTCAAAGATATTCTATAAAAGAGGAGATATTTTACACTTGTGCATAGTTGATGGTAGTTTAACTCACATATCTGTAAATATAAAGAGGTTTTTGCACATTGACTGTTTGCAAAATCCCTGTGTCACTGTTTGCTTTTACAACCTCTAATGTTAAAAGGAGGAGTCAAAAGTAGATGGATGAATAAGCCAACAGTGGAACAAAAGTCCAGGGGAACAGAGGGCGGGGCCAGCTTTATCACAGATTAAACTATGCCTCAGGTCACAAAGGAGGGCAAAGGCAAAACTGCAGAAACAAACTGGGAAACAGGTTCAGAACGACCGCGCCACATCCCCAAGTGAAGTGAGTATCATTGCAATCATGAGAAGCCCATGTGACTCGTGTGAAACCTTTTGGTGCTGCTCAACCTTTTAACATGTGTCTTCATCTGCCTGACTTTGTTTCAGATGTCGTCAGGAACTCGGCCAGAGCTGTATGACTTCCACGGAGTCCAAATGACGCGCTCTTACACAGATATGTGGGAAAGAGTGCAGGGGTTTCAAGCACGGCCAGACGACATACTGATTGCGACATACCCCAAAGCAGGTGACGCCACTCATGACTTAAAACAAAGTTAAACATCTACATATTGACTGGCTAGATGATTAAACACTACTATCCCTGCACTAGGTTCAGATCGATTGTGACAGAAACAGTTTGTAGTTGAAAGAATTGGGAGGCTGGAGCGCTACTCGGATGTAAAAAGTTGTATAAGTTTAGTCCTTTGGGTGCTCGTCAGTGCAGGGATCCGTTTCAGCAAAAAAACAAACAAACTGAGGCACAGAACAAAACGCAAACTGAAAAACAGACTAGCAGAACATAAACAAGCAATAAGAACTAGCACTAGAACAAATACAAGAGACGATCAGAGGAGGGACAGAGTAAAAAAGCTCCTTCAAAGGGAATCCTTTTGGATTTACACCCTCAAAGCTGTGGAGCACCCTGGCCTCAGTGGAGAAATAGATTTGTCTGTATTTTTGTAGAATGTATGGATTTTATAATTATTTGCATTTCTCTTTATGGTTTTGTAAAGAATAGTGTATTGTACATATTTTAGTGTTTTGTATTCTACAAACCAGGTGTCTATGAACACACCCACCTTGGACCAACCCACTTGGGACATGTGACCAATGCTGTGAGCTTATATCTGTACAGAGGCAGGAAGGCCTAGAGCCCAAACGCGTTGGCAATTTTACCTAATCTGGCCATGTAGAAATAGTTTTTTTTTTTTTTTTTTTTTTTTTTTAATTTTTTTTTTTTTTTTTTATTCATTCAACATAAAAGCACAAGATACACTTACAGATAGTGCACCAACCCAAAAAAACCCTCCCTCCCTCCCTCCACCCCCATTTACACTCATTCTCACTCATTCACACTCATTCACACAAAAAGGGCTTTTACCTACAGTACAGTACTCAGGCTCCCACAGTAAACATCACTGCAGTCAGCAAAGAAACAAAGTTCGTGGCACAGGAAACTGTGTGTGTTGCTGGTCCATTGACGGCACCATTTTCATTAGCTACAAGTTCATCCATAATTGTTTTAATTTTATTTTAGGTACTTTTTGTCTATTTTTTTTTTTTCTTCATGTAGAAATAGTTTGTAGTTTGCCCTTAACACATTGAGTGCCGGAAAAACTAAAAACGGAAAAACTATTTTTTTTTATTACGAAAGTAGACACTCTAATACCCCTTATGTGTGATTTTGGGAGCTCTGTGATGAACAGAAGTGAAATAAATGACAATCGAAAAATTGTGGGAAGTCATGATCTGGACATTTCATATATATTATTGCTTTTTTTTTAGTCCGCGGTGTTGGGTAGCGAACAGCTGTAAAGCCAACACTTCTCTCTCTCTGGAGATTGTTTGACAAAGCAGAGCGGCTTCCCATGTACACATCGAAACAGTTGAGGTTTTAACGTTTCTCTGAGTTTTTAAATGGTCAAAATTGATCCAAGGACGTCCGAGAAACATCCGGGTAAAGACTTCAATCTGCTTTTTCATAGATATTTCAAAGACATATCGTCAGCGCGAGATACGTCGCACCCACAAGCGGCACGAAGGTTTTCCAAAAATGTCCTGATTCACGAGGAACGCTTCCAACGCTGTTTCTTGCTCCGGTTTTAGGGGATTTTTATTGGAGCGGATATGATGTAAAACCACTATGATGCACTAAGAGGAACACAATGACTGTAGCGCGGGCGGAGCAGAGCGAGTGAGATCAGGGGGTTCGGCAGTTACAGTATTAAGCTGTTCAAGTGAAAAGACGATGGAAGTTCTAAACTACAAACATCTGTATATGCTTTAAAACCACTGGAAACATCCCACTAAACCGGCCTGACAGAGTTCTGTTTCCTTCAGGAACCACGTGGGTCTCCTGCATCCTGGACCTGCTGTATTTTGGACAGACCGACCCCGAGAGGCAGACCTCCATCCCCATCCATGACAGAGTGCCCTTTCTGGAAATGAACATGTCTAACCCAGAGAAAGGTCTTAAAAAAAACAGTTTTACAGTTTACTTAATTTAAGCTTATTTGACCAAACTTGTTTCTTGTTCAGATATCAAGTATTTTGGAATCGACCTGGCCGACAAACTCACCACCAAACCAAGGATCCTCAAAACTCATTACCCAGTGCAGTTTGTGCCCAAGTCTTTCTGGGAGCAGAACTGTAAGGTACAGTGAAGAGGACTTAACAAATGAAGTTTGAAATGTGTTAATGTTGGTGTTTCTAAAAGAGATGTTCTCTGCTTTGTAGATTGTGTATGTGGCCCGTAATGCTAAGGACAACATGGTCTCCTATTACCACTTTGATCGCATGAACCAACTCCAACCTGCAACTGGAGAATGGAGCGACTACTTCCAGAGATTTTTAGTGGGAAAAAGTAAGTAACATTTTTAGATCTAATCCTCCTGAAGCTCCTCCGGGTCCTGTGATCCTCACCTTTAAACTGTTTTCACACTTGTTTCTATCTTCCACTTGAAGTGAATCCTTGAAAACATGCTTCATTTGTGGAGCTCATCTGACCATTGGTTCGCCAGGACAATTGACCTTTCGCCGAGCCCCGCCCCCCTTAGTTACTGTTGCTATGTCTGACAAACAAATGGTCAAACACGACCAGTGCAACAGATTGCCATGACGGGAAGAGCGATATCCTCCAGATCGAGGCAAAAGGGGTTTCAGTCTGCAGTGGAGGGACAGATCCAAGATCTTAAACTGTCCAACCATTGACGCTAAAGCAAACAGGCAGACAGGCCTCCAGCAAAATCACAGAAACCTCATGATCTCTTCCTTAAATGCAACAGCACGGCCTTGTGGACCAGTCGTAAGCACCCTTTTACTTTTTTAGTATCGCTAAGATGTTAGCATGCTAAGGTCTTAGCCTAGCGGCTAGGCCCTAGCCTAACCTTAGAGCAGACTTATGCTTGTTTATTTTGGAGACCTTAATCTGGGCGTAGGCCGTCCACATGGTCTGATCCATTGTGCTCAGGTCGTGTTTTGCTTTGGGAAGTGGACTGGACTCAGATCCACTCTTGTGGAACCTCGTGTCCCATTTACAGACTCCATTTTGGAGTAGCGGTTGCTAGGATGTCTGATTGGACAATTACCGGTTTCGGGCGGGGCTCGGCGAAAGGTCAATTATGGACCAAAGTAAGGACAACTAAAAATTGTTTAATAAATCAGGGTTTGAAAAAGCTGTGAAAGACATGCTCATATCTGAGTGTATAAGGAAACATTTTCACTTTTTTGGATTTGTTATTTTGCTCCCGTTTAGTGGTGGAGCAAACCAGGGTGAGGCGACCAATCAGATTTTCCTTTAACTGTGAACACGCCCAAAGGGCACACCCGTCCCCATGCAGAGGGATCTCATTTCATTCGTATCTGGGGCAGTGCTTGACTTGTAAATGAGTGGTTTTAGTTTCACGTTTGGTCTGATGTGATGGATTCGGGAACATTAAACACCATTATATCACATCAAATCTTTGTCAGACAGTTTTCCACCACCGAGTGTGGAGTGAATCACCCAGGGCACCGCCCACCCAGGGCACCGCCCACAGCCATGAGCAGGACCAAGAGCATCTAATTTTACATCTTCAACCCAATGACTCTGAACGATCCTCTGTTCTTATGCCCACAGTGAACTGGGGATCGTGGTACGACCATGTAAACGGTTGGTGGCAGAAGAAAAGAAACTACTCCAATCTGCACTATATGTTCTTTGAGGATCTGGTTGAGGTAAAGTACTTCTCATGATACTTTTCCAGGCAGAGGCAACATTCATAAACCTCCACTGAGGTCTTTCTGAAACAGATCTTTACTGGCATTTGTTTTTGGGCAGAACACGGGCTTGGAAATAGACAAATTGAGCAGGTTCCTTGGTTTGTCAGTGACACCTGAGATCAGACAACAGATCACAGGCCAAGTCCAGTTTGACCAGATGAAGAACAATGCCATGACCAATTACTCCACATTGGGGGACGCTATGGATTTTAAAGTTTCTCCCTTCATGAGGAAAGGTAAAGCAGTATTTCAGAGCATGTAAAGGCAACATGATAAAAAGCTCAAAGTGACTTAAAGTCCATCACTTCCCCTTTGTATATTTGCTGTGATCTGACCTGTTTGTGCAGGTAAAGTTGGCGACTGGAAGAATCACTTCACTGTGGCACAAAATGAAGAGTTTGACCAGGATTATGAACAGAAGATGAAGGACGCCACACTCCAGTTTCGCACAGTCGTCTGAAATACGGCGACACCACATTGCACTGAAAAGACGCTGGTCCAAAATCATTGACCAAATGTGTAAAATGTATTTTTAAATCCAAACTACTTAAATGTTTGTAAATTGCACAGTAGAGACTCTTTGGTTCATAGAAAATATCCTTTAAACAAATCCTTATTCAGAATAAGTAAAAAGTCACCAAACACATTGAAAATCCTAGCTGCACAGGGAGTATGTCTGTGTATAAATGTCCATGTGTTTAAATAAAGCTTGACAGAACAGAGTGTGTAACTTTTTCATTGAAAGATCGAGCCCTCTCTCTGTAATCCAGTGTTTTCTTCAACGAAGACGACAGTTTTTCTAATGACAATGACATAACGATGACTAATTAAAGCTCTTTTGTGACTAAAACATGACGAAACGTTTCTGAGTTTACGTTACTGAGACGAGAAAGTGGTTCAGACGTTTGCAAACAGAACAACAGAACATTCCTGGTAAATGCTTATGGGATGGCACACAGCTCCTAATGCTGGTGAGGAACGTCCAGAGGTCCTTATGCTAAAGGAAACATGACACAGGCTTCTGTTCTCCTTCCTAACTGACAGCTCTATTCAGACACTTCTTGTCATGGCGGACGCTGATGCACATCTGGTTTTGGCTTTGACCTCGAACCAACACACGCTGACGTGCGGCCAGAGCGTCAGTGTGACAAGCGTCTGACTTCAGGTAAGCACAAGCTCTAACTACTATAAATATATATACAGTATACACTAACTACTACACGGGCTTGTGTTTGGTGTGTACGCACCTTTACAGGGGCCGGGTTCGTGGCTGGCGGAGGCAAATTAAAGCCGGTCTCTAAAACAGGCCGGGGCTTTTATTAGAAACTATAGCAGTAGAAATATTCTCCATGTTAGGAGTTTGTCTCATACTGGTGTAAATGAAAACTCAGGTGCAGGAAGTAACAAACTGAACCCGGGCCGAGGGGGACGCTGCGGAGGAGCTGATCCCAGCGTAACTTTGACACAGATTTAGCCACTTTTCAAACCTCCTGTGACCATATTTGGAAACAGGACAAATGTCGTGTGACCCTCCAGGGTTTTAATAAAGTCTCCATCGCGTCTTCAAAGCACGTCCAGCTGCTCCGTGTGCAGGTCAGTCCCACGCCTCAAAATAACTCCTCCCATCAGCGCGAGCGTCTCGTCTTCTCTCGGGTCAGTCTCATGATCGATCACAAACACAAACGCTCCGTCTAAACTCGCCTTTACACAAGATAACAACAAATAATCCGGTCTGCGGTAAAAGCGAAACAGAAACCTGCAGTGACATTGATGTCAAAGCTCCGCTAACAGCAACGAAACACTTCCTGTTGTCCCGACAAAATAAAAGGCGTCAATGTTCCAGCCGCTGGGAGAGGGTTTGAAATGTGCATTAATAAATGAACCTAATATTTTAGGAGCAAATGGACACAAATCCCGTTTTTCTTCATTTTCCTGGTCAACCGTTTTGCTCAAATAGAAATAAAGGCCTGTCTCTAATTGTGGCCTGGTTCCAATAAAGGCCTGGTCCTGATGCCCTCGAGTAAATAAAGGCCCCGGCCTGTATTAGAGCATTTACAGTATGTTTTGCTTTTGTCAAAATGTCCATTTTCAATTGCTTTCCGCACAGTTAACTCTGAGTCTGTAGCAGAGGCTTCTTCAGCCTCTCTTGTGGTAAGTGCTTTTGGAGTGGCATTGACTGTAACGAATCTCACGTATTCCTCTGATTCATGTTTGTGGATCTCCTTTGTTGCTGTGTCTGACAGCAGTCTTGACTCAGCAATGTTTGGTTTTCCAGCTACATGTACAATTCTAAAGTCACATGGTTGTGGTCTGAGAAGCCATCTTTCTGTGCGTGCACATGGTTTTGACCTCTAATGAGTAGGTCAAACTTTCTATAGCGTTAAAAAGGAAAAACAATCTACAAAAGAGAAACCATTTTGTGGTAAACCATCGCTGCAGTGTTGCTGTTTATTTTATTTTACTTCCATTTCTTATGCTATATCATACTATGTTGGTCGTTTAACATCTCTTACACCCACTTAGAATTAACTTAGGACACCCTTTGCACACAAAGAAAAAATACTGGCTACTCATGATTACGGGCACCCTAAGATTGATATAACTTAAGCAAATGTTGCACACAATCCTTTACGATCTCTTTTGTATATATTGTAAATCATGTGTAAATACTGTAAATATTGCACCTTTGCTATATATTGGTATTTGTTTCTTTTTGTTCAGACATGTGACTCGTCATGTGATTGCTCACGTGACCTCTCTAATCAAACGCACCCTATAAGTACTGTGTGTATTTGTCCTAGTCCTTCATGTCTGAGGAAGGGCCGAGGCCCCAAACGTTACATGTGCTGTAAGTAATAAGTACTTTTTCTGGGAGCCACTTAGTTGTGTGCACTTTTCTCTTTTTCATCTTCATAGGTCAAACTTTCTACCACACATGGACTTAGTCTTTCACATGCCCTTACCAGTCCCAGGGCTTCTTTTTCTGTTTGTGAGTATTTACGCTCACAGTCTGTTAAAGGAACAGGCCACCGTTCTTCCAGACTGAGATCTGTTCTTACCTGAGCTTAGATGAGTTGATACGTTCCTGTCTGGTCTGTGTGCCTGTGGAAGAGCGTGGTGGCTTCCAACTCCCCCCCATTTGGAGCTATAGGAATGCATTGGGAGAGGCCAAATGCTAACGACATCTTTGGTCTTTGTGCGTGACTGAGGGCACGCACAAAGACAGGTACACACCAACTCATCTAAGCTCAGGTAAGAACAAATCTCAGTATGTAAAAAAGTGTGAACTATTCCTTTAGCACACAGGTACCTCTTCCTGGTTCTGTTCCTGTATCAGCCCTGCGCCCGAGCCTACTGGGCTTCTTTGTCAGAGTAAGCTAGGGTACCTGCTCTGGCTAGTTCCATTTTTATTGTCTCAAAAGCTTGTTTTTGCTCTGGTCTGAATGTAAACAAAGTCTCTTTTGGTGTTAAACGTCTTAATGGTTCTGAGAGTGAACTGTGGTATGACCTGCTGTAAAGCCTACCAGTCCGACAAAGCCTCTCAGCTCCGCAGCCGTCTCCATCACAGCTCTCTTTCCTCTGCTGGTCCGATGCCTCTTTGTGTCAGCAGTATTCCCATGAATACAAGTCTGTCCATGTTGAACTGGCACTTTTCTGGGTTTAGTGTCGATCCACGTTCAGAAAGTCTCTTCATGCAAGCTCTTGTCATGTGCTTCCTGCCTGTTTCAATGTCAGTGATCTCGTGTTGGTGTTGCTCACTGGCTGAGACTCCAAACATCAGTTGAAAGAATTGGGAGGCTGGAGCGCTACTCGGATGTAAAAAGTTGTATAAGTTTAGTCTTTTGGGTGCTCTTCAGTGCAGGGATCCGTTTCAGCAAAAAATCAAACAAACTGAGGCGCTCCAAAAGTAGAGATAATAAAAAGCCTTTATTTAAACATGGCTGGATTAGGTCAAATTGCCAACGCGTTTGGGCTCTAGGCCTTCCTGCCTCTGTACAGATATAAGCTCACAGCATTGGTCACATGTCCCAAGTGGGTTGGTCCAAGGTGGGTGTGTTCATAGTCACCTGGTTTGTAGAATACAAAACATTAAAATATGTACAATACACTATTCTTTACAAAACCAGAAAGAGAAATGCAAATAATTATAAAATCCATACATTCTACAAAAATACAGACAAATCTAATTCTCCATTGAGGCCGGGGTACTCCACAGCTTTGAGGGTATAGATCCAAAAGGAGTCCCTTTGAAGGAGCTTTTTTACTCTGTCCCTCCTCTGATAGTCTCTTGTATTTGTTCCCATGGTGAACATCTTTATAATGCTTGGCCATACAGGGGGTGGCTCGTTCTTATTGATTGTTTATGTTCTGCTAGTCTGTTTTTCAGTTTGCGTTTTGTTCTGCCAACATCAAATCGACCGCAGGGACATTCAAGTCTATAACAGAGGTGGTGATGCAGTTGATGATGGTTTTAATGTTGTGAGTCTGACCTGATGTTGTGTCCTTGAAGATGTTCGTTCTTTGTATATTTTCACAAAAAGAACAGTTAGCACATCTATAGCAACAGCTTTAGTGCTGAGCCATGTCTTTTGTTTTATTGGTGAAAGATGACTGTGAACCAGTTGATGACCAAGAGTGCTGTCACTTCTTAAAATACTCCAGTTTTGTTTGATTATCTGTTTAATTTTATTAGCTTCTGTACTGTATTCTGTCACAAAAAACACTTGGTTTGAGTTCTCTTTTTGTTTTGTTTTTTGAATCAGTAAGTCTTCTCTTTTGGAGTTTTTAGCTCTGTTTTAGGCCGAAGACACAGTATGGTTGGAATATCCTCTCTTCAAATCTCCGACTCATTTCCCGAGCATTTATTTCAAAATTCGAATCAATGTCACAGATGCGCCTTAGCCGTTGGAACTGACCAAAAGGAATATTCTCTAGTAGCCATGGAGGGTGGAAACTATCAGCTTTTAAGATCCAGTCAGAGGATTTCCGAAAAATTGTGCAGTGTAGATTTCCTTCAGGGTCTTTCAAAATGTTTAAATCAAGAAAGTTAATTTCTGTTGACGAGCAGTCTAGGCTGAGTTTTACATTTTTATTAGTGCTATTCAAAAAAGAATGAAATTCCAGCAGCTCTTGCTCAGACCCTGATCACAACAGTAGCACGTCATCAATATATCGGCCCCACCACAAAATGTTATCACGAAATCTATTTAGTTCAGAATACACACATTTCTCTTCCCAGAAACCCATGTACGTTAGCATCGTTAGGTGTGAAGCATGCACCCATCGCAGGGCCTTTTGTTGCCTGTTTAGCTGATTCTGAAACAGAAAAACATTCTTTTTTAAAAGTCCATTCTGTCAGTACCACAATAACTCCAGCAGGTGGCATCATTTCTGGTGCTCTCTTCTAAAGGAAATGTTCAAGTGCTGCTCTTCCATCTTGATGGTCAATGTTTGAATATCCATTGTTACAAGGAATCCCTGATCAATCTTTTTCATAAGTTTTAGTTTGTTCAACACTTGTGTGCTCTCTCGGATGAAGGATGGCAGGGAACTGACAAGCGGTTTGATGTGGAAGTCAATATATTTAGATAGAGGCTCAGTGAGGGATTCATTTCCACTAATTATGGGTCTCCCTGGTGGGTTTTCCAAGTTCTTATGGACCTTTGGAAGCATGTAGAATGTTGGAATACGTGGGGTTTTACATTGTAGAAAGTCTTGTTCATTTTGTGTGATCCAGTTTTCATCTTTAGCATGTGTGAGTAGGGTCGTGAGCTCAGATTTAAGTTCCTCTAGTGGGTTTGAGTGTAGAGGGATGTAATACTCACAATTCTTTCGTTGTCTCAACTACTGTGACAGAATACAGGACAGAAGCTAATCAAATTAAACAGATAATCAAACAAAACTGGAGTAGTTTAAGAAGTGACAGCACACTGAGAGATGCTCTCCCAGAGACCCCCACCATTAGCTTCAGGAAAGCCCCCACTCTTGGTCATCAGCTGGTTCACAGTCATCTGTCACCAATAAAACAAAAGACGTGGCTCAGCACTAAAGCTGTTGCTTTAGATGTGCTAACTGTTCTTTTTGTGAAAATATACAAAGAACTGACATCTTCAAGGACACAACATCAGGTCAGACTCACAACATTAAAACCATCATCAACTGCATCACCGCCTATGTTATAGACTTGAATGTCCCTGCGGTCGGTTTTATGTTGGCAGAACAAAACGCAAACTGAAAAACAGACTAGCAGAACATAAACAATCAATAAGAACGAGCCACCCCCTGTATGGCCATGCATTATAAAGATGTTCACCATGGGAACAAATACAAGAGACGATCAGAGGAGGGACAGATTAAAAAAGCTTCTTTTGGATTTATACCCTCAAAGCTGTGGAGCACCCCGGCCTCAATGGAGAATCAGATGTGTCTGTATTTTTGTAAAATGTATGGATTTTATAACGATTTGCATTTCTCTTTATGGTTTTGTAAAGAATAGTGTATTGTACATATTTTAGTGTTTTGTATTCTACAAACCAGGTGACTATGAACACGCCCACCTTGGACCAACCCACTTGGGACATGTGACCAATGCTGTGAGCTTACAGCTGTACAGAGGCACCGTCTCGAGCTTGTCCAAATATCAGTCTTTTGTATCTGTAAACTCAGTTGGGCACTTCATATATTGTGATCTCTCTGGACTCTGGGGTTAGCTCTACCGGATGGTAGCCCCATTTGAGATCTAGCTTGCTGAAGATTAGCAAGGAATATGGTCTTTCCCTGACTATTGCCTCATTTGCTTTTCTCGTGTCTAAGCACATTCGGATATCTTTATCACATTTCTTAGGGAGTACCACTACAGGATTTACCCAAGGTGTAGGTCCTTCTACACGCTCTACAATGTCCATGTCAATCACTTTGTTTGTTATCTTTCTCCACTGCATCCCTTAATGGTAGGGTATGCGCTTCAGTGGTTGAGCAACTGGTTTCACATTTGGATCAATGTACACACTTATGTGTTTAGTGTTTAGTTTCCCCACTCCTTTAACCCTTTTGGGTACTGCTCTTTAAAGCAGCACTAAGTAACGTGTTTACCTTAATAAACCCTCCCCGTCGTCCCTGTGGGGGCGATACAAGTGTTTATGGGAGGATCGGAGGGTCTTTCATCGCCCCCTGGTGTCTCTGGCCAGAAAACCATGCTTGCAACTTGTCTGCCACCGGTGCGGAGAAAGCAATACACACTAATGTAATCACGAAGAAGAAGCTAACATGCTAACGGGCAAAGCTAACTGCGGCTAACATCACTTTAAACAGTATTTACAGCCAAGTTTGAGTGAAAAAAAATATTTCCATTGTATAATTGGATGCACAGTAACCCTCTCTCCCTTCGCCTTTCCTGTCAGTGTAGTATTTACTCTCCAAGACAATTAATAAGTTAAAAAATCGTAACTTGCTACGACACCTGCAGTTGCGCTCATGGCCTCTAGGGGGAAGAGTTACTTAGTACTGCTTTAAGAGAGTGCTTTAGATCTGACAGCCTATTTTCAACACCCGTAACTTAACAGTCTTTTCCCCCTGGAGTGGTTCACCATTGCCTTTTATCACAACAAACTCGGCCTCCTCAGTCCGATCACCAACACTGATGTCACATCTGAATGCACCTTTAACCGATAGAGACTAATTCCTCTGCTCTTTCGATATGAATGACACTTCATCTGTTCAGCCTTTAGCTTTTCCCAAACGTTTTACACTGCTTCAAAAATCTCTTTCAATCTTACTACTACGACTCTTAGAATGTTTTAGCCATAAACAACAAAAATGACAGTTCACTGTAATTTATGGTTCATGCTTAACCTCGCCGTCACACTTGGCCTAAATCCAGGCTGTATAACTTGTTTTGTCATGCAAACTTTCACTGGGGAAATATATAAAAGAGTCACCTGAGGTCAACAGTGAAATCCACAGCGGCTGCGTTTAATCAAAGCCTTTATGCAAACAATGACCCGTCACTTTTCAAGCTTTGTTGCCACAGCCTTATCAAAGTCACATTGAATTATGGGGTAACATGAAATTGCAATTTTTCGGTCAAGTGCTGTGATTGGATTTGCGTTTTGTGTTTTATAATGAAGATTTGGTTTGTGATCATTGTAGACGTTACTGGATTTCAGCGAATAATCACACGCAACATGTTTAAACTGCAGGGTTTGCACTGAGAGGACTCCATGGAGACAGGATATACTTATCTGCTGTAGGGCATGAGGGTTTATTAATCAATTAATTTGTTTATTAATTAATTAATAGGTTG
Source organism: Gobius niger (assembly GCF_951799975.1). NCBI lineage: Eukaryota > Metazoa > Chordata > Actinopteri > Gobiiformes > Gobiidae > Gobius > Gobius niger. Next base: position 498,775 of record NC_136857.1, on the reverse strand, counting down.
TAGATTAGCCTTAATATTTTAACGAGGCACCAGTTCGAAAAAGCAAACAACATAAAAGTAAGAACAGGAGGCTAAACTACAGATTTATCTGAAGGAAGGAAGATCTTGAACGATTCACATGGACCCTTAGTCTGAAATAATAAACACAGACATTACCAAAGCAAACTGTGGTTTATGGAGGTTTAATGATCAGAATCAATTAACAGACGGCATTAAGTATTAAAGTGCAAACAGGATCACCTAGAAGCTAACAGGAGGAATCATCAGATCAAATGTTCTAAAATGGTGAAAGTCAGTAAGGTGTTTGTGTAGCAGTTCTGTCTTATTGATCCAGGTCTGTGAGATGCGCTTACGACCGTGAGGGAAGGGTTTTCCACAGCGCCAACTGTTAAACCTTTCCCCGGTCAGGATGACTTAGAGAAGGCTATGCACGCTTTCATTAGCTCCCGTATTGACTATTGCAATGCACTTTATGTGGGTGTGAACAAGTGCACTTTAAACCGGCTGCTCACAAACACTGGCCGGTCCAGTCACATCACTCCAGTGCTGCACTCCTTACACTGGCTCCCAGTACATGGGAGGGTTAATTTTAAACTTTTAATGTTTGTTTTTAAATCACTGTATGGACTTGCACCTTCTTATTTATGTGAGCTGCTTGTTGCACATCAGCCCAGTAGAGGCTGCGTCTGCAGGACAACACCTGCTGGAGGTCCAGGACCAAAAGTAAGCAGTGGGTGATGGTTCCTTCTCAGTGGCTGGTCCGAGGCTCTGGAACTCTCTGCCTGTTGAGTTACGAGCCATCACTGACCTGACACTGTTTAAAGCGAGGCTGAAAACACACTTGTTTAAAGCCGCTTTTGACTGCTAATTGCACATGTGTAATTTATATGTATTTTCTTAAATATTTTGTGCTAAAATTGTTTTTATTGTATTGCACTTATGGAAAGCACTTTGGTTCAGCGGGTGCTGTTGTAAAGCGCTATACAAATAAAGGTTGATTGATTGATTGATTGAACTGTGGTCCGGCGTTCCCAAGTCCTGGCGTCCAACGGCCTGTGGTCGTGGTCTCTCGGGTGGCGATTCTCAAGCTGATGTTGTTGTCTTGTAGGAAAAATGCAAATGTTCTTAAAGAAGTCACTGATTGTTACAAATCACGTCAAATGACGGCTCAAAGTTAAAGATTCTTGTGGTCCCTCGGAGACAAAGAGAGGTCAGAGGTCAGCGGGGGATGTGCCATGTGCTTCTCCTGCCGTCTCTCCTTCTCCGTCTGTCTGAACTCCAAGAGAAACTTCAACTCTCTCAAACTCAACTCAACTCCAGGGAACTACTTCCTGTACCCGTCCTTTATACCGGGGGCGGCCCCTCTGTCTCCGCGGGACTCGACCAATCGATTCAGTCGTAACTCGATATGATTGGTGCCCAAGTGGGAAGGGAGGAGGCTTATCTTAGGAGAGAATTCAGGAAATACATTTCTATTGTAATAAACACATGAACAACTTCACAAACTTGCCAAATGCATCACCGACATTTCCACAGTATGTTTGTACATTATATCTTTGTTGACCTGGGAAAGTTCATCATTAGAACAGATTGGTTGAGTTCATTCTCACTGTCCATGAATTAAAGAACTGGATGTTTGAGATTCAGTCTTTAGTCCAATTCGAAGGTCAGTAAAGAGTTCTCATCTCTGGCTGTGAGGTCGAAAGGTCTAAAGGATAAGATCGTCACAGTCTTCTTTTGTCCTGAACGGTTTGATCTGATCAGCCATTCATTAGCGGTAGCCATGGCGATAGGGCATAGGTCACCCTCACACCCTCACACGCGACACTGCAAAGGTTATCATTGAAGATTTTAGATTTCTTTACGACCACTGGTCTCTTTTATTTCACGCAGAAGGAGCACAAAAACAGTGAAAAACGCAATAGGAAAAACTACACCAACATAGTGTACGAGATGCATGCTGCACTTTTGCAACCTTCCAAATTCCAGGGGAACAGAGGGCAGGGCCAGCTTCATCACAGATTAAACTATGTCTCAGGTCAAAAGGGAGGGCAAAGGCAGAACGCTTTTATCATTACAGACGAGGCTTGGAGCGAACTGCAGAAACAAACTGGGAAACAAGTTCAGAACTACCTCAACATCCAAGTGAAGTGAGTATCATTGCAAACATGAGCAGTTGTTACTTTTAGATTTGGCCTGATATGTGTTTGAACCAAAGCCCATGTGACTCGTGTGAAGCCTTTTGATGCTGTTCAACCTTTTAAAATGTATCTTCATCTGGACGGGGCGCCAATACGAGAGAGACAAAAAGGATTTTGATATAGTCGGCGTGCGAGGGACAGCGCCCCCTGCCATCGAGGCCATTTCCTCTCTTGACAGAGGAGCCCCATAGCATCAACAGCGCCCCATTGTAGAGACCTGCGTGGATTTCAATCCCGGTCCCGATGCCAAACTATTCCAAGTATAAGATTGGATAGTATAGTGATAGAAAAGTGATTTTGGCACATTTTGCATGTTTGCTGCTGTTAGAGGATAACATTAAATGGCTATTTGTCCTACTGGGTCAGGCGGTACAGTCGCACTATCTCTGTCATAGCCTTGACTGTGGGGCTCAGGCTCAGGCTGAGAGTGTCTCACACATTACAGTCTGATATATCAATATGAATCAGTTTGTATTATGTGCTTCTCTAGAATTGTGTGTCTGACAGGTTTGACAGTGTCAGATACATTAAAGTGGGGGTTAGTTTGAGGTTTGGGGGGCTTTATCAAACATATTTTCCTGCATTCCAGTGTAATTCAGAAGATGAGAATGGTCCTAAGATCCAGCTACTTAGATTTAACATTTTATAGTTTTACTTTTGAAACAAAACATTTGAAACAACTCTAGCTCACACAATGTAGCTCCGTAATCTTCAAACTCTTTTAGATCCATATCACTGTAGAGCAGATGTCGGGGGCCAAAGTAACATTTAGGCTCAGCCATAGAACCTCTGAATAAGTAATACAATAACTGGCACTTCTGTGACCTGCTCTGTCATTTGACCTTTACTTGAGTAATGATTATTTATACAGAAAAGCAGGCTTTCTGAGTCAGGGTGACCTGTCTTCACTTCCTGTCTTGTGAATGGCTGATCAGATCAAACAGTTCAGGACAAATGAAGACTGTGACGATCTTATCCTTTAGACCTTTCGACCTCACAACCAGAGATAAGAACTCTTTACTGACCTTCGAATTGGACTAAAGACTGAATCTCAAACATCCAGTTCTTTAATTCATGGACAGTGAGAATGAACTCAACCAATCTGTTCTAATGATGAACTTTCCCAGGTCAACAAAGATATAATGTATAAACATACTGTGGAAATGTCGGTGATGCATTTGGAAAGTTTGTGAAGTTGTTCATGTGTTTATTACAATAGAAATGTATTTCCTGAATTCTCTCCTAAGATAAGCCTCCTCCCTTCCCACTTGGGCACCAATCATATCGAGTTACGACTGAATGGATTGGTCGAGTCCCGCGGAGACAGAGGGGCCGCCCCCGGTATAAAGGACGGGTACAGGAAGTAGTTCCCTGGAGTTGAGTTGAGTTTGAGAGAGTTGAAGTTTCTCTTGGAGTTCAGACAGACGGAGAAGGAGAGACGGCAGGAGAAGCACATGGCACATCCCCCGCTGACCTCTGACCTCTCTTTGTCTCCGAGGGACCACAAGAATCTTTAACTTTGAGCCGTCATTTGACGTGATTTGTAACAATCAGTGACTTCTTTAAGAACATTTGCATTTTTCCTACAAGACAACAGCATTTTGATCACTGAGCTTTCAGCGCAGCCATTTTGAGTCTAGCTGGTCGAGCTAAACGCCCAAGGCCCAGAGGAGCTGGAGACAGACCCCGCCCCCGCCTCGCCTCATCAGCTTGAGATCGCCACCCGAGAGACCACGACCACAGGCCGTCGGACGCCAGGACTTAGGAACGCCGGACCACAGTTGGCGCTGTGGAAAACCTTTCTCTCACGGTCGTAAGCGCATCTCACAGACCTGGATCAATAAGACTCACAGAACTGCTACACAAACACCTGACTGACTTTCACCATTTTAGAACATTTGATCTGATTATTCATCCTGTTAGCCTTCTAGGTTATTCTGTTTGCACTTTCATATTTAATGCCGTCTGTTAATTGATTCTTATCATTAAACCTCCATAAACCACAGTTTGCTTTGGTAATGTCTGTGTTGATTATTTCAGACTAAGGTTCCATGTGTATCGTTCAAGACCTTCCTTCCTTCAGATAAATCTGTAGTTTAGCCTCCTGTTCTTACTTTTATTTTGTTCGCTTTTTCGAACTGGTGCCTCGTTAAAATATTAAGGCTAATCTACAACCTATTAATTAATTAATAAACAATTATTGATTAATAAACCCTCATACCCTAAACATTAAAGGTACATGAGGGGCAGGGACAATATTTTTTAATTCTTGAGGATTCACATTTTTACTGTTTGTGTTTGCCAGGATTATAAATAAAGGTTCTGGTTTTCAATAATACTGTTGTGATGTTGGTCATTGCAGACGAAGCAGCTGCAGAAAGAAACCAAAGCCCATGTGACTCGTGTGAAACCTTTTCAAATGTATCTTCACCTCCTGTACTTTGTTTCAGATGTCGTCGGGAGATCGGCCAGAGCTGTATGACTTCCACGGAGTCCAAATGATGCCCGCCTTCACAGCCACATGGGAAAGAGTGCAGAAGTTTCAAGCACGACCAGACGACGTACTGATTGCAACATACCCCAAATCAGGTGACGCCACTCATCACTTATAATCGAACCAATGTTTGGTTGTATCCAGAGGTTACATTACCGTCATTTACGGAATATTTTTTACTTTGACGGAATATTTCAAAGGCCGTCCGTCATTTTGAAGGATTGAAAATCAAGCCTTAATGAAAATAAAGATTTTGAGCAGTGTTTAGGGTCGTTATCTTGTGGAAAGATTAAGATTTAACTGGACATTGTTCTCCAGAATCTGCGTATTATTTACAAGCTGTGAGCCGTACTCATCATGCAACGTGAGATATATCAAGCCTTTACTTGTTATAATTTTGATTATTATGGATCAGAGCAAAAACACTGAGCCATGATCATCAAATGTATCACAAAGGCTTGACATATGGCACTTTGCATGTCATGAGTCTATATCATACATTAGTTTCACATTTTAAGTTGTATTACAGGAATGAATGAACTAATTTTCCGAGTTTCACCTGCAAACCGGCCCTGACAGAGTTCTGTTTCCTTCAGGAACCACGTGGGTCTCCTACATCCTGGACCTGCTGCATTTTGGACAGAACGACCCCGAGAGGCAGACCTCCCTCCCCATCTATCAAAGAGTGCCCTTTCTGGAAATGGCCGTCTCTAAACCAGAGAAAGGTCTTAAATATATAATTTACTTTTAATTTAAGCTCATTTGACCTAAATTGTGTTTTTGCTCAGATATAAACTATTTTGGAATAGACATGGCCAACGAACTCACCACCAAGCCACGGATCATCAAAACTCATTACCCAGTGCAGTTTGTGCCCAAGTCTTTCTGGGAGCAAAACACCAAGGTGCAGAGAAATTTAGTTTTGAAATGTGTTAATGTTTGTGTTTCTAAAAGACATGTTCTCTGCTTTGTAGATTGTGTATGTGGCACGTAATGCTAAGGACAACATGGTCTCCTATTACCACTTTGATCGCATGGCCACATTTCAACCTGCGCCTGGAGAATGGAGCGACTACTTCCAGAGATTTTTAGAGGGAAAAAGTAAGTAAAATGTCACAGTTTGTGTTATTGAGCTCCTCACCTTAAAATTGACTTCACTCTTGTTCCTCTCTTTCACTTTAACTGAATCGTTGAAAATATGCTTTATTTATGCAGCTCATCTGACCCAAACACTTAGGGACCAAATTAAGGACTATTCAAAAATGCCTAAAAATAAGGGTTTGGAGAAGCTGTAAAATACCTTAAAATAGGCTCATATTTAAAATAATAATCATAATCATAATCATAACAATAATGTATCGGTTTTATACAGCGCTTTTCTGGACACTCAAAGACGCTTTACATTGCATTATTCGGTGATGGTAAGTTACTATTGTAGCCACAGCTGCCCTGGGGTAGACTAACGGAAGCGAGGCTGCCAGTCTGCACCACCTTCGACCACCACCGACCACTAAACGGTCTCCCATCCGAGCACCGACCAGGCCCTTCCTGCTCGGCTTCCACGGTCTGACGGGATTGGGCAGCGCAGAGTCGACATGGCCACAGTGTAACTCAGTACATGAGGAAACATTAGCATTTTCAATCTTCTTTTATTTCGTTTATCTCGTTGGACGCTTGTGCTGATTTGAAGTTAGACGCTTGACACGATGTCCCCGAGCGTCGACTCAGAGTGCGTTCGTACAGCGAGCTCCAGGAGAAAACAGACGAGACGACCCGCTGTAGATCAAATGCGAGCAACAAACTTCAAACTCCACAGGCCGGCTCAGCGTGTGATCATTGTTAAACGGTTGCTTTATGTAGATGGGGCTTCATTGACTTAATTTGTGCGTATTTCTCGTTTTCACATCGATTGACACTTAAGCTCTTAGCATTAGCTTTGGGAATGCTCCTCAACAAGGTCCAGACATATTCCCAGTTATGGGTGTACTCAAAATATCGATTCTTAGATATATACCGATATAATTAAAAAAGATACAGTATCAATATTCTAGCCCTTAGTATCAATACTCCGCCCAGCCATTAGGGGGCGCAGCGGCGCCCGCGCGTCTAAAGACGCTAAGAGAAGAAGAAGAAAAAATACTTGTGGAAAATGTCGAAGATTTTAGAAGCGCCGTTGTCTTTAAAGGCAGACGTTTGGACACACTTTGGTTTTAAAGCAAAGGAAGGAAACCAAGGGATCGATAAAACAAATGCCATCTGCAAGCCCTGCCAGGCTGCTACACGCTACACCGGTAATACAACTAACCTGCTGCCCGCCTGCAAAGACACCACGCTGACAAGCTAGCGTCGCCGCAGCCCAAAAAAACACGGGACCCCACGTAAACGACTCTGGACAACTCAACATCCAAGCTTCATCTAACTCAGTCCGTGCACAGAAGATTACGGATTCTGTGGTGCTTTATATTTGCACAGGTTTATGTCCCTACAGTGTTGTCGAGAACACAGGCTTTCGCTTTATGATAAACACGTTAGAGCCCCGTTATGTGATCCCTACCCGCAGCTACATGACCGACAGGATGTATGACAAAGTCAAAGACAGTGTTAAGTCGGCTCTGAGTTCTGCCTCACGAGTGGCGCTGACGTGTGACGGGTCCTCGATTGTAGATTGTAGATTGTAGATTGTAGATTGATCCTCGTGTGATTGTCCTCGATTCGTAGCTTTTACATCGCGAGCCACGGGAGCGTTTGTTACAATAACTTGCCATTACGTTAACGAGGAGTGGGAGCTGATGCCGCACGTTTTACAAACACCAGCCGTGCACGAGAGCCATACGGGCTCAAACATTGCAGAGTTACTGAAAGCGGCGCTGGGGGAGTGGGACCTCGTATCCAAAGACCCGGCTATTGTCTCTGACAACGCCTCAAATATGAGCGTTGCAGCGGAGCTTGCTGGTATGTTACATTTCAGATGCTTCGCTCACACGTTAAACTTGGCCTGGCAGCGTGCACTGAAGCTTCCTGCTGTCGCTCGTCTTTTGGGCCGTGTTAGACGCACATCCACCTTCTTCAAGCGCAGCACCACAGCCACGTACTTCCACAGGAGCAGAAGTTGCTCGAGCTACCTGAGCATAAACTGATCCTTGACGTTGTGACGCGCTGGAATAGTGCACATGATATGCTGGACCTGCTGTCTCGCTGCTCTTCTGTCCAACGAGCTGAGAAAAACCGAGAAAGAAGTTTGCACCCTATGCGAGTCGGACATTACATCTGCGGAGGAGATAGTGGATGCAATGAAGCCCATGAAGACTCTTGTAATGTCAAAAGAAATCTCTCCAACACTGTCTGTTGTGGCCCCTCTTCAGGCTCAGCTCATCCAGGATTTCCAAGAGTGCAGAGCAGATAGATTTAAGCAAGAGGTACATGGATCAGCAGAAAGAGACCATGTATGTATGTTCAGCACTGGATCCAAGATTCAAAGCTTTGCCTTTCCTTCCTGAGGATGAACGAGAGGAAATATACTTGAGAATTACTGCAGAAGCTAGAAGAATTCAAGAACTATTTCAGGTAAGCCCTTTCACTGTATCATTAACATTAGCATAATGTGTTAGCATTACTTGGTTAAAAAACATTTAAAAAAAACATAGGCCTATATACACCAAATGTAATAAAACAAGATATTTTGTTCATAATTTCAAATTCATAATATGTTAGAGCTTAAAAAAACAAAATGGTTTCAAAAATATACTTAAAGTAAAGCACTATACTAGTAAAACAATATATTTATAAAGGTTTGTCAGTTCATTGCATTAAATAAAAGGCTAATGAATATATGTCCTTGAATATGCTCATTATAGAATTAACTATGGGTTTATTGGTAACAAATGTGTATTTTGTATTAAAGGAAGAGGCTGAAGTGATGCCAGGAGAGGAAGACGATCATGTGGAAGACAAGGATGACATTCCTGCCACACCACACAAGAAGAAAAAGGACTTGTGCTGTTTGGCTGATCTGCTTGGTTCAACTTACAGTGCAGTGAGACACAAACCCACACAGGCCCAGGCAGAAGAAGAGATGTGGAGGTACAAGAGGCAGCACCTCAAACCCACACAGGCCCAGGCAGAAGAGGAGATGTGGAGGTACAAGAGGCAGCACTTCAAACCCACACAGGCCCAGGCAGAAGAAGAGATGTCGAGGTACAAGGAGGCAGCACTTCAAACCCTCACAGGCCCAGGCAGAAGAAGAGATGTCGAGGTACAAGGAGGCAGCACTTCAAACCCACACAGGCCCAGGCAGAAGAAGAGATGTGGAGGTACAAGAAGGCAGCACTTCAAACCCACTCAGGCCCAGGCAGAAGAAGAGATGTGGAGGTACAAGGAGGCAGCACTTCAAACCCACACAGGCCTAGGCAGAAGAACAGATGTGGAGGTACAGGAGGCAGCACTTCAAACCCACACAGGCCTAGGCAGAAGAACAGATGTGGAGGTACAAGGAGGCAGCACTTCAAACCCACACAGGCCTAGGCAGAAGAACAGATGTGGAGGTACAAGGAGGCAGCACTTCAAAACCTCACAGGCCCAGGCAGAAGAAGAGATGTCGAGGTACAAGGAGGCAGCACTTCAAACCCACACAGGCCTAGGCAGAAGAACAGATGTGGAGGTACAAGGAGGCAGCACTTCAAACCCACACAGGCCCAGGCAGAAGAAGAGATGTCGAGGTACAAGGAGGCAGCACTTCAAACCCACACAGGCCTAGGCAGAAGAACAGATGTGGAGGTACAAGGAGGCAGCACTTCAAAACCTCACAGGCCCAGGCAGAAGAAGAGATGTGGAGGTACAAGGAGGCAGCACTTCAAACCCACACAGGCCCAGGCAGAAGAAGAGATGTGGAGGTACAAGGAGGCAGCACTTCAAACCCACACAGGCCCAGGCAGAAGAAGAGATGTGGAGGTACAGGAGGCAGCACTTCAAACCCACACAGGCCCAGGCAGAAGAAGAGATGTGGAGGTACAGGAGGCAGCACTTCAAACCCACACAGGCCCAGGCAGAAGAAGAGATGTCGAGGTACAAGGAGGCAGCACTTCAAACCCACACAGGCCTAGGCAGAAGAACAGATGTGGAGGTACAAGGAGGCAGCACTTCAAACCCACACAGGCCTAGGCAGAAGAACAGATGTGGAGGTACAGGAGGCAGCACTTCAAACCCACACAGGCCTAGGCAGAAGAACAGATGTGGAGGTACAAGGAGGCAGCACTTCAAACCCACACAGGCCTAGGCAGAAGAACAGATGTGGAGGTACAGGAGGCAGCACTTCAAACCCACACAGGCCCAGGCAGAAGAAGAGATGTGGAGGTACAAGGAGGCAGCACTTCAAACCCACACAGGCCTAGGCAGAAGAACAGATGTGGAGGTACAGGAGGCAGCACTTCAAACCCACACAGGCCTAGGCAGAAGAACAGATGTGGAGGTACAAGGAGGCAGCACTTCAAACCCACACAGGCCCAGGCAGAAGAAGAGATGTCGAGGTACAAGGAGGCAGCACTTCAAACCCTCACAGGCCCAGGCAGAAGAAGAGATGTGGAGGTACAAGGAGGCAGCACTTCAAACCCACTCAGGCCCAGGCAGAAGAAGAGATGTGGAGGTACAAGGAGGCAGCACTTCCCTCTTGCTGAAGGAAGTCCACTCAGTTGGTGGAAAGAGCACCAGAATGAGTATCCACTAATGCCACACCAAAGTGCACCTGTGCGTCTCCTCGGAGCGTGTTTTCTCCACGGCAGGCGATATTGTAACAGCTCAGAGAAGTGCACTGAGCTCAAACCATGTTGACCAACTTCTGTTTCTGAACAAACATCTCAGGTCATAGGATAAAGCTCGCATTACCAAGAGTATCCTCGGGTTATATTTTTATTGTTGCAGTAGTTTGTGTTCAACCTGCCTTTTTGAGGATTAACCTGGTTTTAGCCTTTTGATTTTAAAATCCATTCCGTTATGAGGTGGATTTATTGTTGTGCCAAACGGTAAAGCAAGATGTCGCATTTTGAGTGATTTCATAGTGAAATATTTTATGGCAGTACATGGAATCACAAAAAAGAATTGAATCACCAAGATTTTGTGATTGTTTGAGATCAGACTGGAACTGTACCCTTGGAAAGTTTAATGTTGACTTGTAATTTCCAGATTAATATTGATCTACCATTTATCTGAGCAAACATTTAAGCAAAATGCACTTTGTTATAATGCACTTTTGTCTTCAATAAATTGAAGAAAAATGCAGAGTTCTGTTTGTTGAGTAAATGTGTTCAGCATTAACTAGTTAGCTCTGGCCCAAGTTTTTTTATTGAATCGTATCGAATCGTATCACATTGTATCAAATCGTATCGAGACAGCTCTGTATCGAGGTACATATCGAATCGTGACCTGTGTATCGAGGTATGTATCGTATCGCCAGGTTCTCCAAGGTATACAGACATATTCCCAGTGGAGATCCAGCCACTTAAATACATGTTCTTGTTGCAATGCATGTCCCTGTTGGGGAAAGCTCCTAATCAGGAGCTTTGTGCTCCAAAGAGTTCAACAATTCCAACTCTAGCGCCGGCCGTTTGGAGGCGCGAGACGTGCATCAAAAGCTTAAAAATGCGCCGCACAGGCAGGATCTCCCTCTGGAGGTGTTCCAAGCATGTCCTATTGGGAGGAGACCCAGGACACGCTGGTGTCACTATGTGTCCGAGCTGGCCTGGTGTCGCCTCGGGGCCCCCCCAGGTGTGCGTGGATCGGGATGTCTGGGCGTCTCTGCTCAGACTGCTGCCTCCGTGACCCCGGAGAAAGTGGAATGGATGGATGGACAGTTGTGCAAAGTGTACTCTGAAGTGCACCAGAGTACACCTGAAGTGGACCAACTGTGAACACGCCCAAAGGGCCCAGTCACACGGCCATACAGAGGGTGAGAGGCCCTCATTGAAACAGGAACGTCATTCAGATTTAATATTTCACATCATACTGCTGTTCTAATAGGGGATTAGCATTTAGCCACTGTTAGTGCAACTTTAGCTGGTGTTAGCATAACATTTGCACCTTCATTGTTCATGTTTTAGCTGTTGCATTTCTGTTTGATTAGCCTTAGCACCTCTGAATGATTCCATGACCCCCACCAGGAGGCCACATGTGTTCTCATTGCGGCTTACAAATCTTTTAATGATGATCTGAGCAGCGTGCTCCTCTGTGGGGGCGCTCCCACAACTGCGGTTGTGTTGTGTAATGGAAAAGCTAGCGTGTACTAGAGGCGTTATGTGCACGTAGATCATGGCGTGCGCGGAACAACGCCTTAATTTTGCATCTTCAACCCAATAACTTTGAACAATACATTTTCCAAAATCTGTTCTTATGTCTACAGTGAACTGGGGATCGTGGTACGACCATGTAAACGGTTGGTGGCAGAAGAAAAGAAACTACTCCAATCTGCACTATATGTTCTTTGAGGATCTGGTTGAGGTAAAGTACTTCTCATGATACTTTTCCAGGCAGAGGCAACATTCATAAACCTCCACTGAGGTCTTTCTGAAACAGATCTTTACTGGCATTTGTTTTTGGGCAGAACACGGACTTGGAAATAGACAAATTGAGCAGGTTCCTTGGTTTGTCAGTGACACCTGAGATCAGACAACAGATCACAGGCCAAGTCCAGTTTGACCAGATGAAGAACAATGCCATGACCAATCACTCCACATTGGGGGAGGTTATGGATTTTAAAGTTTCTCCCTTCATGAGGAAAGGTAAAGCAGTATTTCAGAGCATGTAAAGGCAACATGATAAAAAGCTCAAAGTGACTTAAAGGGATATTTCAAGATTTTTGACATAGGGCCTCATTCCCGTGTTATCCAGACTGTTGTTGATTACTGATTTTTTTCATGCAATCCTTACATTTGAAGAGTTTAGTGGTGCTAGGCCAGTGCTAGGCTAGCGCATGTCGATGGTAACTAGTAGCCTGCATTAAAAACCGTCTTTTTGCATTTAAAATAACTTACTACAGTCGTTTGTTTACCTGTGGCCGGCATTATTACACATGCAATTCACAAAGGAGCTTTCTACAAATCAGATATGGCGACCTTTGGAAGACTACCCCATGATTTTGAAGAGGTTTTTAATGCAGGCTACTAGTTACCATAGACATCAATCTCCAGAAATCAACAACACTCTGAAATATCCCTTTCAAGTCCATCACTTCCCCTTTGTATATTTGCTGTGATCTGACCTGTTTGTGCAGGTAAAGTTGGCGACTGGAAGAATCACTTCACTGTGGCACAAAATGAAGAGTTCGACCAAGATTATGAACAGAAGATGAAGGACGCCACACTCCAGTTTCGCACAGAAGTCGGAAAAACGGCGACGCCACATTGCACTAAGAAAACCCTTTTCTGAAGTCGACCAAACGTGTACAATGTATTATTAAATCCAAACGACTTTAATTAATGTTGATGTAAACTGCACAGTAGAGACTCTATGGTTGGTCATGTAAAATATCCTAGAATGTCAAATAAAAACTCACCAAACGCACTGAAAATCATAGGAGCACAAGGGAGTATGTCCATGTGTATAAATGTCCATGTAAGAACATACTGAGATATGTTCTTACCTGAGCTTACACGAGTTCATGTGTACCTGTCTGATCTTCCCCCGTGCCTTCAGTCACGTAAACACAGCACAGACGGCGTTAGCATTTAGCCTCTCCCTCTCTCCTCTATAGCTCCAAAACAGGTCAAGATAGAAGCTACCAAGCTCTTCCACGTTTTCCCTATTTAAATATGGTTACGTGAAGTGTTCCACTACAAAGTATAATTACACACAATTAAACAATGTGGATTTTCTAAGCGGATAAAAGGGGGGACTATATTGTGAGGCGTAATAATACCAGGAGTAGTTCGACATCTGCGCAGTATTCACTTTACTGTGCGGATGTCGAAGTAGCGGATGAGTCTAAAGCGTCTTTGAGTGTCCAGAAAAGTGATGTATAAAACCGATTTATTATTATTATCGTTATTGCTGTTATTAATATAGTTAGTTGTGGCCATAGGTGTTCTTGACAATTCCATTGGTTACAAGTTATCTGTCAAGACACAGCAGAACAATTAACTGTGAAGGTGAACTCCTCCACAAACAAGGTAACAAGGCGATCGCCGTCTGCGTGGCCCGAATACACAACGGCCGCTGTAAAACTTCGCTCCTGTCCGGGTCTCCAAGTGGTGGAGCTCGGCCCTGAGCGCCACATTGTGCAAAAGGACTTGAGTGAATTGAGTTTTGTTTTATTTTATTCATTGTTTGAGTGGATGTGGAAACGAATGAGTATGAATGCGGTTGTGTGTGTTAAACGATTTATTACACGGCTCTTCACAACGTAAGCAGAAGCTCCGTTGATTTGAATGGGATTTCCCAACGTTCTACCGGTCATTATTTTCTGATAAAGGACGTCTGAGAAAAATGATGACCGCTGCCAATGGCACCGGAGTTGGTGCTTTCATATCACTCCGCACGTACGTAGCAGCGACACTATCTGTCCCGTCACTGAGAGAGAAGTCGGGGAATCGCTCGTGAAGTTAGTCTGACTTTCAACTTACCCAGAGATTCACCACCATTCCTCCAACTGCACCTTCAGCTAAGTAGCTAGGCTAGCTGCTAGCTTAGCTGCTTCTAGCCTCGCCAAACGCTGCAGCGCAACGCGCAAACTTTTGGGAACTATTTGTCGCGGAAGTCATTAAATAAACCTTTGACCTTCATAAAAGTGTACGAAGTTTATGTTGTGTGTTCAGTTGGAAAATGGCCGAATAATAAGCGGGATCATGTAAAGAACGCTGGTCATTATCGGGAAAATAAGCACCTTCAGGTGGAAACAAGACCAAGTCCGGTTCGCCCTGTCGGTGCTTATTTTCCCGATAATGACCAGCGTTCTATACATGATCCCTTACATAAATTAGCTTTATAAGTTGAACAAAAGTGCATTTCTAATAAACTAAAATAAATTCTATTTTATATAACTGTTGCTTTGTCTGTCCACTTTCATGCTCCCCTCGAACCTGTGACCTTGTAAACATAATGGTGGTTCCTTGGGCCCAGAATCCGAGGTGGCGTTGTTGGTAATTATTAAAGTAGCTACATTTTGCTTTAAGTTAAGCCTCGGCTGCGACATTCTTGGCCCTATTTACGCCTACTAGAAATGACTTTTCCTCCACAGCATAATGGGCAAAATAAGTCTTTTTTTTATTGTTTATCACCGGAATGCAGGAAAATGCATTGAAATAGTGATAAAAAATCCTGGGGGAGGTCCTGGACTCCCCTCACTCCCACCAGGGTCTCCTTGAAGTCTGTGAGAAAGCTCCATTCGCTTTTCTCCTCTTGTTGATCAGTTCATATGTGTTTGAACGACTCACTGAACCCATGTTGCTGCTGAAGGCCCTGACTGAAGCCCAGCTCTGCTCCCGCTCTGTGCTTCATGCTGCAGGAGCCTGGACCACGGCATGGACAGTCACAGCGCGTGGGTGATGATTGGCTAAAGAGTTGTGGGCGGAGTCTTTACTTACGCTACCTGGTTGATATCTGCCTCTCACACTCCTGGCAGACAGACAGCGACAGCCTGACCAGCCAAGGCCATATAAAGGTAACGTTTTCAGACTGGAAGTACTAGTGATGGGTGGATGAGGCCTCGTGAAGCGTTTCGGCACATCCCCCAAACTGTATTGATACTGTGCCGGTACAGTGTCGCTGTGTTGCTCTATATTGACACCTGGTGGATCTTATACATCATTGCATGGTTGAGACCTTGAGACTCACAAAACACACTGATTCAATGTTACTGTGTTTCCTATGGTGTTATATTGCATGTTATGTGTGTTTTGGCATTCGGTCTTTTGTGTTTTGTTGACACTATTGCTCCAGCTTTGGAGAACACAGCTCACAGGGTACAGATGAAGCTACAGATGAAGCTGGGGTATAGGCGCAGATTTATGTTCTACCCAGTGCGTGCCCACAAAAGGAAAAAAACAAAAACAAAGCCCGGGATTCGAACTGACAGCAGCTGCTGCACTGACAGTGACTCATCCCAGTGACACTTGCAGCTGCGGTTCCTTTTAGACACAGTTTGGTGAGTCGGTGACGAGCGACACAGCAGCAGCATCGGTCACGCGGCTTTTTCTTAAAGTGACACGCGCGTGGAGGCGGGGCTTCGCTCCATGAGCTCCACACATGCGCCGGTGCGTCTGTGTTGCTGGACCCATCACTAGGAAGTACCATCCCTACTGCTCCCTTATTGAAATAGAGAAGGCGTATGTTAAATGTACAATAAGCCCCCGTCTGCTCCGGCCCGCCCTCCCCGCACGCTGCGCCTGCCTCTGGCGTCTATCCAGCCTCTATGGCGGCCCTGGCACCCTGACCCGGGGTCTAGTCTCTCCTGCAGGTCTGCTGAGTGATATTGGCACAGTCCCGTAACAGGGTGGAAACAGGGATGTGCTTCATTAATCACATCAAACCAAACCCATGTAAGCAGACTAACCCCCAAACTCAGCCTTTAGAGAAATCTTGAAGAATGTCTGTGATTGGCCAGTTTCATCCATACAAGGATTCTCACTGTGCATTCTTAGTATTTTTGCTTTATTTGCACTGCTTAAGTAAACTCTTCTATCTTACAAATCCAAACTACACCTAGAAGTAGTTTGGATTTGTAAACTACTTCTAGTTTACAAATCCACTCCTGGAACGTTGCAGGCGTGTCGTTTTGAGCCATTCTGCTCCCAACAATAAACAATAAACAATAAACAATAAAAGTGACAGTTCACTAAATGTATGGTTTATGTTCTTAACCAAAGCATCACCCACTCATGTGGCTGTAAAACCAGACTGTGGTGTAAACTCTGACTGAGGAACAGTAACGGTTTGGTCATGGCTCACAGGATCACCTGAGGCAACAGGAAGATCCACAGCAGCCATGTTTAATCACAAGCCTTTGTGACACAATGGCTATTCAATAAGCTTTGTTGCCATAGCTTTATCAACGTGGCCTTGAATACGGCTGCATGATTGGGGAAATATGAAATTGCCATTTTTTTCGTCCAATATCAGATATTTACTGACACCAGGCGGCTGCTGTGAGTGATAAAGAGATGTTGCATATCTATTATATCTATTAAATAAAGCTGCAAAGCGGCGAGTATCGGCCTTCGACCTCCCTGCCCAAAGCCAGCCTTTAGCTTAATTCTCTGTAAATGTAAAGAGATTTTGTAAATTGATGTTTACGAAAAAGTTTCTTCATTATGATCATATAAACAAATCCCTGAAAGTTTGAAAGGAGGCGTCACTGCTCTGTCTGATGGAAAAAAGGAAGAGTCAAAAGTAAATAAACAACAGTAGAGGGAGGGTCCAACCTTATCACAAATTAAACTCTCTCAGGTCACATGGGAGGGCGAAGGGAAGCACTTTGGTCATGACAGACGGAAACAAACTGGGAAGTTCAGAAGTAACAACATCCCCGAGTGAAGTGAGTATATTTGCATCACGAGTCACTTTCTGATTTTGTTCAACCTTTAAAATGTATCTTCATCTGCCTGACTTTGTTTCAGATGTCGTCAGGAACTCGGCCAGAGCTGTATGACTTCCATGGAGTCCAAATGACGCGCCTTTTCACAGCCACATGGGAAAGAGTGCAGGGGTTTCAAGCACGACCAGACGACATACTGATTGCGACATACCCCAAAGCAGGTGACGCCACTCATGACTTAAAACAAAGTTAAACATCTACCGTGCATGTTGACTGGTTAGAGGATTAGATCAGTGTTTTTCAGCCACTGTGCCGTGGCACACTAGTGCGCCGTCAGATATTGTCTGGTGCGCTTTGGGAAATTATCCAATCTCACCTAGTTGGTTTTTTGTAAACAAATGCATTTTTATCTACAAATAATGTACCGTTTTTGAGTGTCTGTGCCGTCTGATGATCAGCAGAGTAACTATATAATACTCTTCCATATCAGGCAGTTTCTTTGAGACAAGAGAATTAGTGATGCATTGAGACACTGTGGCGGGCGAGACTATGCGGTGTTCCTATTCAAGACACTTTGATGACTGAATATCGGCTACAGAGTTAAAGTGTTTAACATTTTCTGCTGGTGGTGCCTCGTGATTTTTTCAATGAAAAAAATGTGCCTTGGCTCAAAAAAGGTTGAAAAACACTGCACTCCTCCATCCATCTGAGCATCCAGGGTCACACGGCCTCATCAGTGAACACGACTGTTTGTAAATGAGTCTTCATGTATTTCTGAGCCACTGCAGCCGTTTCTGCTTCAGCTTCAATGAACAGTTTAGGGGAGGCCGGAGAGAAGGATTAGGCACAACTGCAGCCTCTGGAGGGTCCGACACCTTCATGTTCAGAGACTCCAGAGGCACCAGCAGCTTCAAATACCTGTTTGCTGCTTTTTAGCTGCTGTTCTCTTAATCTGATGTGTTTGTCTGGCAGAAACCGTCCTCATTGTGCTTTTATCTGCACAAACCCGAGTGTGTCTGAATCATCCACAAATCTCTGATCAGTTCGATGATTACGCTTCATCTTTCATGAAATATCAAAGGTTTTCACACCTAGACCAAGGCATTCAACTATTTCACGCTTTTCATCAGCAGAAAGTCCCTTTTTCTTTCCCTTATGTAAAGGATAATGTATAGAACGCTGGTCATTATCAGGGCGAACCGGACCCCTCGGCTTCGCGTCGGGGTCCGGTTCGCCCTGAAGGTGCTTATTTTCCCGATAATGACCAGCGTTCTATACATGATCCGCTTATTATTCGGCCATTTGCAACTGAACACACACAACATAAACTTCGTACACTGTTATGAAGGTCGAAAGGTTTATTTAATGACTTCCGCGACAAATAGTTCCCAAAAGTTTGCGCGTTGCTCGGCAGCGTTTGGCGAGGCTAGAAGCAGCAAGGCTAGTAGCTAGCCTAGCTGCTTAGCTGAAGGTGCAGTTGGAGGAATGGTGGTGAATCTCTGGGTAAATTGAAAGTCAGACTCACGCTAACTTCACGAGCGATTCCCCGACTTCTCTCTCAGTGACGGGACAGATAGTGTCGCTGCTACGTACGTGCGGAGTGATATGAAAACACCAACTCCGTTGCCATTGGCAGCGTCGTTATTTTTCTCAGAGGTCGTTTATCAGAAAATAATGACCGGTAGAACGTTGGGAAATCCCATTCAAATCAACGGAGCTTCTACTTACGTTGTGAAGAGCCGTGTAATAATGTTTTAAAATGATGATCTGCTTAACAAAGTGTAACATCCTTTTTCAGTAGTTTTTCCTTTAACTGGGCTTAACCTGAAAACTAATCATCATGATCACTAATTACTAATATGATTAATATATACTAATAACTGCGGAGCAGAGCATGCAGGTACATCTGGGGGTTTGGCATATTTAGCTGTTAAAGTGAAAAGATAATGTAAGTTCATATTGTGATAGAGGCAATGCTAAACTACAAACATCTGTACAGCAACGCTTTAAAACCACTGGAGACATCTTCTGCTTCTTTCAGGAACCACGTGGGTCTCCTACATCCTGGACCTGCTGTATTTTGGACAGACCGACCCCGAGAGGCAGACCTCCCTCCCCATCAATAAAAGAGTGCCCTTTCTGGAAATGGCTATCAGCAACGCAGGTCTTAAAAAAAACAATTTACGTTTTAATTGAAGCTCATTTAAGCTCATAAATTGTGTTTTTGTTCAGATTCAAACTATATTGGCGTAGACTTGGCTGAGGAACTCACCACTAAGCCACGGATCATCAAAACTCACTACCCAGTACAGTTTGTGCCCAAGTCTTTCTGGGAGCAAAACACCAAGGTGCAGGGAAATTAAGTTTTGAAATGTGTTAATGTTCGTGTTTCTAAAAGAGATGTTCTGCTTTGTAGATTGTGTATGTGGCACGTAATGCTAAGGACAACATGGTCTCCTATTACCACTTTGATCGCATGAACCCACACGAACCTGCGCCTGGAGAATGGAGCGACTACTTCCAGAGATTTTTAGTTGGAAAAAGTAAGTAAAATGTTTGTTTTAGATATAATTTATATCATTTTCTCTATGTCCATGTGATTGAGTTCCTCACCTTAAAATTGACTTCACTCTTGTTCCTCTTTTCCACTTGAACTGAATCATTATAACATATGCTTTATTTATGCAGCTCATCTGACCCTGTCCAAACACTTAGGGACCAAATTAAGGACTATTCAAAAATGCCTAAAAATAAGGGTTTGGAGAAGCTGTGAAATGCTTTAAACATGCTCATATTTGAGTATATGAGGAAACATTTTCAATCTTCTTGTTTTGCCTTTTGTTATTTTGCTCCCATTAGTCGTGCAAACCAGGGTGATGCGACAAACTCACAAGTTGCTAAAATGAAGCAGATTTTCCTTTAAAGGAACAGGCCAGCGTTTTTCCACACTGAGATATGTTCTTACCTGAGCTGTGATGAGTTCTTTAGGACCTGTCTGATCTTCAGTCACGTAAACACAGCGCAGACGGCGTTAGCATTTAGCCCCTCCCTCTCTCCTCTATAGCTCCAAAACAGGTCAAGATAGAAGCTACCAAGCTCTTCCACGTTTTTCCTATTTAAATATGGTTACGTGAAGTGTTCCACTACAAAGTATAATAACACACAATTAAACAATGTGGATTTTCTAAGTGGATAAAAGGGGGAACTATAGTGTAAGGCGGAATAATACCAGGAGTAGTTCGAAATCTGTGCAGTAATCTTCACTTTACTGGTACTCCATATTTAAATAGGGAAAACGTGGAAGAGCTATAGAGGAGAGAGGGAGAGGCTAAATGCTAACGCCGTCTGCGCTGTGTTTACGTGACTGAAGATCAGACAGGTCCTAAAGAACTCGGCACAGCTCAGGTAAGAACAGATCTCAGTGTGGAAAAACGGTGGCCTGTTCCTTTAAGTGCACCAGAATTCACTTGAAGTGGAGCGACTGTGAACACGCCCAGTCATACGACCACACAGAGGATCTCATTTCACTCGCTCGTATCTGGAGTCTTTTCAATCATGACTCTAAACTCAGTCCTATAACAACGGCATCACTGCAGACGATCATCTGCTGAGAGCAGCGAGATCTTCAAAACAAACCTCTAGTAACTTTGTCCATAAAATTAACCAGTGAAAAAATACAGTCCAGACCAGTAGGGTTTCAGAAAATATCTCAAAAAAGAATCGTATCGCAATATTAGGTGATGCAATATCAGTATCGCAAGAAGACACAATATATCGCTAAATCACTAAACTTCAATATCGTTCAACTCTACCTGCCAGTCCAACAGTCTGACTCAATGTAACTTTTCATATTGCTGTTAGCAGAGGCCGCGAGCAGGACCATCTAATCTTCAACCCAATGACTCTGAACGATCCTCTGTTCTTATGCCCACAGTGAACTATGGATCGTGGTACGACCATGTAAACGGTTGGTGGCAGAAGAAAAGAAACTACTCCAATCTGCACTATATGTTCTTTGAGGATCTTGTTGAGGTAAAGTACTTCTCATGATACTTTTCCAGGCAGAGGCAACATTCATAAACCTCCACTGAGGTCTTTCTGAAACAGATCTTTACTGGCATTTGTTTTTGGGCAGAACACGGGCTTGGAAATAGACAAACTGAGCAGGTTCCTTGGTTTGTCAGTGACACCTGAGATCAGACAACAGATCACAGGCCAAGTCCAGTTTGACCAGATGAAGAACAATGCCATGACCAATTACTCCACATTGGGGGACGCTATGGATTTTAAAGTTTCTCCCTTCATGAGGAAAGGTAAAGCAGTATTTCAGAGCATGTAAACGCAACATGATAAAAAGCTCAAAGTGACTTAAAGTCCATCACTTCCCCTTTGTATATTTGCTGTGATCTGACCTGTGCAGGTAAAGTTGGCGACTGGAAGAATCACTTCACTGTGGCACAAAATGAAGAGTTTGACGAAGATTATGAACAGAAGATGAAGGACGCCACACTCCAGTTTCGCACAGTCGTCTGAAACACCATATTGCACTGAGAATACTTTTCTGAAATCGACCACATGTGTACAATGTATTTTTAAATCCAAACTACTTGAATAAATGTGTGTAAATTTCACAGTAGAAACTCTATGGTTGTCATGTATAATATCCTTATACGATATTTGGAGTTTATACAAACTCGCCAAACACACTGAAGATAGAACAGTGAGTAACTCCAAAGACGTTTTGATTGAAAGATCGAGCCCTCCCTCTCTCTGCAATCCAGGGTTGTTTTCTTCAACGGAAACTACTGTATAACAATGACCGTAACGATGACGAGCTAAAAACAGCTCTTCTGTGATTAAAACCTGACGAGACGTTTACGAGTTTACGTGACTGAGACTAAAATGGGCTGGGACAATGTATAACTCAATATCAATTTTTTTAGATATTTTCACCTCACCTTTTTTATGACTCGTAGCCTATGGAAGCAAGTCAAACTGAACGCTTTTTAATGCCTAAACACGACATGTTTAATGTCTACGATGCATAAATCTTGGCATGTTTCCTTTCGTAAGATTTGGAAACATTCAATAAGTACAGTGCCTCTCGAAAGTATTCATACACCTTGCGCTTTTGCACATTTTGTCATGTTTACAGCCCTAAACATAAAGATTTTATTTTTATTTTTTTACTGAACGTTCACACACAAGTAACAGACAGCTGTGAAGTGAAAGCAAAATGATACATGATTCTGTTATTTTTCAAAAAATAGAAAAGTGAAAAGTGGGGCGTGCATAAGTATCATACAGCATTTTCTGAGTGCATTAAATTGCCTTTAAAACATTCCTAATGACTCCAGAATGTTCACACCTTGGCCTAACGGTTAAATAGAGGCACCTGTGTGTAATCTACTCTCAGTATAATTACAGCTGTTCTTTTAGGCCCTCAGAGCTGTGGTCACTAAACAACATCATGAAGGTCCAGGAGCACCAGAGAGGTCAGGGATAAAGCTGTGGAGAAGTTTAAAGCAGCCTTAAGTTATACAAAGATTTCCCAAGATTTAAACATCTCCCGGAGCAACTGTTCAATCCATCATTCAGAAATGGAAAGAGTAAAGCACCACTGCAGACTTACCAAGACACGGCTGTTCACCTAAACTAACAAACTGAACAAGGAGACACTGGTCAGAAATACAACCCCCCAAGATAACTCTGGAGGAGCTGAAGTCCTGCCGCTGAGCTGGGGGAATCTGGACATGGGACAACTATAAGTCGTATCTACACAAATCTGGCCTTCATGGACGAGTGGAAGAAGAAAGACATTATTGAAAGGAGGCCATAAGAAATCCTGTTTGAAGTTTGCTAGAAGTCATATGGAGGACACAGCTCCATGTGGAAGAAGGAGCTTTGGTCAGATGAGACAAACGTTATGGAGCAAACCTGACACTGCTCATGGTCCTGAGTGCACCATCCACAGTGTCAGATATACGGGGGGGAGCATCATGCTGTGGGGCTGCTTTTCCTCAGCGGGGACTGGGGAGATTGTAAGAATAGTTGGGAAGATGGATGGAGCCAAATACAGAGACATTTTGGAGGAAAACCTGCTGGAGTCACAAGAGAACTGAGGCTGGGGCGGAGCTTCACCTTCAGCAGGACAATGAGCCTAAACACAAAGATAAATCTACAATGGAATGGTTCAAAAAAAACATATTAATGTGTTAGAATGGCCCAGTCAAAGTCCTGACCTAAATCCTATTGAAAATCTGTGGAATAATCTGAAAACTGCTGTTCACAAACGCTCTCCTTCTAATGTGACAGAGCTGGAGTTGTTTTGTAAAGAGGAATGGGCTCAAATGTCAGTCTCTACATGAGCTAATCTTGTAGAGTCAAACCCCAAAAGACTTGTGCTGTTATTGCAGTAAAAGGAGGTTCCACAAAGTATTAATTCATGCTGTATGATACTTATGCAAGTCCCACTTTTCACTTTTCTATTTTTTGAAAAAAAAATTGTATCATTTCACTTTCACTTCACAGTTGTCTGTTACTTGTGTGTGAACGTTCAGTAAAAAAATCAAAATAAAATCTTTATGTTTAGGGTTGTAAACATGACTAAATGTGCAAAAGTTCAAGGTGTATGAATACTTTCGAGAGGCCCTGTATGTGCTTTGCCTTAACTTAACCTGATTGTAATTTCGCATATTTTCTTTTGTAAGGCACATTGAGTTGCCTTGTGTACGAAATGCGCGGTGTAAATAAAGTTGCCTTGCCTTGTGTGCTCTGCGCTCCTATATGATGACGGCACTCGAGCCTAAATACAATAAGAACAAAGACACACACATTTATACACCAGATGCATTTGCACTTTCTGAATAACTGCCATGACCATGAGTATGTTCTCACTGACCAGAAACATGTTCTGTAAAAGAGGTGATATTTCTACACTTTTGCATTATAGTATGTGGTAGTTTAGCTCAATTCTCTGTAAATGTAAAGAGAGTTTGTAAATTGATGTTTACGAAAATGTTTCTCATTATGATCATATAAACAAATCCCTGAACAAATGAACAAATCCCTGAAAGTTTGAAAGGAGGCGTCACTGCTCTGTTTGATGGAAAAAAGGTAGAGTCAAAAGTAAATAAACAACAGTAGAGGGAGGGTCCAACCTTATCACAAAGGAAATCTCAGGTCACATGGGAGGGTGAAGGGAAGCACTTTGGTCATGACAGACAGAAACAAACTGGGAAGTTCAGAAGTAACAACATCTCCGAGTGAAGTGAGTATCATTGCAATTACGAGTCACTTTCTGATTTTGCCTGATATGTGTTTTTTAAACCAAAGCTCATTTGGGCGGCACGTTAGCGCAGCGGTTAGCGCTCTCGCTTCACAGCTAGAAGGTCCGGGTTCGATTCCCACCTGCACGGGGCCTTTCTGTGTGGAGTTTGCATGTTCTCCCCGTGTCTGCGTAGGTTTCCTCCGGGCACTCCGGTTTCTCCTACCACTAAAAACATGCACAATAGGCCACAATGTGTGAGTGAATGTATGGTGGTGTCAGAGGGTCCGTTGGCGCAGACGTGTGTAGTCGCGAAAGCGCCTCTGTCAGTCTCCCCCAGGGGAAACTGAAGCTACAAACGTAGTTTCCACCACCCAGTGTGGAGTGAATGTACAACTGTCTCATGTAAAGCGCTTTGTGACCATGTCTGTGAAAGGCGCTATATAAATAAAGATCTTCTTCTTCTTCTTCTATTTGACTCGTGTGAAACCTTTTGGTTTTGTTCAACCTTTTAAAATGTATCTTCATCTGCCTGACTTTGTTTCAGATGTCGTCAGGAACTCGGCCAGAGCTGTATGACTTCCATGGAGTCCAAATGACGCGCTCTTTCACAGCCACATGGGAAAGAGTGCAGGAGTTTCAAGCACGGCCAGACGACATACTGATTGCAACATACCCCAAAGCAGGTGATGCCACTCATGACATCATAAAAACAAAGTTAAACATCCACCGTGCATATTGACTGGTTAGAGGATTAGATATTACATTCAAACAATGTTTGGTTGTCTCCCTGCACTTGGGTCACAGCTGTTGTGTCTATTTGATCCATTCAGCTTGAAGGGCAACGTCAAAACGACTCAAAATGTGGCACACTTGGGTCGCTGGTTTCACTGCCTCTGAACAGGGTTGTTCCCCAGTGTGGGATCATCTGCCTCCAGATTCAACACAGAACAGTGAAGAGGAGACATTTAAAAAGAAGTTAAAAAAGGCCACACTTATGAAGGAAATGATTCTTGTCGTCGTTTTATGTGGACCCCAAGAAAAATAGTCATTGCTGCGGTAAAAACGAATGGGGATCCGTAATAAAGATAAAGATGGTGCGTCGTCAGGCATGAAGATGATTTTGTTCGGGAAAGCAAGGTTCTTCTTCTTGTACCATAGACGAAAGTGGTCAGTCAGAAACTCCACATATTTTTGCACCTTCAGGGACTGACCAGCTCTCTCCTCATGATTCCAGCCCAAAACATGACTCCGCCCCCTCCTTACTGACCTTGCAGTTCACAAACCATCCACTACTCCAGTGTTTTTCAACCACTGTGCCGTGGCACACTAGTGCGCCGTCAGATATTGTCTGGTGAGCCTTGGGAAATTATCCAATCTCACCTAGTTGGTTTTTTGAACACCATATTATACTCTTCCATATCAGGCAGTTTCTTTGAGACGAGAGAATTAGTGATGCATTGAGACACTGTGGCGGGCGAGACTATGCGGTGTTCCTATTCAAGACACTTTGATGACTGAATATCGGCTACAGAGTTAAAGTGTTTAACATTTTCTGCTGGTGGTGCCTCGTGATATTTTCAATGAAAAAAATGTGCCTTGGCTCAAAAAAGGTTGAAAAACACTGCACTCCTCCATCCATCTGAGCATCCAGGGTCACACGGCCTCGTCAGTGAACACGACTGTTTGAAAATGAGTCTCATGTATTTCTGAGCCACTGCAGCCGTTTCTGCTTCAGCTTCAAGGAACAGTTTAGGGGAGGCCGGAGAGAAGGTTTTTTTCAGTAGTTTTTCCCTTAACTGGGCTTAACCTGAAAACTGATCATCATGATCACTAATTACTAATATGATTAATATATACTAATAACTGTGGAGCAGAGCATGCAGGTGCATCTGGAGTTTGGCATATTTAGCTGTTTAGCAACGCTTTAAAACCACTGTAAACATCTTCTGCTTCTTTCAGGAACCACGTGGGTCTCCTACATCCTGGACCTGCTGCATTTTGGACAGACCGACCCCGAGAGGCAGACCTCCCTCCCCATCCATGAGAGAGTGCCCTTTCTGGAAAGGGCTGTTACTATCCCAGAGAAAGGTCTTAAAAAAAACAATTTACGTTTTAAAGGGGGCCTATTATGCAAAATCGACTTTTTCAAGCTTTACATCATGTTATTAAGTCATTCCCTCATTAAAAACATGCCTGAAGTGTTGCCTTAGCACATTCACGTATTTTCGAGTAATCTGTAAAAACTCCGATGGCGGCCATTTTAGGGATAAAACGCCTGATTCCTTCAGGAAACGCCCTCGACCTCCAGGATACGCCTCCGACCTTTCGTCACCAGCCGAGTAACCAACCACTGCTCCTCAGCAGAACCCCCTCCCTGCAGTGTCTAGCCCTAAGATGTAAACAGAGTCATCATGGAGGATTAGCTTCATGTGTTGTGAACCGGAGCCACAGCAGACTTTTACAAAGACACACATCAGTGTTTCTGTTACCGAAACACCCAGGATTAAAACCGGTGACAAGAACGCTTATTTCAGTGTCTGGTTCTGCGCTGGGCCTTGATGATGCACAGAGCCTCCGGAGAAAGCTAATGCTAAGCTAAACCTCGAGTCATCACGTGAAAACGAGAAATATGCACAAATAAAGTCAATAAAACCACCACACACATAAAGAACCGTTTAACAATGATCACACACGGAGCCTGGCTTGTTCATTTGGAAGTTTATTGCTCACATTTCATCTACAATGGGTCATAGCCGAGTGGCTTTCTCCCGGAGCTAACAAGCTAGCCGCGACAAGCTAACGGGAAAATTCACTGAATACAAGCAGCATATTATGCATTGAAAACGTGACTAAAACAGGCGACTACTTGAAGCAGCCTTTATGATGATCACACACTGAGCCGGGCTTGTTGATTTTGTAGTTTATTGCTCACATTTCATCTACAGTGAGTCGTAGCCGAGTGGTTTCTCCCGGAGCTAAGGCACTCTTAGCCGCGACAAGCTAACAACCTTCACCTTCACAACATTCATTGAAAACCGGCAGCATATTATGCACAAATAACGTCAATAAAGCAGGCAACTACTTGAAGCAGCCTTTACGATGATCACACAATGAGCCTGGCTTTACACATGTGTGGTTTATTACAGACTTTTCATCAACAATGAGCTGTAGTCGATTATAACAAGCTAACGGGTAACCTCGAAAAACCATTGTCCACCTGCGGAGATAATGTCCGTCTTTGAATCGTATGGGCTCCTGCAGATCCTGGTGTCGTCCATGGGGGTATAGTTAGAGATCCATAGGGCAGATGCAAAGAGAAGCCTCCAAACAGCAGTTATTTTTCAGGCAAGAGCCTCTTCCAAGCGTCCGGTGTGGAAGGTTTGTCTCCAAATAATATCCTGTGTGGCCATTGTTCACAAAGTGATAAACAGTAGGTCCTTTCCAACAATAAAAATTAAAATGCACCGATCGTAGTTTCAATACAGTTGAGACAACGAGCGCAGTGTTGTGATGCCACAGACAGCGTGTGGAGGGGGCGTGTCGGAAAGGGTCAGAGGTTCTTAAAGAGACAGAGGCCTATTTCAAGTCTTTCGCTACCGCCATTTTGAAAGAGCAATTTTATACAAGGCAGTTATTCTAATTTACTGCATTTACAGACCAACAGAAGGTTTGTCATCATTGTAGTGTGCCATAGACTGGTGCTATGTGGCTGAAAAAAGCATAATACCCCCTCTTTAATTCAAGCTCATTTAAGCTCATAAATTGTGTTTTTGCTCAGGTACAAACTATTTTGGCGTAGACATGGCCAACGAACTTACCACTAAGCCACGGATCATCAAAACTCACTACCCAGTACAGTTTGTGCCCAAGTCTTTCTGGGAGCAAAACACCAAGGTACAGAGAAATTAAGTTTTGAAATGTGTTAATGTTTGTGTTTCTAACTTAGGTCTTTTCTGCTTTGTAGATTGTGTATGTGGCACGTAATGCTAAGGACAACATGGTCTCCTTTTACCACTTCGATCGCATGGCCACAATGGAACCTGCGCCTGGAGAATGGAGCGACTACTTCCAGAGATTTTTAGTTGGAAAAAGTAAGTAAAATGTTTGTTTTAGATATAATTTTCTCTATGTCCATGTGATTGAGCTCCTCACCTTAAAACTGACTTCACTCTTGTTCCTCTTTTCCACTTGAACTGAATCATTATAAAATATGTTTTATTTATGCAGCTCATCTGACCCTGTCCAAACACTTTACAGAAGCTGTAAATGCTTTAAACATGCTCATATTTGAGTATATGAGGAAACATTTTCTTATTTTGCCTTTTGTTATTTTGCTCCCGTTAGTCGTGCAAACCAGGGTGATGCGACAAACTCACAAGTTGCTAAAATGAAGCAGATTTTCCCTTCAGTGCACCAGAATTCACTTGAAGTGGAGCGACTGTGAACACGCCCAGTCATACGACCACACAGAGGATCTCATTTCACTCGCTCGTATCTGGAGTCTTTTCAATCATGACTCTAAACTCAGTCCTATAACAACGGCATCACTGCAGACGATCATCTGCTGAGAGCAGCGAGATCTTCAAAACAAACCTCCTCTAGTAACTTTGTCCATAAAATTAACCAGTGAAAAAATACAGTCCTGCCAGAAGGGTTTCAGAAAATATCTCAAAAAAATATTAGGTGATGCAACTTCAATATCGTTCAACTCTACCTGCCAGTCCAACAGTCTGACTCAATGTAACTTTTGATATTGCTGTTAGCAGAGGCCGCGAGCAGGACCATCTAATCTTCAACCCAATGACTCTGAACGATCCTCTGTTCTTATGCCCACAGTGAACTATGGATCGTGGTACGACCATGTAAACGGTTGGTGGCAGAAGAAAAGAAACTACTCCAATCTGCACTATATGTTCTTTGAGGATCTGGTTGAGGTAAAGTACTTCTCATGATACTTTTCCAGGCAGAGGCAACATTCATAAACCTCCACTGAGGTCTTTCTGAAACAGATCTTTACTGGCATTTGTTTTTTGGCAGAACACGGGCTTGGAAATAGACAAACTGAGCAGGTTCCTTGGTTTGTCAGTGACACCTGAGATCAGACAACAGATCACAGGCCAAGTCCAGTTTGACCAGATGAAGAACAATGCCATGACCAATTACTCCACATTGGGGGAGGCTATGGATTTTAAAGTTTCTCCCTTCATGAGGAAAGGTAAAGCAGTATTTCAGAGCATGTAAACGCAACATGATAAAAAGCTCAAAGTGACTTAAAGTCCATCACTTCCCCTTTGTATATTTGCTGTGATCTGACCTGTGCAGGTAAAGTTGGCGACTGGAAGAATCACTTCACTGTGGCACAAAATGAAGAGTTTGACGAAGATTATGAACAGAAGATGAAGGAC
Source organism: Gobius niger (assembly GCF_951799975.1). Taxonomy (NCBI): domain Eukaryota; kingdom Metazoa; phylum Chordata; class Actinopteri; order Gobiiformes; family Gobiidae; genus Gobius; species Gobius niger. The sequence goes on along the minus strand of NC_136857.1, from coordinate 468,891 downwards.
GCCACACTCCAGTTTCGCACAGTCGTCTGAAACACCATATTGCACTGAGAATACTTTTCTGAAATCGACCACATGTGTACAATGTATTTTTAAATCCAAACTACTTGAATAAATGTGTGTAAATTGCACAGTAGAAACTCTATGGTTGTCATGTGGGGCGATCGTTCTTTCAGGGTTGTAGCGCCAAAACTGTGGAACAGCCGCCCCTCAGTCTGCGTGTTCTCACAGAGCTGTCCCTCTTTAAGTCTAGATTGAAGACACATCTCTTCAAACTAGCTTTTAAGACTTAGATCACACTTATTTGATTGATTGATTTTTTAATATTGTTTTATCTGTCTGTGAAGCACTTTGGTCTTCCTTGTGTTGTTGTAAGGTGCTATATAAGTAAACTTTGATTGATTGATTGATTGATTGATTGATTGATGTAAAATATCCTTTATACAATATTTGGAGTTCATACAAACTCGCCAAACACATTGAAGATAGAACAGTGAGTAACTCCAAAGACGTTTTGATTGAAAGATCGAGCCCTCCCTCTCTCTGCAATCCAGGGTTGTTTTCTTCAACGGAAACTACTGTATAACAATGACCGTAACGATGACGAGCTAAAAACAGCTCTTCTGTGATTAAAACCTGACGAGACGTTTATGAGTTTACGTGACTGAGACTAAAATGGGCTGAGACAATGACACGTAGCCTATGGAAGCAAGTCAAACTGAACGCTTTTTAATGCCTAAACACTACATTTTTAATGTCTACGATGCATAAATCTTGGCATGTTTCCTTTTATAAGATTTGGAAACATTCAATAAGTAAGTAAGTGCTTTATTTGTCACTGTACAAGTGTAAAACAGAATGGTGTTTAGGTGTTAAAGGAATAGGCCACCGTTTTTACATACTGAGATATGCTCTTACCTCACTTTAGCCAAGATAATATATATTAATATATATAAAGTATATATAAAAGGGGGACTATATTGTGAGGCGTAATGATACGAGGAGTAAAACGTCCGCGCAGTAACTCCTAAAGACTTCCCCGCTCACTTCCGTCAATAACCTTTAGGAGTTACTGCGCGGACGCTGTGCTCCTGTATCATTACGCCTCACAATATAGTTCCCCTTTTTATCTGCTTATAAAATCCACATGTGACATTTCTGTGTAAATATACTTCGCATGAAAACACTTCACGTAACTTTATTTAAATAGGGAACACGTGGAAGAGCTTGGTAGCTTCTATCGTGAGCTTTTTTGGAGCTATGTGACATGTGGGAGAGGCTGCGTTTGCGTGACAGAGCGCAGACAGGGATATATTAACTCGGCTAAAGTGAGGTAAGAACATATCTCAGTATGTAAAAACGGTGACCTATTCCTTTAAAGCAGTACTAAGTAACTCTTCCCCCTAGAGGCCATTAGTGCAACTGCAGGTGTAGTAGCAAGTTACGATTTTTAAATTTATTAATTGTCTTGGAGAGTAAATACTATACTGACAGAAAAGGTGAAGGGACAGAGGGTTACTGTGCATCCAATTATACAATGGAAATATTTTTTTTCACTCAAACTTGGCTGTAAATACTGTTTAAAGCGACGTTAGCCGCAGTTAGCTTTGCCCATTAGCCTGTTAGCTTCTTCTTCGTGATTACATTAGTGTGTATTGCTTTCTCCGCACCGGTGGCAGCCAAGTTGCAAACATGGTTTTCTGTCCAGAGACACCAAGGGGAGATGAATGACCCTCCAATCATCCCATAAACACTTGTATCACCCCCACAGGGACTACGGGGAGGGTTTATTAAGGTAAATAAGTTACTTAGTGCTGCTTTAAGCTGCCGACACATGTGCATTAACCCTTTGAACAAAGCCTCTTTTCCACTGGCAGACGCGACTCAGCCCAATGCCGGCTCAGCCAGGTTTGACGAGCTTCTCCACAGCGGAGCCACCGCCAAACCGGGCTCACCAGGTCTACGTTTTGGGACCGACCTCTGGCTGTGGCTAAACCGTGACTAATGTGACGTGAACAGACTGCTGGCCTCTGATAGGCAGACCAGAGAGTGTTGTAACATGCAGGTCATACTTTTACCAATGCAAGGGCATCACAACAAGCCTTCTAAAGCTGATGCACGTGGACGAAACCAGCCATATGTTTTAAAGATTTTATAGTTCAACAGATTTAAATGTAAATGGAGGTTTATGATGTGGGAGGATGAGTGCAGTGGTTTCTTGTTTTTCAAAGAGCACCTCCCCCCCCAAAACACACATGTTCTTACTGACTTCCTGAGCACTCAGATCCACTCATCTGCCAGTCCGCTGTCAGCGCACGTGTCGACTGCACTTCATTACCCATGATCCTTTTGGCCTTTGTAGTTCAGGCACTCCAGCCGCCTCGCTCTAACCAGAGTATGGACCATGTGGACCTGCTGTCAATGAAACATAGATCTGAGTAGCGTCTGCGTAATTGTAATAGGACAGGTTGGATATTAATTGACCAAATGGAAGCATGTACAAATTGAACAAGAGGGGCCCCGGAATCGACCCCTGGGGAACCCTACTGGTGAACACCATCCGGTCCCAGACACAGCTACTCATCTCAACACAGTATGTCCTGTCTTGAAGGTATAGGACAAACCACTCGAGAGCCTTTCCAGACCTCCCCACCCAGATGTTTAACCTGTCTAATAAGATCCCGTGGTCCACTGTGTCAAATGCAGCGCTCAATCATTTCTCTTTCATCAAGACCACTCTTCTTTAGCAATGGCTTAACGACAGCTGTTTTTAGGGCCTTTGGGAACGCTGACAAAGGCCAGCAGACTTTAGAAATCTAGTGGGTCAAGAGCTCAGGTTAGAAATAAAAGAGATTTTGCACATTGACAAAAATGATCCTTTATTATTGTCACAGGAAAAAAATCCCTGAATTTCTTGCCAATCTTTGTCACCTCTGAGTCCAAACAGAGCTGCATCGAAGGCAACGGTTTGCAAAATCGCTGTGTCACTGTTTGCTCTTGCAACCATTTACGGATAAAGGAGGAGTCAAAAGTAAATGAACAAACAAGACCGGAACAAGAGTCCAGGAGAACAGCAGAGGGCGGGGCCAGCCTCGCAGATCAAACTGTGTCTCAGGTCACATGGGCCAAAGGTAAACGCTTTGGTCATTACAAAGAGGGCCTGGAGCCAACTGCAGAAACAAACCGGGAAACCAGTTCAGAAGTAACACGTGACGTCTCCGAGTGAAGTGAGTATCGTTGCAATCATGAAGAGTTCTCAAACCACAGCCCAGGCCACAAACTGTTTAGTGCTGCTCAGCCTTTCAATAAGTGTCTCTTAGGGCGCACTCACACTTGTCCATCCGAACCGCGCCCAATCGCTGGAAGCCCCTTCTGCGCGGTTCGTTTGTGCAGTGTGAGTACAATCAATCCGTGCCCGAGTCGGACTCGGTTCCGGACTTTGGCCCGCTTGGAGGAGGTGAGCCAGAGCTCGGCCCGGATGCTCACGCATGCGCAAACGTATAGCTGTGACGTAGTGTACGTCATTCTACTCGGAGTCCTTTTAAAAATGTCAGCGGCAAAGGTGTCGAGATGGTCGGAGGAGGAGACAGCCGCGCTGTTAGACATTTGGGCTGACAAAAATATTCAATGCGAATTGGACAAGGTTCATAAAAACGCAGTTGTCTATGGGAAGATCTCGGAGGAACTCTCTGTGAGAGGGTTCAACCGGTCAGCTGCGCAATGTCGCGAAAAGGTAAAAAAGCTCCGTGCCTATTACTTGAAGATCCGCGACGCGCTGGCCAGGTCTGGGAGTTCTTCAGAGGAAAAGGACAAGTTTATTTGGTATGATGCCGTGGACAACATCATTGGCACAAAGCCATGCAGTGCCCCGACCCTACTTGAGTCGGCACCCTCTGGGGACACTACGACAGGTGAGTTTCTGTTAATTTCACCATTAACGTTAGCCTATATCATAACCGTTGAAATCAAGCTTTACCTTGGTAACAATAGGCAAGTTAACGTCTGATCACTCAGGAGCACTTGTCAAATTGTAAAAAATAAACTCCAGACAACGATTGCTCCATAAAAATAAATGTAAAAACAAGTCTGCATTCAACACGTAGTTCATTTTGTGTTTTGCTGTAGCCTGTAACCAGTATAAGAAAAATGTAATATGTCAATAGACCAACAGCTATAGATTAGTGTTGGAGTGGGCTAGCAACTCAAATCAGACCAGGGGGCAATGGTCAGGACTTGAAAGGCAGAAGGAAGAAGCAGCCTCCAATTGGCTATTGTAAACCTTACATTATGCAGTGGATATGATATGACTGAAGTAGAATAGGGTGTCATTAAATATTATCTGTTTTGAAGACACATCAGGGAGTGTGTCCGCGAAAGTTTCTCTCATAAATTGCTGCCTTATAAAAAACCTCCTGATGCGTCTGTGTCGCATATCGGAGCATTGTTTCAGATATTTCAGCAGTGTCAGAGTCTGCTGCGTCTCACTGATGCGACTTAAGAGCAAGAAAGTTAAGGCAGTCTTCACCATCTTCGCCTCACTCAACGAGCAGCTGTTTCCGTTGAGTAGTTCTGAACGCCACCTGCGTCATGACGTAATCGACCTATGGCTCGGTTCATTTGTGCAAGTGTGAGCGCGGGCCGTTCGGGGCATCCAGGCCATTCCTCAAACGAGCCAGAGAGTGGCACGGTTCGGATGTCAAGTGTGAGTGCGCCCTTACTTTATCACAGATGTCGTCAGGAACTCGGCCAGAGCGATATGACTTCCACGGAGTCCAAATGACGCGCCTTTTCCCAGCCACATGGGAAAGAGTGCAGGAGTTTCAAGCACGGCCAGACGACATACTGATTGCGACATATCCCAAAGCAGGTGACGCCACTCATGACGTAATAAAACAATAAAAAGCTATATTTTTCAGTAAAACGTGTTGCTTTGGGAGAATTGTAGGTTTATTTTGACGGCGACATTGTCCTTTTTCTTACAAACACCACTTTTAGGTAATTACTTTTTAAATAAACTGTAACACCCTTCAGGTATGGGGTCGACCACTGAGAGGCCAAAGGGGAACCACTGGGTGAGATGATGAGATGTGCATTCATACAATCTTTGGTTATATCCCTGTATTTGGTTCAGAAATAGTTTGTCCTTAACCTCTGACCCCCCGCCTGAACCAAATGCATTCTGTCCTCTTAGGTTATTATATAGGCCTGTGTAGCACCTCATTTGAAAGCTAAGACCCACAAAACTGATCTTTTTCCTCGCGTTGTTGCCGTGTTGTGTCACCTTTGTTATGTTTTTTTTATTTATTATTTTGGTCACATTTCTGTTGAGTTTTTGTAATTTTTTTTGTTGAGATTTTGTCCCTTTTTCGTCTAATTTTTGTCACTTTTTGGTTGAGTTTTTGTCACATTTTTGTCTAATTTTTGTCATTTTTTGGTTGAGTTTTTGTCACATTTTTTTGTCACATTTTTGTTTAATTTTTGTCACTTTTTGGTTGAGTTTTTGTCACATTTTTGTCTAATTTTTGTCACTTTTTGGTTGAGTTTTTGTCACTTTTTGGTGAGTTTTTGTCATATTTTTTGTTGAGTTTTTGTCACATTTTTGTCTAATTTTAGTCATTTTTTTGTTTAATTTTTGTCACTTTTTGGTTGAGTTTTTGTCATTTTTTTGTCACATTTTCGTCTAATTTTTGTCATTTTTTTGTTTAATTTTTGTCACTTTTTGGTTGAGTTTTTGTCATTTTTTGGTTGAGTTTTTGTCATTTTTTTTGTTGAGTTTTGTCACATTTTTGTCTAATTTTTGTCACATTTTTGTTGAATTTTTGTCACATTTTTGTTGAATTTTTGTCACTTTTTGTTGAGTTTTTGTCACATTTTTGTTGAATTTTTGTCACTTTTTGTTGAGTTTTTCTCACATTTTTGTCGAATTTTTGTCACTTTTTGGTTGAGTTTTTGTCACATTTTTGTCTAATTTTTGTCATTTTTTGGTTGAGTTTTTGTCACATTTTTTTGTCACATTTTTGTTGAATTTTTGTCACTTTTTGTTGAGTTTTTCTCACATTTTCGTCTAATTTTTGTCATTTTTTTGTTTAATTTTTGTCACATTTTTGTCGAATTTTTGTCACTTTTTGTTGAGTTTTTGTCACATTTTTGTCGAATTTTTGTCACTTTTTGGTGAGTTTTTCTCACTTTTTTGTCGCGTTTACATCCTTGTTTTCTTCTCATTTTTTGTGGCTGTTTTGGTGCTTTTTTCCCAAGAAGCTTTGTGATTAGGATAAAGCCAAACTGGAGAAAATGGGATCCGTTCAGGTGGGAGTTAAGAGGTTAATTAGATGCATGCGAGGCTGTGTCCGACAGTAACGTAAAGAAGAGAGGGAAGGAAGCGCATCAGGCCAGAGTCTTCCAAGTCTGCCACGGTGTTGTTTGCAAGATTCCAACTTCGTCTTGAGCAACGCTGGTGGAAGATCAGGCCCAAAGACTTTGTGAAACAAAAGCCCCAATTCCAAAAATATATCAAAATCACGTCAAACTATGTCTTCTAAAGCCCTTTTCATACAAAACCTCCTTTTCACAGAGAAGCATCAAAAAGTGCTGTACAGAAACTATAAAAATACATTATGTAATATGTGAAAAAACATCACCCAAACGCTTTCTGCTGGTGATGGTTTGTGCATGACATTAACATCCCTTTCCTTCCACCCTTCCCGACTGCGCCCTGAAAATAGGAATTCTTCGTAGCCTACATCTGTTTGACTTTCACAACTTTTGCATCTATAAAAAATATTGTTACGGCTCTCAGAAGTATTATTATTGGAGAGCGTGGTGGAGCAGAGCATGCAGTGAGATCTGGGGGTTAGGCATATTCAGCTGCTAAAGTGAAAAGAAGATGTGATAGAGGCAATGCTTTAAAACCACTGGAGACATTCCACTAAACCGGCCCTGACAGAGTTCTGTTTCCTTCAGGAACCACGTGGGTTTCCTACATCCTGGACCTGCTGTATTTTGGACAGACCGACCCCGAGAGGCAGAAATCCATCCCCATCTATCAAAGAGTGCCCTTTCTGGAAATGGCTGTTACTAACCCAGAGAAAGGTCTTAAAAAAACAGTTTTACAGTTTACTTAATTTAAGCTCATTTGACCAAACTTGTTTCTTGTTCAGATATCAAGTATTTTGGAATAGACCTGGCCGACAAACTCACCACCAAACCGAGGATCCTCAAAACTCATTACCCAGTGCAGTTTGTGCCCAAGTCTTTCTGGGAGCAAAACACAAAGGTGCAGGGAAATGGACTTAAAGGAACAGGCCACCGTTTTTCCCATACTGAGATTATGTGCTTACCTGAGCTTAGACGAGTTGATACGTACCTGTCTGGTCTTTGTGCGCACCCTCAGTCACGCATAACAACCCAGTGTATTCCTATAGCTTCAAACAGGGTGAAGTTAGAAGTGACTCAAAGACCAGACAGGTGCGTATCAACTCGTCTAAGCTCAGGTAAGAACATATCTCAGTGTGTAAAAAAGAGGGCCTGTTCCTTTAACAGATTCATTTTTGAAATGTGTTAATGTCAGTGTTTCTAAAAGAGATGTTTGCTTTGATGTTCTCTGCTTTGTAGATTGTGTATGTGGCACGTAATGCTAAGGACAACATGGTCTCCTATTACCACTTTGATCGCATGAACCAACTCCAACCTGCGCCTGGACAATGGAGCGACTACTTCCAGAGATTTTTAGTGGGAAAAAGTAAGTAACATTTTTAGATCTAATCTTCCTGAAGCTCCTCCGGGTCCTGTGATCTTCACCTTAAACTGTTTTTATACTTGTTTCTGTCTTCCACTTGAAGTGAATCCATGAAAAAATATGCTTTATTTATGCAGCTCATCTGACCATTGGTTCGCAAGGACAAGTATGGACCAAATTAAGAACTATTGAAAACTGTTTTAAAAAAAATGAGGGTTTGACAAAAGCTGTAAAAGAAATGCTCATAAGTTAAGATAAGATCAGATAAGAGCCTTTATTGATCTCACAGTGGAGAAATGTACTTGTTACTTTCAGCTGCAAATAGACAGGAAATGTAAGGGAAAAACAATTAAATAGTAAATAGTGGTATCTTATGTACAATGACTACCACATATGACTACTGCTATATATACATTTATATATAAATTGCATTTCATCTCTGTTCTTATGCCCACAGTGAACTATGGATCGTGGTACGACCATGTAAACGGTTGGTGGCAGAAGAAAAGAAACTACTCCAATCTGCACTATATGTTCTTTGAGGATCTTGTTGAGGTAAAGTACTTCTCATGATACTTTTCCAGGCAGAGGCAACATTCATAAACCTCCACTGAGGTCTTTCTGAAACAGATCTTTATTGGCATTTGTTTTTGGGCAGAACACGGGCTTGGAAATAGACAAATTGAGCAGGTTCCTTGGTTTGTCAGTGACACCTGAGATCAGACAACAGATCACAGGCCAAGTCCAGTTTGACCAGATGAAGAACAATGCCATGACCAATTACTCCACATTGGGGGACGCTATGGATTTTAAAGTTTCTCCCTTCATGAGGAAAGGTAAAGCAGTATTTCAGAGCATGTAAAGGCAACATTATAAAAAGCTCAAAGTGACTTAAAGTCCATCACTTCCCCTTTGTATATTTGCTGTGATCTGACCTGTGCAGGTAAAGTTGGCGACTGGAAGAATCACTTCACTGTGGCACAAAATGAAGAGTTTGACGAAGACTATGAACAGAAGATGAAGGACGCCACACTCCAGTTTCGCACCACATTGCACTGAGAAAACCACGGGGGCTTTTGCCTACTCCTACTTTCAACTATATATTAAAAGAAAGTTATAAACATTGTTTTTAATCTCAAAAAGAAAGTGGGTTTTCTTTGGGGCGTTATATTTGATTATTTTATAGAGAATATTATCAAAAGACACAAAAAGCATGAAACTAATTTGTGCTTTAAGAAAATCTTTTTTTCTGACAATTAAATAAAAGTGAATAGAATCTGGAGTATCCGCTTGTATCTCACACATTCTGAGCTGTGATTTGACTGTCTTAGTTTGGTCTCACACTCTTCTTTGCTCATATTTGTCTCTAGATCCTTCTCCCATTGTTCCATAATAGCCCCGCAACATTCAAAAAAGTCTTGACTTAATAACTTATACAGTCTTGAAACTGTGTTACTGTGTTTACTGCAGTTTGGAGCTGGTGGTCCAGGTACTCATTTGTATTAGCAAATTGGAAACTAGAGAGAATAGCTTTAAGCTGCACATATTGAAATGTGTCACTTAAATTAAATATTCTTTTAAGTTGTTGGAATGGCATAATTTCCTCCCCGTGCAATATTTTACTGCTGACGGCGTTTTCTGACATGACGGTTAGTCTGACCTGGAAAGGACCAAATGTGACCAAGCATTTGTCCTCATCTTCTGTGTGTTTTGTACTTAGATCTTGAAAAGTGAATCGACATTAAACCCTGTCTAAACCGGCCCTGACAGAGTTCTGTTTCCTTCAGGAACCACGTGGGTCTCCTACATCCTGGACCTGCTGTATTTTGGACAGACCGACCCCGAGAGGCAGACCTCCCTCCCCATCAGGCGTTAAAGTTGTTTTTAACGTGTCTAAACTCCAATGCTTTTCAATGGGGGCCTAGTGGCGATATGGAGGTACTACAGCAATGGCCCCCAGTGTCGTGGTCATAAAGCAGAGCAGCCAGCGGCCATTGTTGTGCCTGTGAAGGTTTTTAGGGTTTATTGAAAAATATACAAAATGAACAAAAACCAGGGTCAGGTGTGCAAGGCTTCAGTTTTCAGTGTCAACAAAAAATACATAAAAATCTAAAAATAAGTACTTTTACAGTGCAGTTGTGTTACATACACCGTCAGGGCTTTGGCATTTGTGCAATAATTCAAGGATCCTGCAAAGGTTTCCTCCGGGATGAATGATGCCTGTGTGTGTGAACTGCAGTCGGAGGCTCCGCCCCTAAAAGGGCAGCTGAGGTCACACACACACGCCGCTGACCACTGTGGATGTAAAACGATCTCATGTGAAGCGCTTTGTGACCATGTGTGTGACTATACAAACACAGTCCTTCTTTCTGAGTACGTAGTTTCACAAAACTACATAATAAACTACTAAGACTTGCACAAAAGCAGCAGGAAACAGAGGGAGGGCTCGGCCTTATCGCTCTTTAAACAGTCTCAGATTACAGGGGAGGGCTGGTTATATAACAACACTGTGGGGAGGAGAGGATCCAGCTGCAGAAGGAACTCCTGAGCCACCGAGCAACATGTCTGACCCAAGTCAAGTGAGTATTATTGCTATTAAACGTTAATGCTGCGGTCTTCAATGTTAGGTTAAGGAAATCAGTGCAGCCTTTACAAAAACAAGGCTCAACACAGACAAAGCTAATCCTGTTTCCTCTCAATAATCTTCAGTACATCTGTTACAGTACAGGAAGTGCTTTAAAGGTTTGTCCACTCGATTTGCCTTTTCAGCTTTACATAAACAGCTTCACTGCAGTCCACTCTCACAGGCAGCAATGACAAAGAGAACCTTTCACCCTTAGTTGTAAACAGAGCAGAGCCAGAATACTATCAGCATCAACCCCTTAACTCCCACCTGAACCGAGCACATTCTCTCCAGTTTGGCTTTACCCCAATCCAAAAGCTTCTGGAAAAAAGCTGTGAAAAGAGCAACAAAAAAAATGACGAAAAATTGATGAAAAAGTGGCCAAAATGTCACAAAAATGTCACAAGAAATTGACAAAAAATGGAAGAAAAAATGACAAAAATGTGACAAAAATGTGATAAAAATTTGACAAAAAATGACAAAAAATGGATACAAAATTGACGAAAAAATTACAAAAATGTGACGAAAAAATTACAAAAATGTGACGAAAAAATGACTAAAAATTTGATAAAAATTTGACCCAAAAAATACAAAAAAATGACAAAAAAATGACAAAAATGTGACGAAAAATGACAAAAAAGTTAAAAAATGAGTTGAATACCCAACAAACAAATGATGGAAAAACAATCAGCTGACGTGAGGAAAAAGATCCTCTCGGTTCAGGCGGGAGTTTAGAGGTTAACATCACGTTCCATTTGTGAACATGAAGCCTTTCCCGCTCTCACTGTCTGATCATTCACTCCAGACGCCGTCAGTGCCTCGTCCCGAGCTCTTCGACTTTCATGGAGTTCAGATGGTCCACGCTTTCACAGACAACTGGGAGAACATCCAGAACTTCAAAGCTCGGCCCGACGACATCCTCATTGCCACATATCCCAAAGCAGGTCAGCGCCTCCTGTTTGCTTTACAGCTTGTTAAACATTGGCCTGTTCGACTGTAAACTTTCATTCAGAGAAGTCGGGTTCATGTGAGGTCCAGATCAGACATGGAGGCGTTCTATTGGCTACATCCATGTTTACAGCAGATCATCCAAACAGAAAAGTCCATCTGTCTGAATGTAGGTGCAGAATCACACTGTGCTGTTTTTCTCCCAGTGTTAAATGTTCTTTGAAGTGACTATAACACTTCATTTTACAAAGCTGCTTTCTTCAGGACCATGATGGACTCTGCAGTAAAGAATCTGTCAAACCCCACAAAGACAAGGTACAAATGCATCCAGCAGCACAGTGCGGATCTCAGAAGCCATGAATGCAGGTCTCAGAAAACCATTGCAGAGGGAGTTGCTGCTCGTTTACCTCATGTTATCAAAGCCTTTCCGAGTGTCTGCAGTCTTTAACACTTTGGAGTTGAAGGAGATTCCTCTCGCCGCCCTCATGGTCCTCACAGAGCATTGTTTCCTTCAGGAACCACCTGGGTCTCCTACATCCTGGACCTGCTGTATTTCGGACAGTCTGACCCCGAGCGGCAGACCTCCATCCCCATCTACAGAAGAGTGCCCTTCCTCGACATATCCGTCACTCACTCAGAAGAAGGTAAAACATAAGTATATTATAATCAATCTCCAGAGCCCAGAAGATAAAATAAAACCCTTCACCTAAAAGTTTGGGAATTAAATTAAACTTTTATTCCAGACTTTGGTCCATTAAAAATAGACCAGACAAACAATTAAAAAGTCGTCTTATTAAAAATCACCCCGATGTACCGGCAGTTTCTCAAAGACGTGGCAGTAGAGTCATAACGACTCATGTGTAAATAATAAATAAGTATCTTGTGATAATGTGTGTCACATTCTGTAATGAATGGTAACTGCAAACTCTTAGCTGTTAATGCTTTGGCAAATACGACTAATTAATCCTTCATGAGCTCCTGAATTGTTGCCATGTGACACTGGTTAAAGGGATGTTTCAGGATGTTTGACACAGGGCCTCATGTCCTCGTTATCCAGAGTGTTGCTGATTTATGGAGATACTTTTTTTTTTGTAATTCATGCAGTTCTTATGTTTGAGGAGTTTCGTGGCGCTAGGCTAATGCGAGGCTAGTGCATGTCTATGGTATCAGCTAGCCTGCATTAAAAACAGTGTGACCCGCTCCACAGAGCACCTGAGGCAAATCACTGATAACAGTGGTTCTCAACCTTTTGGAGCCGCGACCCCTATTATAACATTTAACTGGGATCGTGACGCCCGCCCGGGTCACACCATGGGAAAAACAGGAACATTAGCCTATATAATTAATTAAGAAAAAAACAAATGGTTAAAATAAAATGAATCAAATTTAGGTATAATAAAATAATAACACTTTTTTTTTTTAATCTACATGACCTAGCGACCCCCCAGGTTGAGATCCACTGACTGATAACACCAGACTAACCATATACATGTCTGTGTCCATAGAGTCATGTTTGGAATATAACTGACCTGCATCACATGAATGATCGCGTTTTGAGGGACTATTTTCTAGCAGATCACTTTTATTTTTTTATTTATTTAATAGGGACAATGCATGTTGATGAACAGTTGCACATGACCACTGTAAATATGCCAGATTATAGCGGGGATGCTAGTTTCCATCTGTAGTCCCTAGGCAGGCAGCACATACACAATTTACAATTTACAATTACATAATGTGACAACAATACATGCAGTAACAACTGCCGCCGCTGCGTAGCTTATACAACCACGAAGCTGATGCTGCTGAAATATAAGGTGTTTTAAATGACTCTATGGACACAGACATGTATATGGTTAGTCTGGTGTTATCAGTGAGTTGCCTCAGGTGCTCTGTGGAGCGGGTCACACTGTTTTTAATGCAGGCTAGCTGATACCATAGACATGCACTAGCCTTACATTAGCCTAGCACCACGAAACTCTTCAAATATAAGAACTGCATGAATTACAAAAAAAATATCTCCAGGAATCAGCAACACTCTGGATAACGAGGAAACGAGGCCCTGAAATCCTGAAATATCCCTTTAAGATTAGAAAAGAGGTTCTGCATTTCACTAGAATGAGCTCCTCTATGATGGAATGTCTTTGTTTTGTTTGGTCCAGAGTTGAACTATACTGGAGTGGATCTGGCCAACGAACTCCCCACCTCCCCACGGCTCCTCAAAACTCATTATCCAGTACAGTTTGTGCCCAAGTCTTTCTTTGAGCAAAACTGTAAGGTACAGTTAATCAACAACAATTACACATGTTACTTTAAACATTTTCATCCTTAAGTAAAACCCTCTGCTTTGTAGATGGTGTATGTGGCGCGTAATGCCAAGGACAACATGGTCTCCTATTACCACTTCGAGCGCATGACCCAAGTCCAGCCGGAGCCCGGGGAATGGAAAAACTACTTCCAGAGGTTTTTAGATGGAAAAAGTATGTGCGATAATAAGATAGAATCCTCTTGATGCTAAAGGATGTATCGCTCACTTTATCTGTAACTGTGAAAGTGAACTATGGATCCTGGTATGACCATGTGAACGGCTGGTGGCAGAGGAAGAACACCTACTCCAACATCCACTACATGTTCTTTGAGGATCTTTCGGAGGTAAAACACTTATTCAGTTTGAACAGAGGAAAGAGAAATGGACAAAACAGGCAAAACAATGTGATCAATGTCAGCCCAAACTGCAGCTGAATGTCTTTTAGACCATCGTTTATCATGAACTTACACCAGAACAACCAAGGCCGTGGGAACCCAGGGTGCTGAGGGCGCTGCAGCACCCCCTGGTGGATAGTTTGTGAACTGCAAGCAATATTAACCCCTTAACTCCCACCTGAACCGAGCACATTTTCTCCAGCTTTACCCCAATCCAAAAGCTTCTGGGAAAAAGTTGTGAAAATAGCAACAAAACTGAGACGAAAACAAGGATGAAAATGTGAAAAAAGTGAGAAAACATTGACAGAAAATTACAAAAACTTGACAAAAAAGCGAGAAAAAATTGACGAAAAATTGACAAAAAAGTCACGAAAATTTGACAAAAATGACACGACTGCCCGACAAAAAAGTGCCCAACAAAAAAAGTGATGAAAAAAAATCTGACGTGAGGAAAAAGATCCATTTAGTTTTGTAGGTCTTTCAAATGAGGCGTTACACTGGCCTACAGGATTTGGGTAAAGCTGAACTGGAGAAAATGCTCTCGGTTCAGGCGGGAGTTAAGAGGTTAATCAATAGGATTTATGCACAGAAAAAGTATTTTGGGGGTACATTTTGTCCCTGAGCGCCCCCTAACTAAAACATCTTCCCACGGCTCTGAGAACAACTGATGAGCGATGTCATCATTTTCCAAAACATTTATATTTAACGCCAGTTTCAAACCAAATTCAATGCTTTTTAATGCCTTGATTTCGGCAATTTTCATTTAATGAAAAGGCCTCATTTGAAAGCTGAGAACTACAAAACTTTTCTAGAATAGGGGTGTCAACTCACGGCGAGAACATGTTTCCAATAAATGAATAATAATAAGCTGTGATTTGGTCAAAGCCCCGACTTTACAGTAGTTTTATTAAAGGAACAGGCCGGCGTTTTTCCACACTGAGATATGTTCTTACCTGAGCTGTGACGAGTTCTTTAGGACCTGTCTGATCTTCAGTCACGTAAACACAGCGCAGACGGCGTTAGCATTTAGCCTCTCCCTCTCTCCTCTATAGCTCCAAAACAGGTCAAGATAGAAGCTACCAAGCTCTTCCACGTTTTCCCTATTTAAATATGGTTACGTGAAGTGTTCCACTACAAAGTATAATTACACACAATTAAACAATGTGGATTTTCTAAGCGGATAAAAGGGGGAACTATATTGTAAGGTAGTTGTTGTTTAGTAGATTTGTGTAAAATGTCCCATGTTCATTTGCACCAACGAGTCGACACTGCAGCGTTTCTCTGCACGGCCTAAAAAACGGCTTTGTTTTCGTGTAGTGACAGATAGGAGAAAAGGGGCAACGCCCACGCTAGCCTCCGGAATAAGGTGATTATAATGTGTTGTTCGTATCCTGAGCTCTTATTATGTCAGTGCCCTCTGCTGGACACGTATGGAATTTTTTTTTTTTTTTTATTCAATGCCCCCTATAGTTTTTCTATAAAAAATCATAACTCGGCACAGTAATGGGCTCGAGACTTCCTTTCTTTTTACATACTCTGGAATTCATGCTTTACAGGGCAACGGCCGTATGTGAGACACCCCTGATCGAGAAGGATCTTTTTCTTTGCTGTTGTTGCTTGGTTTTTTTTACATTTTTGTTGCGTCTTTGTCAAATTTTTTACCACATTTTTTGCAATTTTTTCATAAATTTTTTGTTATATTTTCATTAAATTTTTGTTCTTTTTTTCCCATCACATTCTGTGGCTTTTTTGTCTCTATTTTGACACTTTTTTCCAGACGCTTCTAGGTTTAGCTGAACTGGAGAAAACTCGCTCTGTTCAGAGATTAAGTCATTAACCTCTTACCACCCGCCTTAACCGAATGCTTCACCACTTTGCCTGTTGGCCAGTGTAGCGCCTCATTTGAAAGCTAAGACCTACAAAACTAAATTGATCTTTTTCCTCACATCATCAGGTTTTTTTTCATCACTTTTTTTTGTCGGGCAGTCGTCTCATTTTTGTCAAATTTTTGTGACTTTTTTGTCACTTTTTCGTCAAATTTTTCATTTTTTTCGGCCATTTTTTCTCACTTTTTTCACATTTCCATCACTGTTTTCGTCTCATTTTTGTTGCTATTTTCACACCTTTTTTCCAGAAGCTTTTGGATTGGGGTAAAGCTGGAGAAAATGCGCTCTGTTCAGAGATTAAGTCATTAAACACAGGCTTGTCATTCTCATTTTCACGTGATTGCTGGAATAATGGCAAAAAAAAAGCAGATTTTTTCCCCTTTGCTACTTTTATTTTCACTCTAAATACAGGAGCTCCGAAAGCCCAGACAAACTGCGATCATTTAGCCCACGCTGAACACGAGCAAAGTCATTAAAGAACGGTTGGTTTGTCTGAGAGCAACCGCGCGTCCAAACACTCTGACCCGGTTCGAGGAGGCGGACGAGGCGGGGTGTGGTTGCTCGTGGATACGGCACAAGCGCTGTCAAAATGGCTGCTTTATTTACCGTGGTGAAGTAGTACCAGTTATCATTTTCATAAATAGGATGATGACGTAATGATGATGCCACTGATCCGTGCTTATGAAAATAGCCCCTGATTCTCTGCCCGCACATCTCACAAACCCAAGGCACGCATTAGTAGTAGTAGTAGTAGTAGTAGTAGTAGTAGTAGTAGCAGCAGCAGCAGCAGTAGTAGTAGTAGTAGTAGTAGTAGTAGTAGTAGTAGTAGCAGCAGCAGCAGCAGCAGTAGTAGTAGTAGTAGTAGTAGTAGTAGTAGTAGTAGTAGTAGTAGTAGTAGTAGTAGCAGCAGCAGCAGCAGCAGCAGTAGTAGTAGTAGTAGTAGTAGTAGTAGTAGTAGTAGTAGTAGTAGTAGTAGTAGTAGCAGTAGTAGTAGTAGTAGCAGTAGTAGTAGTAGTAGTAGTAGCAGTAGTAGTAGTAGTAGCAGTAGTAGTAGTAGTAGTAGTAGTAGTAGCAGTAGTAGTAGTAGTAGTAGTAGTAGTAGTAGTAGTAGTAGTAGTAGTAGTAGTAGCAGTAGTAGCAGTAGTAGTAGTAGTAGTAGTAGTAGTAGTAGTAGTAGTAGTAGTAGTAGCAGTAGTAGCAGTAGTAGTAGTAGTAGTAGTAGTAGTAGTAGTAGTAGCAGTAGTAGTAGCAGTAGTAGTAGTAGTAGTAGTAGTAGTAGTAGTAGTAGCAGTAGTAGTAGTAGTAGTAGTAGTAGTAGTAGCAGTAGTAGTAGTAGTAGCAGTAGTAGTAGTAGTAGTAGTAGTAGTAGTAGCAGTAGTAGTAGTAGCAGTAGTAGTAGTAGTAGCAGTAGTAGTAGTAGTAGTAGTAGTAGTAGTAGTAGTAGTAGTAGTAGTAGTAGTAGCAGTAGTAGTAGTAGTAGTAGTAGTAGTAGTAGTAGTAGTAGTAGTAGTAGTAGTAGTAGTAGTAGTAGTAGTAGTAGTAGCAGTAGTAGCAGTAGTAGTAGTAGTAGTAGTAGTAGTAGTAGTAGTAGTAGCAGTAGTAGCAGTAGTAGTAGTAGTAGTAGTAGTAGTAGTAGTAGTAGTAGTAGTAGTAGTAGCAGTAGTAGTAGTAGTAGTAGTAGTAGCAGTAGTAGTAGTAGTAGTAGTAGTAGTAGTAGTAGTAGTAGTAGTAGTAGTAGTAGAAATGTATTGTCCCAGTGGGGAAATTCATTTGCAGTGAGTGGAGATCCACAAATACAACAGTGACACAGCAGACAGATCCAAACACTGACATCATGCAAAGAACAAACCACGGCTCGTCAACCTCAGTTTAAATTATGTTCAAATCGTTCTCTACATTCCTTAAAAACCTTCTCTGACAGACCAGCTGTGCAGAATAGAAACATCACTGTTGGTTACTTCGTATTGTTGGTTTGTTTAATTGTAAAATAGCTTATGGCACAAATGCCTGGTCCTGTTTTTAGTCAGGGCGGGGCTCCTGTACCTTCGACCTGAGGGGAGCAGCTCAAACTCTCTAAACAGAGAATGTTCTGAGTCCGATAATACTATGTCTGCTTTATCTAGAGCTCGAGCAGAATAACTGTCCTGCAGACCCTTCAGAGGAACACCGAGGGTTTAGCTGTGACTGAACATATTTTCCTGAGGGAGTTCTTTTGTGCCTCAGTCATGGCCCCGAAACCAGCAGATGATCCAGAAAGTCAGAACACTCTCCACAAAAGCACTGTCATTTTCAACATGTTTCTATCCACCTGAAAGGACACCAGTTTCTTCATAAAACATAGTCTCTGTTGACCCTTTTTTGTGATCTGTATTTTTATCCCACTTTAAGATCACACCCAGATACTTGTGATACATTATTTCATGGCACTGGGATGAAATGTTTTATTCCTCCACTATAAAGCTGCGAGTGACTTGGTCCGTCATAAACAACTCTTCATGATGACGTAATCGAGCTGCGGGGGATAAAGCCCCTCCCAAAGCAACGCCATAATCATGTGAAAAACTACTGCTTGAACCGAAGGAAAGTTCTTCTACGCCTGACAGATGAAACAAACATCTCCGATCTGTTTGCAGAACACGGACCGGGAAATCACCAAACTGTGCCGGTTCCTCGGCCTGACTGTGACGCCGGAGATCAGACGACAGGTCACGGGCCAAGTCCAGTTCGACACAATGAAGAACAACAAAATGGCCAATTACTCCACACTAAACTCCAAGGACATGATGGACTTCAGAGTGTCTCCGTTCATGAGAAAAGGTAATCCTTCAAATAAGAACAAGAACCAGTAATACACCTTTAATGGAACTCACACGGTCATGATTTTAGCTTTAAAATGTAGCAACATTTTTCAGAGAGTGCCAAAAGTCATTACATTGTTGGTTTATGTTATTGGCCTCCGAATAATCCTTAAAGGGATATTTCAGAGGGTCAACAACCTTTGCAATAAAAGTTGGAAAACTGGGAGTTGATCTGTGATTGATAAACAACAAGTCACCACAACAGTGATTCCCTAACTTTGCGAAAAGGAGTGAAACAGCGCCCCCGATTTGATGCTGGTGGCCAAACAGTGTACTGCATCCATGTTTACCATTGAGAATGAATGGGAGAGAGTTGGTATTACAGCACATCCCAAAGATTCTTAATGAGGTTCATCTGTTTTGAAGGTAAAGTTGGCGACTGGAAGAATCACTTCACTGTGGAGCAGAATGAGAAGTTTGACCAAGATTATGAACAAAAGATGAAGGACCCGAATCTCCAGTTTCGCACATTGATCTGAAAACATCAGACGAGGATTCAGTGTTGACACACGTGTAATCTGTCGACAACCTAATTGTACAGTGATATTACGCTTGTTTAATCATGGGCCAAATGTCTTGAATGTTTCGTAGATTTTAAGCAGTTAAATAAAGGTTTGTATTTTAACATATAGTCATGTTTAAGTCATTGGTTTGACCCTAAACGTAAACAAAGAACGTTACAAATGTCTCAATGTCTGGTTCATCAAAGCACACTTGGAAATAGAAGTAATTACATAATAGAACTGCACAAAATAACAATAATAATAGATTTTGTGCATGTGCGAGTCGGCTCTGATCACTGACTGTATAAGACACTTGAGGACAGAGATGGAGAGGACGCCGTTTTCCTAAACCTCCGAACCCAAGGCATTGCTTTTACAAGTGTTGCTTGGAGTGGAAATGGATGTAGAAGTGTGTAGGTGTGTTTGTATTGGAAGGAAAATAGTGCATTCATACGGAAGTAATCGAAATGGCAAAATAAAGGCACGCAGGAAATAATGATAGTCTCTATAATTATAGGATTCTATTTACGATCTCTGTTCCACCATCTGACTAAAGGAAGAGGTCCATCAAATGGTTTGATCAAATATTAGTTATTACAATATTTACGACTGTTATTAAAGGGTCTATACAGAGTTTAAACATGTTAAAACAAAGTATTTTCCTCCCCCTACATGTTCCTCCATGTCCTAATGCCGGGGTGGCGAACACGCGGCTCTTGGCCAATCAGAGTGCGGCTCTTTGCATGACTAGAGATGTTTAACATAATGCAGCCAAAATGATTGGTAAATGTTTCCCTTAAACTGTGACAGTCTTTAAGAAGCTTGACCAAAAATCCAACCATCGTCCTACAGACCCTGTTTCTACATGTGAGTCTGTATCTCTCTCCTCCTCTCTCCGGCGTGTGAAAGGTGCAGCCGCCTCACTCACAGCGGGATGTAGTTAAACAACAGGCAGATCGTGGCTCTGGGATCAGCTTCTGCTTTCCAGGTTTCTGATCAGCTGCTCTTTATTTGATGTAATTTGGCCTCATATTCACAGAAAAAGATCTAAATTAGGAAATGGAACAAAGCGGAGCTCTTATATGATGTGAAGCTCGACATCGTAACGTGGAAATACGCAAAGTCATGACTTTCCTTCCACATGTGACTGAAACTGTAACAAATACAACTTAAAACAGACTCTCAGTCGTCCAGAGGCTCCTGGTTAAAGGTTATGAACTTTGTGCAGCCTAGAGTGCGTTCTCTGCACAGCCCAGTCAGGACGGAGCTGCACTGACCCACAGGCCAGGGGCGGATCACAGGAGGGGGCTCAGAGGGCAGGGCCCCACATACAAACACACCCCAGCATTAAAAAATAAATAAAACATCTAATTCTGTCTCAGTCAGAGCAGAACAAAATGTCAGTTAATATACATTTATTTCAATCATGGTGAGGAGTAAAACCATTAAATCTAACACAATTATAAAAAGGCATAAAGTTATAGTTTATTGTGATTAAATAAAACGGTCACATTCTATTTAATCACAATAAACCACCGCCCCGGGGTCTCGCTAATGGTCGGTGCCTTTGTGGCTCTTCACAGGATCGAGGTTGAACATTTCGGCTCTTGGTTTCTGACTCGTCGCCCCCCCTGTCCTCATGTGCAGACTGAGCTCAGACCTGTTCACCACAACTGCCTCTAAAATCCTGCACTGTCACTCAGAAGTGCCGTCATGCACGAGCTTTATATAGAAACTGCAGTTACACGTGTGACCTGAGGTGGCAGTAGTGAGTATAAAATGTCAATGTCAATGTCAACTTTATTTGTATAGCACGTTTACAACAACACTAGGTGCCCAAAGTGGCATCTAGCCCCTTTAAATACTGTGATGATAAACTAATATCTTTAGCCATACTGTATTCAATCTTCTTCATGTTAACCCTGACACACAGGACAGGTTTATCTTTCTGATCAGATCTTGGGTAAAAGGTGAAAAATCTTAAATTGAAATCTGATGAACTCTGAAATCTGACCTTCTCCGATCTAATGTCAGACGTCATCAATTTAGTTTAGTTCTCTCTCCTCCTCACAGTTCACTCTCCTCCTCTCTCCTCTGTCTCCTCAGCTCAGCTCCCACTGCTCTGGCCCTGGTCTACGCTCAGCCCAGGCCCTACAGCTCATTTTCAGAACATTTTATAGCGCGACAAACAGAACCGTTAAAGTGACTGACTTCTTACCGCTGACTTTGTCCTGGTCTCGACACGCGCAGCGCTGACGGCCCTCTGGTTTCCTTTCGTTTCCTTTCCCCTTAATAATCCAGTCATGTCGCGCTGGCACGTTCATAAAGTTATCAAATTTACAGTTTACTTTACTCCCACGTCGTAGATGGGCTGTACCATCTTCTTAAACAGCTGCCCTTTATTGAGCAGGAGCGTCAGCGCCGCTGCGGCTCGAGAGGCAGAGGAGGAAGGAAGCGCCATTTGAAGTTGTTGAACATTAAAATTAAAAAAGTATTTTCAGCACATGTTGGCTCAGTAGGGCAAATATCTAACAATAAAATAAATAATAATGAATATTGTGGAGAAAAAAAACAGGTCTGGAGAAGGGCACTTACAGGGCACTTACAGGGCACTTACAGGGCACTTACAGGGCACAGGGCACAGGGGCAGGTGCTTGAGCATCACCTGGGCTCTACCTGTGCACGTCCCTGCTATTAGTCCTTGTTTATTTTCAATACACGCTAAACCCACATGTTCTGCCTGTGTTGGTGGTGTTCAAACTATGTCCTACAAACAAAAGGGTTTATGCCATGTAGCTGATGTCCTATAGTAAACCCATAGAACACACCGCGATACACTAGGGCTGTCACGGTATGAAAATTTTACCTCACAGTTATTGTGACCAAAATTATCACGGTTTTCGGTTTTATCGCGGTATTTTTTTTAAATGTGTGTTAATATGTTCAGAAAGCATTGATAGTCCTACACAAACTGAAATCGTTTCAAAAAAGTTTAACAGTGCTTGTTACATAGAAAAAATACAGACAAAGCCTTTTATAATAATAAAAACACAAAACAAGACAGTCATTTTCACCGTCAAAATTTTTACCGGGGTTTACCGCTACACTGGTTACCGTGACATCCCTACGATACACACCCCTTTATCCTGTACGTCAGGAGGGAAACCTGACTGGCACCCCTAAAAGTGAACCTAACAATAAGAATAATAACAAAAACAACAACAAACAAACAAACTGTGAATCCGTCACCGCTTCTTCTGCCTGCAGTGAACTTTGGATCACGGTGTGACCACGTACACAAAAACACTCCAGTCTGCATTAAATGTCCTCTGAGGTAAATGTTCTTCAAAAAGCTTTTCAAAAACCTACAACATTGAGAATAGCCCTTCATGGGTGTCAGTCACATGATCATTTCCCATTTTGTTTTGCTACAGCGTTTCCATCAAAGAAAATCTGCATTTGTACAAACTGCGCATAATAAATGTGCATAACCAAAGCGGATTTACATACGTTTCCATCAGAGAGTTCATGATGGCCGTCGGTTGCCGGGGTTACGGAGCATTTACCCGGCATGTGTGATTTAACTCAGCGTTCCAGTCCTGTCTGGCCACATCATTCATCTCGTCAGAAATGTCAAATAAATCACAAAGCAAAGTCGCTGCAGTAACGACTCTGAAGTCTCACAGCACAAACAAAAACACACCAGAGTCAGTTTTCTACATGTCTTTTGAAGCTGTGGTCATCTGTAGAGTGTCCTTCATCTGGCACCACAGATCTATACTGTAAACGCGAAATGACCAGTTACTCCACACTAGACGATGGTGCTATGGATTTCAAAATGCTTCTGCTTATAAATAGAGTCTCTCTCTCTAAAACCAAAAAGGGTTTCAGGTTCGAAATCTAGGCGTGATCATGGACTCAGACCTGAACTTCAACAGCCACATCAAAGCAAGAACATCAGCAGCTTTTTACCATCTGAAAAACATGGCTCAGATCAGAGAAACAGTGTCAGAACCAGACTCAGAGAGACTTATCCATGTGTTTGTCTCCAGCAGGTTAGATACTGTACCGGCCTCACTGTCAGAGCAGCAGAACATCCAGAACGCTGACAAGAACCAGGAAACACGACCATATTAGTCCAGTGCTCCGGTCTCTGCACTGGCTTCCTGTCACTCAGAGAATAGGCTTTAAAGGGGGGGGTATTCTGCAAAATGGACTTTTTCAAGCTTTCCATCCTGTTATTCTGTCAGTCCCTCATTAAAAACATGGCTGAAGTGTTGCCTTGGCCCATTCACGTATTTCTGAGTAATCTGTACAAACTCTGATGGCGGCCATTTTAGGGATAGGTTTGCCTGAGTCCTCCTAGGAACGCCCCCACCTCCTGGAGACGCCTCCGAGCTTTGGTCACCAGCCGAGTAACCAACCACTGCTCCTCAGCAGAACCCCCTCCCCACTGATGCCACAGACAGCGTGTGGAGGGGGCGTGTCTAAAGGCTCAGAGGTTCTTAAAGAGACAGAGGCCTATTTCAAGACATTCACTACAGCCATTTTGAGAGAGACATTTTATACAAGGCAGTTATTCTAAGAGAGATATAGACTGGTGCTATGGGACTGACAAAAGCAGAACACCCCCTCTTTAAAACAGCTCTGCTCGTGTACAAGTCTTTTCATGGTTTAGCTCCAAAGTACATCTCTGACATGTTAGAGCTGTATGAACCATCTCGGGCCCTGAGAACTTCAGGGAGGGGCCTCCTGGTGGTTCCCAGAGTCAGGACTAAACACGGTGAGGCTGCGTTTCAGTTTCATGCAGCTAAAATCTGGAACAGTCTTCATGAGGATGTGAGACAGGCCTCAACTCTGACAATGTTCAAATCCAGACGGAAAACAGTTCTTTTTGCCCATGAACACTTTTTATTGATTTTATGTGTTTTCACTGTGAAGCACTTTGAATTGCCTTGTGTATGAACTGTGCTCTACAAATAAACTTGCCTCGCCTATATCCTCCATGTGCTTTGCTCTGCTTATGTCTATTTGCGCCAGTAAAGTTGGCGACTGGAAGAAGAGACGATTCTAAACAAAAGATGAAAGACCTCTGTAGCTTCACACATTAATCTGAACAACCCACATGTTTGTCACAACATGTAAAACAATTATCTTATGAACATCCAATCACAAAATCCTACAATAATGGAAGAAACAACAGCACAAGTTTGGACTCAACAGGGCCAGACGGGACCAAGCAGCGCTTCTGTGTCAGCCCAGCGTTCTCCTACCTGACAGTCGCTCCTCCACTGGGCCTCGTGCTCGGGTTCTCCTACCTGACAGTCGCTCCTCCACTGGGCCTCGTGCTCGGGTTCTCCTACCTGGCAGTCGCTCCTCCACTGGGCCTCGTGCTCGGGTTCTCCTACCTGACAGTCGCTCCTCCACTGGGCCTCGTGCTCGGGTTCTCCTACCTGACAGTCGCTCCTCCACTGGGCCTCGTGCTCGGGTTCTCCTACCTGGCAGTCGCTCCTCCACTGGGCCTCGTGCTCGGGTTCTCCTACCTGACAGTCGCTCCTCCACTGGGCCTCGTGCTCGGGTTCTCCTACCTGGCAGTCGCTCCTCCACTGGGCCTCGTGCTCGGGTTCTCCTACCTGACAGTCGCTCCTCCACTGGGCCTCGTGCTCGGGTTCTCCTACCTGGCAGTCGCTCCTCCACTGGGCCTCGTGCTCGGGTTCTCCTACCTGACAGTCGCTCCTCCACTGGGCCTCGTGCTCGGGTTCTCCTACCTGACAGTCGCTCCTCCACTGGGCCTCGTGCTCGGGTTCTCCTACCTGACAGTCGCTCCTCCACTGGGCCTCGTGCTCGGGTTCTCCTACCTGACAGTCGCTCCTCCACTGGGCCTCGTGCTCGGGTTCTCCTACCTGACAGTCGCTCCTCCACTGGGCCTCGTGCTCGGGTTCTCCTACCTGGCAGTCGCTCCTCCACTGGGCCTCGTGCTCGGGTTCTCCTACCTGACAGTCGCTCCTCCACTGGGCCTCGTGCTCGGGTTCTCCTACCTGACAGTCGCTCCTCCACTGGGCCTCGTGCTCGGGTTCTCCTACCTGACAGTCGCTCCTCCACTGGGCCTCGTGCTCGGGTTCTCCTACCTGACAGTCGCTCCTCCACTGGGCCTCGTGCTCGGGTTCTCCTACCTGACAGTCGCTCCTCCACTGGGCCTCGTGCTCGGGTTCTCCTACCTGGCAGTCGCTCCTCCACTGGGCCTCGTGCTCGGGTTCTCCTACCTGGCAGTCGCTCCTCCACTGGGCCTCGTGCTCGGGTTCTCCTACCTGACAGTCGCTCCTCCACTGGGCCTCGTGCTCGGGTTCTCCTACCTGGCAGTCGCTCCTCCACTGGGCCTCGTGCTCGGGTTCTCCTACCTGACAGTCGCTCCTCCACTGGGCCTCGTGCTCGGGTTCTCCTACCTGACAGTCGCTCCTCCACTGGGCCTCGTGCTCGGGTTCTCCTACCTGACAGTCGCTCCTCCACTGGGCCTCGTGCTCGGGTTCTCCTACCTGACAGTCGCTCCTCCACTGGGCCTCGTGCTCGGGTTCTCCTACCTGACAGTCGCTCCTCCACTGGGCCTCGTGCTCGGGGCTGGACTGGCTGAGCAGCTCCAGTGTTCTCCTACCTGACAGTCGCTCCTCCACTGGGCCTCGTGCTCGGGTTCTCCTACCTGACAGACGCTCCTCCACTGGGCCTCGTGCTCGGGTTCTCCTACCTGACAGTCGCTCCTCCACTGGGCCTCGTGCTCGGGTTCTCCTACCTGACAGTCGCTCCTCCACTGGGCCTCATGCTCGGGTTCTCCTACCTGACAGTCGTTCCTCCACTGGGCCTCGTGCTCGGGTTCTCCTACCTGACAGTCGCTCCTCCACTGGGCCTCGTGCTCGGGGCTGGACTGGCTGAGCAGCTCCAGCGTTCTCCTACCTGACAGTCGCTCCTCCACTGGGCCTCGTGCTCGGGTTCTCCTACCTGACAGTCGCTCCTCCACTGGGCCTCGTGCTCGGGTTCTCCTACCTGACAGTCGCTCCTCCACTGGGCCTCGTGCTCGGGTTCTCCTACCTGGCAGTCGCTCCTCCACTGGGCCTCGTGCTCGGGTTCTCCTACCTGACAGTCGCTCCTCCACTGGGCCTCGTGCTCGGGTTCTCCTACCTGGCAGTCGCTCCTCCACTGGGCCTCGTGCTCGGGTTCTCCTACCTGACAGTCGCTCCTCCACTGGGCCTCGTGCTCGGGTTCTCCTACCTGACAGTCGCTCCTCCACTGGGCCTCGTGCTCGGGTTCTCCTACCTGACAGTCGCTCCTCCACTGGGCCTCGTGCTCGGGTTCTCCTACCTGACAGTCGCTCCTCCACTGGGCCTCGTGCTCAGGTTCTCCTACCTGACAGTCGCTCCTCCACTGGGCCTCGTGCTCAGGTTCTCCTACCTGGCAGTCGCTCCTCCACTGGGCCTCGTGCTCGGGTTCTCCTACCTGACAGTCGCTCCTCCACTGGGCCTCGTGCTCGGGGCTGGACTGGCTGAGCAGCTCCAGTGTTCTCCTACCTGACAGTCGCTCCTCCACTGGGCCTCGTGCTCGGGTTCTCCTACCTGACAGTCGCTCCTCCACTGGGCCTCGTGCTCGGGTTCTCCTACCTGACAGACGCTCCTCCACTGGGCCTCGTGCTCGGGTTCTCCTACCTGACAGTCGCTCCTCCACTGGGCCTCGTGCTCGGGTTCTCCTACCTGACAGTCGCTCCTCCACTGGGCCTCATGCTCGGGTTCTCCTACCTGACAGTCGTTCCTCCACTGGGCCTCGTGCTCGGGTTCTCCTACCTGGCAGTCGCTCCTCCACTGGGCCTCGTGCTCGGGTTCTCCTACCTGACAGTCGCTCCTCCACTGGGCCTCGTGCTCGGGTTCTCCTACCTGACAGTCGCTCCTCCACTGGGCCTCGTGCTCGGGTTCTCCTACCTGACAGTCGCTCCTCCACTGGGCCTCGTGCTCAGGTTCTCCTACCTGACAGTCGCTCCTCCACTGGGCCTCGTGCTCAGGTTCTCCTACCTGGCAGTCGCTCCTCCACTGGGCCTCGTGCTCGGGTTCTCCTACCTGACAGTCGCTCCTCCACTGGGCCTCGTGCTCGGGGCTGGACTGGCTGAGCAGCTCCAGTGTTCTCCTACCTGACAGTCGCTCCTCCACTGGGCCTCGTGCTCGGGTTCTCCTACCTGGCAGTCGCTCCTCCACTGGGCCTCGTGCTCGGGTTCTCCTACCTGACAGTCGCTCCTCCACTGGGCCTCGTGCTCGGGTTCTCCTACCTGACAGTCGCTCCTCCACTGGGCCTCGTGCTCGGGTTCTCCTACCTGACAGTCGCTCCTCCACTGGGCCTCGTGCTCGGGTTCTCCTACCTGACAGTCGCTCCTCCACTGGGCCTCGTGCTCGGGTTCTCCTACCTGACAGTCGCTCCTCCACTGGGCCTCGTGCTCGGGGCTGGACTGGCTGAGCAGCTCCAGCGTTCTCCTACCTGACAGTCGCTCCTCCACTGGGCCTCGTGCTCGGGTTCTCCTACCTGACAGTCGCTCCTCCACTGGGCCTCGTGCTCGGGTTCTCCTACCTGACAGTCGCTCCTCCACTGGGCCTCGTGCTCGGGGCTGGACTGGCTGAGCAGCTCCTGGACTTTGGCCCTCCTCAGCGGGTTCTTGACGGCCACGGAGCTGGGGTCGCTCGGGGTGTACACCTTTTTGGCCGGATTGTAATCCCCGATCTGATTGGTGCTGTAGGCTCGTCTCCGTGGCGACATTTTACCATCTAAACCTGAAAATAAAAAAGTTACTTCATCTGCTCTGTTCACACATATGAGAAGGAAAAGGAGGATGCAACGGTTGTTTAGGTTTTAAAGTTTGCCATATGAATCCAAATGAGCAAGACATACTGTAGTTTAAAGGGGCTAGATGCAAGTTAGTCATTTCATACTCACTACTGCCACCTCAGGTCTTATGCGTAACTGCAGCTTCTATATTAAGCTCGTGCACGACGATTTTTAAACTCTGTATAGTCCCTTTAAAGTGCATTTCAAGGCTGTATGATGTATATTACACCATGGTCTGGGTGAATACTGGATTCTGATTGGCCGGTGCATTATTTTGGTGTAACCGCACACGTAGTCCGGTAGTTAAATCACTGGGATGTCACTCCGCTGTGGCGTCGCCATAGCAACGCCTGACACAGCTGAGTCAGATAAAGGCGTAATTAGTGACTGACAGGAACGTATGAGATGGATTTAGTGTTTGCTAAATGTTTGTAGAGGAGAGTGAGCAGCTAGGTTAGCTACTGTTAATAACATATGAGCTTTACATTTCTATTGGAAACGGTTAAGGCTATTCATCATTTTCAGGCGTACATAAAATGATCCTGCATTGAAGCATCTTTGTCTGGATTAGTAAAGTCAAACATGTTAGTTTGAGTTGGGGGGGCCCAGGTGTAAGCGACTCCACCGCAGCTGTTTCCATAAACAGGTGAGCTGGTTGAGCTAGCTAGCTTTAGCTTCAGGTTAAACCTTGTAAAAGGTAAATAACTGGTGCCCACGAGTGGCGCATATCGGTGTTTCCTTCCAGGGAAAAGTGTTTCCGGGTTAGTCCTGTTGTGTTGTGATTCTGTGCTGATGTTGTGTCGTTGAGCCTGACTGAGATCCTCGTAATAGCTGCGGAGAATGACTCGCTCTGAGACCAGCCTTCAGTGACCGGCTAATAACCCACACAAAATAGTCCCGTAGTCTGGCAGATTTAGTGACTTTAGTCAATGAAAAACACATTTATTATAAATGTTAGGTTTGTGGGACCCTGGTATAAGCGGATTAAACAACGAGGAGCCGCGTTAGACGTTATAATGCAGGAGGAACAACACTGTGTCGGCCGTTAGAACCGGCTAACGCGGCTCAGAGCTGTTTAATCCTGACTTATTGACTTTGTGTTTATTTATTGAATCATGCTAAATAATGCAAACATTATGCATATTCCGAGCAGGTCTTTCCAACACTGGCATAATAGTATTAAGAATAAGCTCAAGTTCAAAGTCTTGGAGCTTTTCTATTTTTAACTTCAAGACAAAAACATCTACTGTGATTGACACAGAAGTTTACTTTGCTCTCGACGCTTTGTTTTTAACATGAGGCCAGTGATTGTCCATCCGGAACGGACCGCCTGCCATGGAATGTGAGGTGGTTATTTATTTTGACAAGACGCTGCTGCAAACTCATGAGGAAACAGAGAGGAAGAGCGGACACAAAGATGAAGAATCCTGCCAGTTTCAAGCCCTTGGATGACCACAGTGGCACAGCGGTTAGAAGGTCCCGGGTTCAGTCCCCGGCCGGATGGAGTCTTTCAGTGTGTTTGCATGTTCTCCCAGTGTCTGCCAAGATTTCCTCTGGGCACACCGGTTTCCCCCACCATTCAAACATGTAACAGGCTGATGTGATAGTGACTGAGTGGTTGGTGGTGGCGCAGATCTGCAGCCTCGTTTCCATCAGTCTGCCCCAGGACAGCTGTGGATGTTCAGGAAGTTCACCACCACAAATAAAGTCCTTCCCTTTTCTACATAAATGACTTGTTCATCTATTTCTTTAGGAAACAGGACCGTTTTTGTAAATAAAGTATCATTACATCTAATCTCAGTGTAAATCAGTCATTTACTTAGTGAACATTAAAGGTAGGGATGCACCGATACCACTTTTTCTAAAACCGATACGAGTACGAGTACTTGGATTTAAGTACTCGCCGATACCGAATACCGATACGAGTGCAAGGCATTTTCTTCAACATTCTTACTTTTTTCACAGCAGATTGGTTTGTAATTAGTAAATTTACTCATTTACATTACAAGTAGGCGACACATTTAAGAGCCGTTATATTAGAATTGTGCTGATGCCATTTATTTTTATTTTCATTCAATATCATTTTTCATTTTTATGTCTCTGTCCATCATAGACAGAAAAGTCCATGTCCAAAAGCTCCCAATGCCTGAGCTTTATTCATTTATGTGTTTTTATTTAACAATAGTATTGAGATGTTACTTAAATGGTCTCTTTTCGTCTTTACTTCAGCTCCTGTAGATTTTCTCGTGTGTTTGTAGTAACTTAGCGAGAAGCTACAGCGTTTTCATTGTTCTGCTGCAGCTCATTTTCCCTCAATATAAACATGCTGTAGGTCTTTACTTTGGATTTTCTGAGGACTTTTTAGTCGCTGGGTTAGTTTTTCTGAAGAATAAACCCCTGGGCATAAAACGGCGTCAGAATGGCCAAAACTGCGCTAGCCGCGAGTTAGCAACGTTAGCCTGTATGTTGTAAACACTGCAGACGCTGCAGCACGAACAACATATAGCTCTGGCTAAATCCAGCACAGACTCTGGTTTAGAGAGCGCAGTCTGTAATAAAGTCAAATATTGTATTTCCACTAAAGAATTCTCCAGTTTGTTTCTATTTTCTCTCCTCAGCTGAGAGCTGCGCCTCGTAGGTGCGCTTGCCGCACGTCAAATGGTATCGGTTCCTGGTATCGGGACCTCATGAATGAGTACGAGTATGAGTACAAGCATGTGGTATCGGCCCGATACCCGATACTGGTATCGGTATCGGTGCATCCCTAATTAAAGGAAACGTTACATGTACCGTATTTTCCCTTCTATAAGTATAAGTAGCATAGTATGTTTTCATAGTTTGGCAGGAGGTGCATCTTATACTCCAGAACGACAAATATGTGATGTTTTCCCCCCTTGAGTGAGAAGCGGAGGTTCCTCTTAGAGAAGAAAACAAACAAAGCTAATCACAGGCTAAAGGCTCGAAGGCCACCTAGAGGAACGAGCTCGCAAATGACAGCTTGAAAAACGTGCTGCCGGGAGGGGCGTGTCCACGGTGCAGCCACGCCTCCGTGCCCAGGTCGTTGCCACGGTGACGGTTCAGAAGTGACACCGAGGATGAAGATTTCGATGGACTTAGTGATTTGAACTGTTTATGTGACGTTAACATACCAGACACCTGTTTAGTTTGTTCTTTATGTTTCATGCATCCATGTGTTAGCAAACCTTACGCCTTCTCAGCCTGTGGTTTTCTCTTCATTACGCATATTTTGCCGCGTCTTGTTCTCCGGAGCGACTTATCGTCTGAAAAATACATTAAGTCGCTCCAGTAAAAGTCGCACCAGCCAAAAAATGCCGAATGAAGAAGAAAAAACATGGAAGTCGCACCAGCCTCGGCAACGACCCTGGCACGGAGGAGTAACTGCACCACTGACAAGCCTGTCCCGGCATCACGTTGTTCAAGCTCTCATTTGTGAACTCGTTCCTCTCGCTTTTAGCTTTTCTTGTTTTCTTCAACCTCCGCTTTTCGCCAGTCCCTCACAAGCTCGATTTACTGCATTATACATTTCAGTGGTAGCGGAGTAGCAGATACTGGTAGTGATGGAGCTCCGGAGCTTGTATCGCTCTTCCTGAAGCAGATGCTTGGAAACATCTGTGTCGGAGCCTCTTTCAGGAACATCTGATCACGTGACAGTCACCTGCTTCATCCTGTGAGTTGTGTATCGTGTCTTAAGGCGAGACACTTTAGGTGAAAGTATTGATTTTTGGTGGAAGTGGAGATTTGTATCTGTTTTCCTCCCTTTACATCTTAGTTTTCATGTCAGATATAAAAATGCTGATGTTTATTTGATGATGTTTTGTCTGCGAGGTGGGGGCGACCCGGAAGTAGAAAGGCCGTCTTTCCCGCGGGTTTTCATTCATAAATATTGACAGATTTGACATCCACGTGTCCTGCTAAGGGGCCCCGTGATGACGCTTTCACCCAAATATGGTGTTTTTCCTCCTACGAGACGCTGGAGCGGAAAAGTGGAAGAACGGGCCGAGCATGCGCACTCGCTACAAAACTTCAGGGCTGGTTTTCTCTGAATGAGAGAAGCCGCACTCGGGCAGAGCCTGAGCCCTTATAGAAGCTCCCACAGACTCCACACTTTACAGGCTGAGACACAACAACATTCTGAAGGTTTTTTCAGAGGGATTTTTTAATATCTAATTCCTAGCCTGATTTATTCAACTTTGAAACCAAAAAAACAGGCGGAATTTGAGTTTTTACAGATTTTTTCACTGATGATTAGTTTATTGAAAAACTAAACAAAATATCCAAAATCCCTCTGAACAAATCTTAGTTACTAATATGTCAATAACATAAAACCATTTAATCTGGCTCAATTCATTATTTTGATTTCCTTTCTCATATTTATATCTGTGATGTTCAGCAAGTCTCACTGAGCCGCCTTTACCCGCGAGGCCTAAACAGCGGAGGCTTCCTCGTCCATATAATGATGTAAATCTTTAGTCACAGATAAATAAATGTGCTGTATTTAACCACGTTCATGTGGAGAAAGTGTCTGTGAGCCAGAACACATTTTATATGTTATATATTTTCTTATTCTTTACAAAAACCTGCTTTTGAACAGATACAAAGTCAGGCGTGGAGCTGATCAGGCGAGAGAAACGTGAGGAGCGTCTACAGCAAACAGAGCCATTATCTCTGACTGAATGAAGGAAAAACATCACACATTCATGTCCTGCCTTTAGCAGCAGAGCCACAGGTGACTGAGGCCCCGCCCACTGAGGCCCCGCCCACTGAGGCCCCGCCCACTGGAGCTCCGCCCACAGACCCACGTTACAAAGAAAATGCCTCTTATTTATCGGCCTATGTTTGATTTGATCATTAAAACATCCATATCAGGCTGTTATAACAAACCCAGCACACGTCTGTTTGAAACTTCTCTCCCACATGTTTGTGTCGGTTCAGTCGTGTTTGTTTCACAATAACAAAGTTTGTCCACAAGAGGTCAGTGTTCAGACAGAATGAAACAGCTCCGAGCCTACCACACTTCTTCACTCACCCATCACTAGATACTGGTGCACGAGCCTAGAGCGCCCTCTAGCGGCTGTCAGCGTGTCATTGTTTGTAAGTAATGTAAAAGCGTGTAATGTATGGATGATCGCAGTATCGGCATATGGTCAGGTGACTGTACAGAGAATCACACTGCACAGAGAGTCGGGTCTTGGGGTCAGAAAGTCTGCTATGTCCCCACACATTTCAAAAGAGTGTGAAGTGAAGTCTGTGTCTCTCTCTAACCTGTGCAGTCTCGGTCGGTGGTGATGGGGCTGCTCTCTGCTCCGGGGTCTTGGTTGGACGAGGGTTCTCTGTGGGGCCCGTCGGCGCTGGTTTTGGCCGGATCCTCTTCCTGCGAGTGGTAGAACACCGAGCTGGCCGACTCCGTGGAGCGCATCATGCTGTATCGCCTCCGTTTGTCCTGGGTTTGACAGACACCACACACAAAAGGCTTTTATTGTGAAACTCCCACTGTGTGATACATTTATAGACCTTCAAAGTTAAAAGCTGTCCGACTCTTGCATCATCTAAATCAGTGATGCTTTTCGGGCTCGTTAGGGGAAAGTAAAAGTTCAAGGCATTACTTTAAAGTCTCTCGTCCGCCAGCTCGTGAGTCAGAAACGCAAAGCCAATTACTGCAGCTCCAAAAAAGCATAATTGTGCAAAAGCTTTCCATGTGGATTATTCCATCTGCTCCTTTTGGTGTTGCCACAGCGAAGCAGCCCGGTGATTTGGCAGAGTGGGTCATTTGGGTGAAGTGTCTTCCCAGGGAGACGACGCAAATAGAGATTGTTTCATTGTGGATGCACTTACCCATGGTCAAAGTGTGATTTTACAATGAATCGAGTCAGAAACACACACGATGTTAATCTAAATGTGTCAAAACAACGACCAATGCAAATATATTTAGATTTTGTGAGGATATTCCAGTTTTGCAGCGCAGTCGGGATGTGTGGGTCATTTTTTTCTGACCCCGCCCGACCCACACAACCCGAACAAATGCACACGCGCACACGACAAAGTAAAGTGAAGCTGCTCTCTTCAGAATGAGTAAGAAGCACTTGTCCTGCTTCTCCAGTCAGACCGAGATCAGGCCCGTTATACCTTAAAGGAACAGGCCAGCGTGTTTCCATACTGAGATATGTTCTTACCTGAGCTGTGACGAGTTCTTTAGGACCTGTCTGATCTTCAGTCACGTAAACACAGCGCAGACGGCGTTAGCATTTAGCCTCTCCCTCTCTCCTCTATAGCTCCAAAACAGGTCAAGATAGAAGCTACCAAGCTCTTCCACGTTTTCCCTATTTAAATATAGTTACGTGAAGTGTTCCACTACAAAGTATAATTACACACAATTAAACAATGTGGATTTTCTAAGCAGATTTTTTTTGTCATTTTTTTGTCATTTTTTGTCACATTTTTGTAATTTTTTGTAATTTTTTGTAATTTTTTTGTCATTTTTTGTCATTTTTTTGTCATTTTTTGTCATTTTTTTGTAATTTTTTTGTCATTTTTTGTCATTTTTTGTCTTTTTTTTTTGTCATTTTTTGTCATTTTTTTGTAATTTTTTGTCATTTTTTTGTCATTTTTTGTCATTTTTTTGTCATTTTTTGTCACATTTTTGTAATTTTTTGTAATTTTTTGTAATTTTTTGTAATTTTTTTGTAATTTTTTGTCATTTTTTTGTCATTTTTTTGTCATTTTTTGTCATTTTTTTTTGTCATTTTTTGTCATTTTTTTGTCATTTTTTGTCATTTTTTTTTGTCATTTTTTGTCATTTTTTTGTCATCTTTTTGTCATCTTTTTTGTAATTTGGCATCCGCGCAGTAATATCTTCACTTTACTGTGCGGATGCCAAACTACTCCTGGTAATATAGTTTGCGTGACTGAAGGCACGGGGGAAGATCAGACAGGTCCTAAAGAACTCGTCACAGCTCAGGTAAGAACATATCTCAGTATGGAAAAACGCTGGCCTGTTCCTTTAACGAGGGTCGGACTGTTACACGTCACACAAGGGCGGAGTCTACAGTGAAGATCCCGCCCTTATGCCCTTTTTAGGAACATGCTTCGTCAGAGCTGGGGAGGAGGAGTCTGTAAATCCGCCATGACTTCCCCCTCGACCGTGGTCATTACGGTAAACGGGGAGGAGTGAGCAGAAGCTGTCCATTATTTTTTACAGTCTATGATTTTAACATATTTCTCGGTTCAGGCGGGTGTATGAAAATAAAACATTCTAATGATGATCAGGAGATTCAACAAAGCTTATCCCACATTGAGTGAGGTTTATGGATTAATAACGAGCATCCCTACAGGTCAGTATTGCCCACACACCCCGGGACACACACACTTGAATCACTTTGATCCTCTCTTCTCCACAAAACGCTTGGACGGACAATTTTCCCACAATAGCAGAAAAACGCTGCCGCTTCCTGATTCTCAGTAGCCACAGGCGCAGTTTAAATGGTTTTTCCTCAGCTCAGCCGTGTTCTGGCACTCACGGATTTGGGGTTGGCGTGGTAGCGGGTGGTGTCGCAGACCACGCAGTATCCGATCAGACTGTCGCCCGGGAAGAGGAAAGTGCTGCCCACAGGAGACAGCAGCACTTCTTTGGTCTCAGGGAAAAGCCACTCGATGGAAATGTCGCTCAGGACGGGAGACATGGTTTTCTTCAGGGACTTTATCATCTGCGGAGCGAAAAGGAAACGTAAAACCACAGGGAGAATAAGTGCTTTTGATGCTGTGATTGGCATAAATGCAATAAATAAAGCACTACAAAACCCTAGACACATATTGCTATTGCTTTATTGCAGCGACGTGAAAAAAAGGAAATATTCTCATTTTATTTGGCTGTGAAAGGCCCCAAACTAAATGAGTTCCATAACAGGATGAAACCAGGTCTAAACTTGTACTAAACCAGGTCTAAACTTGTACTAAACCAGGTCTAAACTTGTACTAAACCAGGTCTAAACTTGTGCTAAACCTGGTCTAAACTTGTACTAAACCAGGTCTAAACTTGTACTAAACCAGGTCTAAACTTGTACTAAACCAGGTCTAAACTTGTGCTAAACCAGGTCTAAACTTGTGCTAAACCAGGTCTAAACTTGTACTAAACCAGGTCTAAACTTGTACTAAACCAGGTCTAAACTTGTGCTAAACCAGGTCTAAACTTGTACTAAACCAGGTCTAAACTTGTACTAAACCAGGTCTAAACTTGTGCTAAACCAGGTCTAAACTTGTACTAAACCAGGTCTAAACTTGTACTAAACCAGGTCTAAACTTGTACTAAACCTGGTCTAAACTTGTGCTAAACCTGGTCTAAACTTGTACTAAACCAGGTCTAAACTTGTACTAAACCTGGTCTAAACTTGTACTAAACCAGGTCTAAACTTGTACTAAACCTGGTCTAAACTTGTACTAAACCAGGTCTAAACTTGTACTAAACCAGGTCTAAACTTGTACTAAACCTGGTCTAAACTTGTACTAAACCTGGTCTAAACTTGTACTAAACCAGGTCTAAACTTGTGCTAAACCAGGTCTAAACTTGTACTAAACCAGGTCTAAACTTGTACTAAACCAGGTCTAAACTTGTGCTAAACCAGGTCTAAACTTGTACTAAACCAGGTCTAAACTTGTACTAAACCAGGTCTAAACTTGTACTAAACCAGGTCTAAACTTGTACTAAACCAGGTCTAAACTTGTACTAAACCAGGTCTAAACTTGTACTAAACCAGGTCTAAACTTGTACTAAACCAGGTCTAAACTTGTGCTAAACCAGGTCTAAACTTGTACTAAACCAGGTCTAAACTTGTACTAAACCAGGTCTAAACTTGTACTAAACCTGGTCTAAACTTGTGCTAAACCTGGTCTAAACTTGTACTAAACCAGGTCTAAACTTGTACTAAACCTGGTCTAAACTTGTACTAAACCAGGTCTAAACTTGTACTAAACCTGGTCTAAACTTGTACTAAACCAGGTCTAAACTTGTACTAAACCAGGTCTAAACTTGTACTAAACCTGGTCTAAACTTGTACTAAACCTGGTCTAAACTTGTACTAAACCAGGTCTAAACTTGTGCTAAACCAGGTCTAAACTTGTACTAAACCAGGTCTAAACTTGTACTAAACCAGGTCTAAACTTGTGCTAAACCAGGTCTAAACTTGTACTAAACCAGGTCTAAACTTGTACTAAACCAGGTCTAAACTTGTACTAAACCAGGTCTAAACTTGTACTAAACCAGGTCTAAACTTGTGCTAAACCTGGTCTAAACTTGTACTAAACCAGGTCTAAACTTGTGCTAAACCAGGTCTAAACTTGTACTAAACCTGGTCTAAACTTGTACTAAACCAGGTCTAAACTTGTACTAAACCAGGTCTAAACTTGTGCTAAACCTGGTCTAAACTTGTACTAAACCAGGTCTAAACTTGTACTAAACCTGGTCTAAACTTGTACTAAACCAGGTCTAAACTTGTACTAAACCAGGTCTAAACTTGTGCTAAACCAGGTCTAAACTTGTACTAAACCAGGTCTAAACTTGTGCTAAACCAGGTCTAAACTTGTACTAAACCAGGTCTAAACTTGTACTAAACCAGGTCTAAACTTGTACTAAACCTGGTCTAAACTTGTACTAAACCAGGTCTAAACTTGTACTAAACCAGGTCTAAACTTGTGCTAAACCAGGTCTAAACTTGTGCTAAACCAGGTCTAAACTTGTGCTAAACCAGGTCTAAACTTGTACTAAACCTGGTCTAAACTTGTGCTAAACCTGGTCTAAACTTGTACTAAACCAGGTCTAAACTTGTACTAAACCTGGTCTAAACTTGTACTAAACCAGGTCTAAACTTGTGCTAAACCAGGTCTAAACTTGTGCTAAACCAGGTCTAAACTTGTACTAAACCAGGTCTAAACTTGTACTAAACCAGGTCTAAACTTGTGCTAAACCAGGTCTAAACTTGTGCTAAACCAGGTCTAAACTTGTACTAAACCAGGTCTAAACTTGTACTAAACCAGGTCTAAACTTGTGCTAAACCAGGTCTAAACTTGTGCTAAACCAGGTCTAAACTTGTACTAAACCAGGTCTAAACTTGTACTAAACCAGGTCTAAACTTGTGCTAAACCAGGTCTAAACTTGTACTAAACCAGGTCTAAACTTGTACTAAACCAGGTCTAAACTTGTACTAAACCAGGTCTAAACTTGTGCTAAACCAGGTCTAAACTTGTGCTAAACCAGGTCTAAACTTGTACTAAACCAGGTCTAAACTTGTACTAAACCAGGTCTAAACTTGTGCTAAACCAGGTCTAAACTTGTACTAAACCAGGTCTAAACTTGTGCTAAACCAGGTCTAAACTTGTGCTAAACCAGGTCTAAACTTGTACTAAACCAGGTCTAAACTTGTACTAAACCAGGTCTAAACTTGTACTAAACCTGGTCTAAACTTGTACTAAACCTGGTCTAAACTTGTACTAAACCAGGTCTAAACTTGTACTAAACCTGGTCTAAACTTGTACTAAACCTGGTCTAAACTTGTACTAAACCTGGTCTAAACTTGTACTAAACCAGGTCTAAACTTGTACTAAACCAGGTCTAAACTTGTACTAAACCTGGTCTAAACTTGTACTAAACCTGGTCTAAACTTGTACTAAACCAGGTCTAAACTTGTGCTAAACCAGGTCTAAACTTGTACTAAACCAGGTCTAAACTTGTACTAAACCAGGTCTAAACTTGTGCTAAACCAGGTCTAAACTTGTACTAAACCAGGTCTAAACTTGTACTAAACCAGGTCTAAACTTGTACTAAACCAGGTCTAAACTTGTACTAAACCAGGTCTAAACTTGTGCTAAACCTGGTCTAAACTTGTGCTAAACCAGGTCTAAACTTGTACTAAACCTGGTCTAAACTTGTACTAAACCAGGTCTAAACTTGTACTAAACCAGGTCTAAACTTGTACTAAACCAGGTCTAAACTTGTGCTAAACCAGGTCTAAACTTGTGCTAAACCAGGTCTAAACTTGTACTAAACCAGGTCTAAACTTGTACTAAACCTGGTCTAAACTTGTACTAAACCAGGTCTAAACTTGTACTAAACCAGGTCTAAACTTGTGCTAAACCAGGTCTAAACTTGTACTAAACCAGGTCTAAACTTGTGCTAAACCAGGTCTAAACTTGTGCTAAACCAGGTCTAAACTTGTGCTAAACCAGGTCTAAACTTGTGCTAAACCAGGTCTAAACTTGTACTAAACCTGGTCTAAACTTGTACTAAACCTGGTCTAAACTTGTACTAAACCTGGTCTAAACTTGTACTAAACCAGGTCTAAACTTGTACTAAACCAGGTCTAAACTTGTACTAAACCAGGTCTAAACTTGTGCTAAACCAGGTCTAAACTTGTACTAAACCAGGTCTAAACTTGTGCTAAACCTGGTCTAAACTTGTACTAAACCAGGTCTAAACTTGTGCTAAACCTGGTCTAAACTTGTACTAAACCAGGTCTAAACTTGTACTAAACCAGGTCTAAACTTGTACTAAACCAGGTCTAAACTTGTGCTAAACCTGGTCTAAACTTGTACTAAACCAGGTCTAAACTTGTGCTAAACCTGGTCTAAACTTGTACTAAACCAGGTCTAAACTTGTACTAAACCAGGTCTAAACTTGTACTAAACCTGGTCTAAACTTGTACTAAACCTGGTCTAAACTTGTACTAAACCAGGTCTAAACTTGTACTAAACCAGGTCTAAACTTGTACTAAACCAGGTCTAAACTTGTACTAAACCAGGTCTAAACTTGTGCTAAACCTGGTCTAAACTTGTACTAAACCAGGTCTAAACTTGTGCTAAACCAGGTCTAAACTTGTACTAAACCTGGTCTAAACTTGTACTAAACCAGGTCTAAACTTGTACTAAACCAGGTCTAAACTTGTGCTAAACCAGGTCTAAACTTGTGCTAAACCAGGTCTAAACTTGTACTAAACCAGGTCTAAACTTGTACTAAACCAGGTCTAAACTTGTACTAAACCAGGTCTAAACTTGTACTAAACCAGGTCTAAACTTGTGCTAAACCAGGTCTAAACTTGTGCTAAACCAGGTCTAAACTTGTGCTAAACCAGGTCTAAACTTGTGCTAAACCAGGTCTAAACTTGTACTAAACCAGGTCTAAACTTGTGCTAAACCAGGTCTAAACTTGTGCTAAACCAGGTCTAAACTTGTGCTAAACCAGGTCTAAACTTGTACTAAACCAGGTCTAAACTTGTACTAAACCAGGTCTAAACTTGTGCTAAACCAGGTCTAAACTTGTACTAAACCAGGTCTAAACTTGTCCTAAACCAGGTCTAAACTTGTCCTAAACCAGGTCTAAACTTGTGCTAAACCAGGTCTAAACTTGTACTAAACCAGGTCTAAACTTGTACTAAACCAGGTCTAAACTTGTACTAAACCAGGTCTAAACTTGTACTAAACCAGGTCTAAACTTGTACTAAACCAGGTCTAAACTTGTACTAAACCAGGTCTAAACTTGTACTAAACCAGGTCTAAACTTGTACTAAACCAGGTCTAAACTTGTGCTAAACCAGGTCTAAACTTGTGCTAAACCTGGTCTAAACTTGTACTAAACCAGGTCTAAACTTGTACTAAACCAGGTCTAAACTTGTACTAAACCAGGTCTAAACTTGTGCTAAACCAGGTCTAAACTTGTACTAAACCAGGTCTAAACTTGTGCTAAACCTGGTCTAAACTTGTACTAAACCAGGTCTAAACTTGTGCTAAACCTGGTCTAAACTTGTACTAAACCAGGTCTAAACTTGTACTAAACCAGGTCTAAACTTGTACTAAACCAGGTCTAAACTTGTGCTAAACCTGGTCTAAACTTGTACTAAACCAGGTCTAAACTTGTGCTAAACCTGGTCTAAACTTGTACTAAACCAGGTCTAAACTTGTACTAAACCAGGTCTAAACTTGTACTAAACCTGGTCTAAACTTGTACTAAACCTGGTCTAAACTTGTACTAAACCAGGTCTAAACTTGTACTAAACCAGGTCTAAACTTGTACTAAACCAGGTCTAAACTTGTGCTAAACCAGGTCTAAACTTGTACTAAACCAGGTCTAAACTTGTGCTAAACCTGGTCTAAACTTGTACTAAACCAGGTCTAAACTTGTGCTAAACCAGGTCTAAACTTGTACTAAACCTGGTCTAAACTTGTACTAAACCAGGTCTAAACTTGTACTAAACCAGGTCTAAACTTGTGCTAAACCAGGTCTAAACTTGTGCTAAACCAGGTCTAAACTTGTACTAAACCAGGTCTAAACTTGTACTAAACCAGGTCTAAACTTGTACTAAACCAGGTCTAAACTTGTACTAAACCAGGTCTAAACTTGTACTAAACCAGGTCTAAACTTGTGCTAAACCAGGTCTAAACTTGTGCTAAACCAGGTCTAAACTTGTGCTAAACCAGGTCTAAACTTGTGCTAAACCAGGTCTAAACTTGTGCTAAACCAGGTCTAAACTTGTGCTAAACCAGGTCTAAACTTGTACTAAACCAGGTCTAAACTTGTACTAAACCAGGTCTAAACTTGTACTAAACCAGGTCTAAACTTGTGCTAAACCAGGTCTAAACTTGTGCTAAACCAGGT
Organism: Gobius niger; assembly: GCF_951799975.1. Lineage (NCBI taxonomy): Eukaryota > Metazoa > Chordata > Actinopteri > Gobiiformes > Gobiidae > Gobius > Gobius niger. The sequence goes on along the minus strand of NC_136857.1, from coordinate 427,131 downwards.
CTAAACTTGTACTAAACCAGGTCTAAACTTGTACTAAACCAGGTCTAAACTTGTACTAAACCTGGTCTAAACTTGTACTAAACCTGGTCTAAACTTGTACTAAACCAGGTCTAAACTTGTACTAAACCAGGTCTAAACTTGTACTAAACCAGGTCTAAACTTGTACTAAACCAGGTCTAAACTTGTACTAAACCAGGTCTAAACTTGTACTAAACCAGGTCTAAACTTGTACTAAACCAGGTCTAAACTTGTGCTAAACCAGGTCTAAACTTGTGCTAAACCAGGTCTAAACTTGTGCTAAACCAGGTCTAAACTTGTACTAAACCAGGTCTAAACTTGTACTAAACCAGGTCTAAACTTGTGCTAAACCAGGTCTAAACTTGTCCTAAACCAGGTCTAAACTTGTGCTAAACCAGGTCTAAACTTGTCCTAAACCAGGTCTAAACTTGTACTAAACCAGGTCTAAACTTGTACTAAACCAGGTCTAAACTTGTACTAAACCAGGTCTAAACTTGTACTAAACCAGGTCTAAACTTGTACTAAACCAGGTCTAAACTTGTACTAAACCAGGTCTAAACTTGTACTAAACCAGGTCTAAACTTGTGCTAAACCAGGTCTAAACTTGTGCTAAACCAGGTCTAAACTTGTACTAAACCAGGTCTAAACTTGTACTAAACCAGGTCTAAACTTGTGCTAAACCAGGTCTAAACTTGTACTAAACCTGGTCTAAACTTGTACTAAACCAGGTCTAAACTTGTACTAAACCAGGTCTAAACTTGTACTAAACCAGGTCTAAACTTGTGCTAAACCAGGTCTAAACTTGTACTAAACCAGGTCTAAACTTGTACTAAACCAGGTCTAAACTTGTACTAAACCAGGTCTAAACTTGTACTAAACCAGGTCTAAACTTGTACTAAACCAGGTCTAAACTTGTACTAAACCAGGTCTAAACTTGTACTAAACCAGGTCTAAACTTGTACTAAACCAGGTCTAAACTTGTGCTAAACCAGGTCTTAACTTGTACTAAACCAGGTCTAAACTTGTACTAAACCAGGTCTAAACTTGTACTAAACCAGGTCTAAACTTGTACTAAACCAGGTCTAAACTTGTGCTAAACCAGGTCTAAACTTGTACTAAACCAGGTCTAAACTTGTGCTAAACCAGGTCTAAACTTGTACTAAACCAGGTCTAAACTTGTGCTAAACCAGGTCTAAACTTGTACTAAACCTGGTCTAAACTTGTACTAAACCAGGTCTAAACTTGTACTAAACCAGGTCTAAACTTGTACTAAACCAGGTCTAAACTTGTGCTAAACCAGGTCTAAACTTGTACTAAACCAGGTCTAAACTTGTACTAAACCAGGTCTAAACTTGTACTAAACCAGGTCTAAACTTGTACTAAACCAGGTCTAAACTTGTGCTAAACCAGGTCTTAACTTGTACTAAACCAGGTCTAAACTTGTACTAAACCAGGTCTAAACTTGTACTAAACCTGGTCTAAACTTGTACTAAACCAGGTCTAAACTTGTGCTAAACCAGGTCTAAACTTGTACTAAACCAGGTCTAAACTTGTGCTAAACCAGGTCTAAACTTGTACTAAACCAGGTCTAAACTTGTACTAAACCAGGTCTAAACTTGTGCTAAACCAGGTCTAAACTTGTACTAAACCTGGTCTAAACTTGTACTAAACCAGGTCTAAACTTGTACTAAACCTGGTCTAAACTTGTACTAAACCAGGTCTAAACTTGTACTAAACCAGGTCTAAACTTGTGCTAAACCAGGTCTAAACTTGTACTAAACCTGGTCTAAACTTGTACTAAACCAGGTCTAAACTTGTACTAAACCTGGTCTAAACTTGTACTAAACCTGGTCTAAACTTGTACTAAACCTGGTCTAAACTTGTACTAAACCTGGTCTAAACTTGTACTAAACCTGGTCTAAACTTGTACTAAACCAGGTCTAAACTTGTACTAAACCTGGTCTAAACTTGTACTAAACCTGGTCTAAACTTGTACTAAACCTGGTCTAAACTTGTGCTAAACCAGGTCTAAACTTGTACTAAACCAGGTCTAAACTTGTACTAAACCAGGTCTAAACTTGTACTAAACCAGGTCTAAACTTGTACTAAACCAGGTCTAAACTTGTACTAAACCAGGTCTAAACTTGTACTAAACCAGGTCTAAACTTGTGCTAAACCTGGTCTAAACTTGTGCTAAACCAGGTCTAAACTTGTACTAAACCAGGTCTAAACTTGTACTAAACCTGGTCTAAACTTGTACTAAACCTGGTCTAAACTTGTACTAAACCAGGTCTAAACTTGTACTAAACCAGGTCTAAACTTGTGCTAAACCAGGTCTAAACTTGTGCTAAACCAGGTCTAAACTTGTACTAAACCAGGTCTAAACTTGTACTAAACCAGGTCTAAACTTGTACTAAACCAGGTCTAAACTTGTGCTAAACCAGATCTAAACTTGTACTAAACCTGGTCTAAACTTGTACTAAACCAGGTCTAAACTTGTACTAAACCAGGTCTAAACTTGTGCTAAACCAGGTCTAAACTTGTGCTAAACCAGGTCTAAACTTGTAGTAAACCAGGTCTAAACTTGTACTAAACCAGGTCTAAACTTGTACTAAACCAGGTCTAAACTTGTACTAAACCAGGTCTAAACTTGTAGTAAACCAGGTCTAAACTTGTACTAAACCAGGTCTAAACTTGTACTAAACCAGGTCTAAACTTGTGCTAAACCAGGTCTAAACTTGTACTAAACCAGGTCTAAACTTGTACTAAACCAGGTCTAAACTTGTAGTAAACCAGGTCTAAACTTGTACTAAACCAGGTCTAAACTTGTACTAAACCTGGTCTAAACTATGACTTGAGTTCTGAACAGGGACAAACCCATGTGATGAGTGACTGCTTTTGACTGCAGCAAAAGAGAAATTACTGCTGTGTAGCTTGAATTTATTTTTATTTTAAGTCAAGGAAGAGTGATGCTGCTTGGAACTGTAGTCATTCTATTGCTCATAAAACAGAAAAGGCGAGCTGTGAATCTGTTGAGAGGGAATCTCCCAACGGACTCATGAACCTTGTCTTTTAAAGCACCACACACCACAGGAACATCATCTACAGAATCAGCTGTGTGGGGGGTATAAAACCGAAAACCGTGATCATTTTGGTCACAATAACCGTGAGGTAAAATGTTACTGTGACAGCCCTACACTCAGATGACAGGGACCCAAATAAAACTGTTTTTTATTTATTGACCTTTGTTTAACCAGGATCGTCTCACTGAGATTCAGAATCTCTTTTTCAGGGGCCGTTTCTGCTGTTGCTTTCCTGTTGTGGTGTTGTTCCTTTTGTATTATGTTCCTATTGTGTTTGTAGGTCGGGGCTCATAAGCTTATTTTTCAGCCCACACCTTTGGAGCACAATGTACAGAGCTCAAATAAACTAAACTAAACTCTCTTTGGTCAATGACAGTGACTGCACTGTGTGGTCGAGCCTCACCACCACATTGCAATAAAACCCTGTGAGAGTTGGATGTTACATAAACAACACAAAGCAGCCGTTCCTGTTTCCCCTGGATGTATTTATGGACACGGCGTCTTGGTGAAATGATGCTGTAATTGGAGGCAGCGCGGTCCCTGCACATGGAGGCCACAGTGTAACGTCTCTCTGAAGAGCGTCAGACAAAGGTGAGGACGCGCTGTACCTTTGGCTGCAGCCGCTCTCCGTCAGACAGGAACTCAGCGGCTCCTCTGGAGACCAAGGCCACGCCCTGCACCAGCCGCCGGCACGCGCTCTGCCCGATGCCGAAGGTAAAGCATCTGTGAAGAACAAAACCAACACACAAATGACCTCAAATCATCCATGTTCATGTTCCCCTCGCCGTGGCAATGCCTTTCAGTCTTTCTATCAACCATTTAGTGCATATTATGTAATTCTAAAGATAAACAAGCTTCATGCACCTCGCCAAGCAGGTTCCACTAGTTCATTAGTCTGAGGGTTTCCAAATATCAATGAGCACAACTGGAGGCACAAGTCATTACTGCTCTGACTCATCTTAGGGTCAAAACCTCTTCAAATCTGGTTGATAATGGTCAAATCATGCATAATTGGGACTTTAACATTCTTCTTAGCACCTCAGCCATTGACATTTTGCATTTGATACTGTTGTCAGTAATGAAAGAGACCTTAAAGGGACTATATAGAGTTTAAAAATGGACAAATTATGCATTTTCCTCCCCTACATGTTCCTCCATGTCCTAATGTGTAGAACGAGCTCAGACCTGTTCTCCACAACTGCCTCTAAAATCCTGCACTGTCAGGAAGGTGTTACTTCGGGGCTGAAGTGCCGTCATGCACGAGCTTAATATAGAAGCTGCAGTTACACGTATGACCTGAGGTGGCAGTAGTGAGTATAAAATGGCTGACTTGCATCGAGCCCTTTAAAGAGACCTTAAAGAGACCCCGTCAGGATTTGTAATGGGTTTGGTGCGCCCCCTGCAGGCAGCAGTAGGAAGGGGAAGCTCTGGGTGCCTCACGATTCGATACAATACGCGATACACGGCTCACGATAACGATAATCTCACGATGCGAAAAATACACCACACATCCAGACTTTTGAAGCATGTGATTGTTAAGCTTTACTTTAACGCACTACATATTATCCATCATATACATTTGTTTCCATGTGCTTTGTCCCCCTTTTTCTTAAATAAATACATGAATAACTGATCCCGGACTGACTCACTGGGTCTGTTGATCTGTCACTTCATTTGCATTTAAATATAGAAGGAGTGAGAGTCCCATTTCAAAAGGAATAAATCAACCCTGAAATTAATCTTATTTACAATTATAGGCAAGGCAAGTTTATTTGTAGAGCACAATTCATACACAAGGCAATTCAAAGTGCTTCACAGTTGCATAAATACAAGAAAGGAAATAGAATCAATAAAAACATCAACATAAAATGAATCAATTACAGTAAAAGGCGAGAGTGCAGATAAAATACAGGTCCTTCTCAAAAAATTAGCATATTGTGATAAAGTTCATTCTTTTCCATAATGTAATGATAAAAATTAAACTTTCATATATTTTAGATTCATTGCACACCAACTGAAATATTTCTGGTCTTTTATTGTTTTAAAACTGATGATTTTGGCATACAGCTCATGAAAAGCCAAAATTTATATCTCAAAAAATTAGCATATTTCATCCGACCAATAAAAGAAAAGTGTTTTTAATACAAAAAAAGTCAACCTTCAAATAATTATGTTCAGTTATGCACTCAATACTTGGTCGGGAATCCTTTTGCAGAAATAACTGCTTCAATGCGGCGTGGCATGGAGGTAATCAGCCTATGGCACTGCTGAGGTGTTATGGAGGCCCAGGATGCTTCGATAGCCGCCTTAAGCTCATCCAGAGTGTTGGGTCTCTCAACTTTCTCTTCACAATATCCCACAGATTCTCTATGGGGTTAGGCTTGAGGGTGTCAATGATGGCCTTCTGGACAGCAGTAAGGTCGGCAGTCTTACCCATGATTGCGGTTTTGAGTAATGAACCAGGCTGGGAGTTTTTAAAAGCCTTAGGAATCTTTTGCAGGTGTTTCGAGTCAATGAGTTGATTCAGATGATTAGGTTAATAGCTTGTTTTGAGAACTTTTTCATGATATGCTATTTTTTTTTAGATAGGAATTTGGGGTTTTCATGAGCTGTATGCCAAAATCATCAGTTTTAAAACAATAAAAGACCTGAAATATTTCAGTTGGTGTGCAATGAATCTAAAATACATGAAAGTTTTTCAATTTTTATCATTACATTATGGAAAAGAATGAACTTTATCACAATATGCTAATTTTTTGAGAAGGACCTGTACTTTCAGTCATGTTCACGGATAAAAAGAACTGTTTTCAGCCTGGATTTGAACATTGTCAGAGTCGAGGCCTGTCTCACATCCTCGTGAAGACTGTTCCAGATTTTAGCTGCATGAAACTGAAACGCAGCCTCACCGTGTTTAGTCCTGACTCTGGGAACCACCAGGAGGCCCCTCCCTGAAGTTCTCAGGGCCCGAGATGGTTCATACGGCTCTAACATGTCAGAGATGGACTTTGGTGCTAAACCATGAAAAGACTTGTAACGAGCAGAGCTGTTTTAAAGTCTATTCTCTGAGCGACAGGAAGCCAGTGCAGAGACCGGAGCACTGGACTAATATGGTCGTATTTCCTGGTTCTTGTCAGGACTGGAGCAGCAGCGTTCTGGATGTTCTGCAGCTCTGACAGCTCGTTTAGAGAGGCCAGTGAGCAGCCGTTACAGTATCTAACCTGCTGGAGACAAATGCATGGATAAGTCTCTCTAAGTCTGGTTTTGACACTATTCCTCTGATCTTAATGTTTTTCAGATGGTAAAAAGCTGCTGATGTTGTTGCTTTTAAAAGTAATATATCTGTGTGACAGTGTTTGGTCAAAGTGCTTGAAATCGCAGTGCTGCCCTCTGCTGTTCTGCCCCAATTCTTGATCATTATTGGCCTCTCTGCTGCCTCATTAATACGCATGACGTCATCAACAGTATCGGTATCGTATCGCGATATAGCCAAACATGTACATATAGTCACACTCCTCGTCAGCAGTGGGAACAACACGGTGATACAAAGCCGTGAATGAGGGTCCGGTTTAGTGTTGCCTTTATTATCACATCAACAATGTTTCACTCCCACACGCTCCAGGACGCTCAAACTGACCCCCACGGGTGCTCGGGCCTTCAGCCGCTCAGCACCCAGGCTCTGGAACTCCCACCACACCTCCGCTCTCTGGACTCTGCTGATCTTTTTAAGTCCCACATTAAAACGCTCCTGTTCAGAGCTGCCTACTCCTGCTACAGTTATAATTACCTTTATCTATGACCCTCTTTTAACTGTCAGGTGGCCTTGAGTGTTGAGAAAGGCGCCAACAAATAAAAAACGTACTATTATTATTACAGGCCCTTCAGTAGTAGAAAGAAAAAAGATTACTCAAAGCTGTGAGTCAAAGTGAACAAGGGACCAACAATATAACATGGTTCAAAGATCAAAAAGTCTATTTTGAATGATACCCTTCACTATTCAGGGTTTATACAGGCAGCAGAACGTCAAGTTAAAGGCTTTTTAATGCCATTTCAATACCTGATCACTATACTTTTAAAGAGGGGGTGTTCTGCTTTTGTCAGTCCCAATGATGACAAACCTTCTGTTGGTCTGTAAATGCAGTAAATTAGAATAACTGCCTTGTATAAAATGTCTCTCTCAAAATGGCTGTAGCGAATGAGGACTCAGGCAAACCTATCCCTAAAATGGCCGCCATCAGAGTTTTTACAGATTACTCAGAAATACGTGAATGTGCCAAGGCAACACTTCAGCCATGTTTTTAATGAGGGAGTGACAGAATAACAGGATGGAAAGCTGGAAAAAGTCAATTTTGCATAATACCCCCCTTTAATGCCAAAAATATGTGAATACTTCTTGACCCTGTGCATAACCGCCCAAGAAGTGACTTCCTGTTTCGATCCAGCACACCAAAATAAAAGCACCATCTTAATCATTAGTTCAGCTTCAGTGTTAACAGACAAAACAGTTAAAATGTGTGTATTTAATGATATTCCTGTAATGTTCCTGCTGAACTAATCAATGAGACGAGCTACTCTGTGCTTTGATTTTGGGTGTTGGATCGAAACAGGAAGTCGCTTCTTGGGCGGCGTTGTTATGATTGGAAGTTATGCACAGTCAATTAATGAGGAGAAATTCTGAAATTCAAAGAAAAACAACAGAAAATAATTGTGTACGATTTAAGCCAAAACTGCAAATGAATTTCTGTGTTTCTGATGAGCTTATTTATGGATCTAATTGTGAAACTCGCGACCGTGACTGAGCACTTTTCTTTGCAGATCCTAAAACCCACAAAGGATCAAAACAGGGTCAAAAACAGGAGATGCGCAGACAGCGCACTAACAAGTGTGTGCAGTGCATGGAAACAGCTCCATTTGTCTGCAGAGGAAACACTTCTCTTTAAGCTAAGATCTGCCTGCTGCTTTTTAAGCCAGCGTTTTGGAAACAGAGTCTGAAACTGAATTCATTATGACGCCCAGACAGGCAGGCAGGAGACGGCTAATTTCACAGCTCCCACCGCGTCCTTTTGTGTTAATAATAAGAGCCGAGAGGCCGCGGTAAAAATGGAAATGTCACCTTTTTACACAGTTAAACCTGATGCTTTTTAACAAGGGTTTGTTATAATGTCTGTGACTGCCTCCTCGTGCAGAAAGGCTCGGATAATGACAGGGTTCACTGTAGGCAGTCAGACATAGGAACAGAAAAAGAACTAAATAGTTTAGGACATAAGTCGTGAATTTGCTTTTTAGCGTTAAAGAACACTGAGCAAGTAAATGTGGAATGAATGAATAATCAGGAAATGTTAATAATTAGTGTAACGGTTCAGCGATCTCACGGTTTGGTTCAGTTCACATTAACGGTTAGTAATGTTGGAAAAGCAAGAACCGCAGCGTCAGGTAAGTTAAGTTTAACTACATGTCAAATCTAATACAAATATAGGCTAAATATTCTACTCCATTTTCCCCCTAAACCTGTCAAACCAGGCTTGTCCCACGGATCCGAATGTCCTTTGGCAGCAGCAGAGGAGCAGCGCCCCTCCCCGCCAGCAGGGGACGGGGGGTTCATGCCAATGTGCTCCATTTGGCTGCTAGCCCGTAGCCTCGTTAGCCCGAGGCGCCTTCAGACCTAACTGCTGCTTTGGGATCAGATCTTTAAATAAACGGCCACAGTTTATGCCCACAGGAGAGAGCAGCATTTCCCCCTGTGATCAAGCTCAAATCTACTAAAGAGGGCGATTAGCACTCGGCGGCTCCCGCTAACTTTATACGACACTATTCAATGATAGGCTACAGCTCTTTGTGGAAGAATTGTGTAATAAACTATAAATTCATCAAGCACAGCTTAAAGGAAAAGGCCAGTATTTTTACACACTGAGATATGTTCTTGCGTTAGCTTAGACGAGTTCTTTTGTAACTGTCTGGTCTTCACCTGTGCCTTGACGGCGTTAGCATTTAGCCTCTCCCTCTCTCCTCTATAGCTCCAAACGAGGTCAAGATAGAAGCTACCAAGCTCTTCCACATTTTCCCTATTTAAATATGGTTACGTGAAGTGTTCCACTACAAAGTATAGCTTTGTAATAATACTCCTGGTATTATTACACCTTACAATATAGTTCCCCCTTTTATCTGCTTAGAAAATCCACATTGTTTAATTTTGTGTAATTATACTTTTCGCTTCTATCTTGACCTCGTTTGGAGCTATAGAGGAGAGAGGGAGAGGCTAAATGCTAACGCCGTCTGTGCTGTGTTTACGTGACTGAAGGCACGCGTGAAGACCAGACAGGTACACATGAAATCGTCTAAGCTCAGGTAAGAACATATCTCAGTATGGAAAAACGGTGGCCTGTTCCTTTAAAAGCCGCTTTATATGTAGCGGTTTTAGCAATGGCCGCTTGTAGCAGAGATTCACGACGCCGACACTAGGGGCCGCCATTGTCCGCCATTGCTGTAGTACCTCCATATAGAGTTCGGGAATGATAAGATAAGATAAGATAAGATAAGACTTTATTGATCTCACAGATGGAGAAATTGCATAATGTGACGTCATATTGGTAAGCATTGGGGATTAGCAGCAATTGTAAATTAATGGAGATTTTAAAAGTTAAAAGACTGGAGTTATTGTTCACATTAAAACACTTGGACACCACAGTGAGTTAGATTTATTTATCAGCAATAACTCAGCAGCTAACGGAGCTGTTCCACTGCTATTTTCTCCACTTTTCATACAGTTTTTAGCTCATGTTAGTCAATGTTTCCATTGTAGAACAAGCTAGTTTTATATTGCACTGAACTTTCGACATGTTCTTAACACCTGTAAAGCCTGGTCCCTCGTGCTACGTACTGCAGAACCAAAGCATGTGCTTCTTTGTATGATAGGAAGTTAATAACAATTGGGCGAATAAAGAAAAATAGAGAAGCATGCACATATTATACAGCCTCTTTGGAATCGATAAGACTGATAAAGAAACGGAGCGATTAGAGACAGAGAGCTGCGCCGCATATACTTTTATTCACGCTCTGGGGAAGCCCTTTGTATTAGACAAATGCGCATGAGGAAAATAACATGCCTGTAGATTCTTACATAACTCAGTCTCTTTGTTTGCACGAGGTCATCACCGCTTCACTGCTGCCAAATGACAATATCCATAATAACTTAGTTTCCATTGATCTCCTTCCATTGAGACGCCGCTCATCAGCCGAGTGTTGTGAGAAGGACGCTGTTCGAACTCTAAACACTTTCATATTGAATGTATCATTGACTCTGAACTGAAATATCATGTAAAACACGACTTCCCTGTCGTGGAAGGAGTGGGTGAAGATGTGCAGATGAACCACCCAGTCCAGCAAACCATTTTTGAAAATCTCTAATAAGAAAAATTCCTTCATGTAATCATTTTGAAGTGCTGTTGGTTGAATTAATCTTGACTAGGACTCAGGACAAAACTGAAGTCATGGTTTTTGACCCTCCTGACCTTGGCTTTTTGTCGGATTTTATCAAGCCGGTTGTTTCCAGTGTGGGCGTAAGAGTCGATCCTGAACTATAATTTGAGAAACAAATCAACGCAGTCGTTAAGTCCAGTTTTTTCCACTTAAGAAAACTGTCGAAATTGAAGTGTGTGCGACACTTTGGCCACTGTACAGTTCTTAAAGTGCTTCATAAATAAAGTTGGCATGGTTTGGTTTGGTATGGTATGGTATGGTATGGTATGGTATGGTATGGTATGGTATGGTATGGTATGGTATGGTATGGTATGGTATGGTATGGTATGGTATGGTATGGTATGGTATGGTATGGTATGGTATAGGGCTGGGTGCTGTTAAACGATGGTACTGACAAAAAGTTTAGGTACGACTGGTAAAGGCAGCAACCTCCCTCTCTCTCGATACAGCTGCATTTTTTTAACCTTTTTCTGCTACATTTGTGGTTTCTGTGTTCCGCATTGTTTCACTGGAGACTTTTGTACGTTTTTGCGGTGATTTCGTGGGGATCGGTGTATTTTTTCCATAATGGTCCTGAAGAAAGAGGCTTTTTAAAAGTAAACAGCTAATCAGCTAAACCCATTTGAGACTCATTTCTTCTTCTGAGACACTGTAGAGGAATCAAGGGCCCCCATACCTAAAGTGGAGGCGTCACAAGAGCAGCTACAGGAAACAAGGAAGAGGCAACCGAAGAGGTATCCGGGCGAGACTCACAGCTATTGTTCTGGCTAATGGACGTTCACTGGAGAATAAAACAGATTAACAGCTAACTCTTCCCAGTAGATGGTGAAAGACTGTTGTGGAGCGGAGGGAGCTGCGCAGGAGGAAGGAGGAGGTGGAGCTGACCAGTGCAGGACACCACGCTCTGAAACAGGGACATGGAGGCCCTGCACTGTTTCAGAGGATCAGAGGAGACTGAAGGCCAGCCAGGTTTACTCTTTACAGTTTCCTCGACCTCCAAAAACCTGCTGGTCACGTGGACCCACAGCAGCAGTGGCTCAGTGTCAGCGGCTCAGGACTAACACCTGAGCATAACTTCATTGAACGCTTGTAAAATGACAAAAAAAGCACTTACTTAATGCTCATCAAAGACAGGTATGAAAAAATAAAACAGTGTTGATGCTGTTGGTCCTGGCACGGCCGAACAGAAGTGACTCGGATGTTTCTGCTCAAATAAATTACTTTTTGACCAATTTTTTGTACAAAAAAATTCCTTATTTTTTCCCCTATTTTTTCCAAATATTTTAAATTTCTAGTCAAATTTTTTGCCATTTTTTCCCCACAATTTCCCCTCATTTATTCCTTATTTTTTGCCACAATTTCTCCCAATTAACCCCCTATGCAAATCCTCCACACATTATTCTGTTTTCTAGTTCTAGATGACAAATATTTTAGTATCGGTTTCGTAAACCGAGTATTGTTAAAAGTATTGTTAAACCAAAGTCCATCTCTGACATGTTAGAGCCGTATGAACCATCTCAGGGAGGGGAGGGGCCTCCTGGTGGTTCCAGAGTCAGGACTAAACACGGTGAGGCTGCGTTTCAGTTTCATGCAGCTAAAATCTGGAACAGTCTTCATGAGGATGTGAGACAGGCCTCAACTCTGACAATGTTCAAATCCAGGCTGAAAACAGTTCTTTTTACCTATAGATGGCCTAATCCAATCCTTGGCCCTGACCTTAAGGTCAGGGGACCCATGCCTAAACCTAAGTTATAGGAAGGACAATTTTAGTTCTACAAAAAAACATCATTTTTTGCATTATGGATTATGTTAGCTTGTTATTTTAGTTTGTTATTTTGGTGTGTACAACACGACTGGGAAAACCTCAGGGTACAACTTGCAGCAGATGTGGCCCGTGCATTACCGAGCTCCACTAGGGAGGTGGGTCTAACTCATAAACCTAACCCTAACCCTCACCTTTTGTCATTTTTTCGTCCATTTTTTGTCACATTTCCATCATTGTTTTCGTCTCAGTTTTGCTGCTATTTTCACAGCTTTTTTCCAGAAGCTTTAGGATTGGGGTAAAGCCAAACTGGAGAAAATGTGCTCGGTTCAGGTGGGAGTTAAGGGGTTAAACAAACTATAGAGCTCATATTGAGAAACAAACATAAGAAGTGAAAATCCCATTGCCACATCATCAAAGGATCATTTCAGCAGATCATCCCATAGTTTAATGTTTCAATCACAAACTTAAAAGCAAAAACATTTCTCCTCAAAATGTGATTCGACACAATAGTCTCAGTTGTCGCAGCTAAAGAACCAAACACTGACCACCCTTTATATCAGGATCGTCTCTGTCTGTTTGTGTTTTAAATAAAGTGTTTCAAACTTGACCACACATGTCTCACTGATGACATCACTCCAGAGATCAGTAACCAGTGCCGTCGTCATGGCAGCGGTCACTATGGCTCTTGGTCGTAGAGTCCGAGGCAGACGCAGGCGCAAAACAGGCGCAGGCGTCGCGCTCCAGCCCGCGACCCCGCCCACATCTCGGCGAGGTCGCAGGCCCGTCACCCCGCCCCCACACAGGGGCGGAGTGATCGGACAAAAAATGGACCTTTTTGTCCATTTTTTTAGGGTTAGGGTTTAGGATTAACCCTAACCCTTTTTTTGTACATTTTTTGTATCTTTTTTTTTTTGTATCTTTTTTTCCTCATTTTTTCGTCAATTTTTTGTCACTTTTTTGTCAAATTTCCGTCCTTGGTTTCGTCTCAGTTTTGTTGCTATTTTCACACCTTTTCTCCAAAAAGAAAATGTGCTCGGTTCAGGTGGGAGTTAAGGGGTTTTCAAATCTAAAACATGAATGAACATATCTTTGATTAACATGATGTAATAATGATGCTCAAAATTGCACATGGCCCAGGAGTGTGACCTGTATCGCCCACTCATAACATTCATTCATAAATCAGAGACCAAATACATGAAAAGGACTCTAAAATGTAGAAAATACTGTCAATATTTTCACATTTCACATTTCCCACACTCAAATCTACGTGTCACTGATACAGGAGAACATGGGCCTGTAGATACTCTCTGTCACTGATACATAGTCAGGGACCCAAACTCTCAAAAGCTCTTTAAATTGGGTTGAACCTGACACCGTCTGATATATGCTTTATTTGTGTTTTTTCTGTTAACTTTGACCCTAAGGACCAATAATTGGAGGGTCTGCTCTGCTGGAAATATTGCGAAAAAAATTTGTGGCCATTTTAGTGTATGCACCCTGTATTTTTATCAGAAAAATGTGAAAAACGACTTTTTTCCCTCAAATCCTCAGTGGGTTGAGTAGGCTCTCAATAAATGCATTCCAGATACACAGAACACACGCGCTGATAACATCCACTGAAAAAATCGCTCTAAAAACACATTTCTTCACATTTTTGCATCAATTTAATGCAAAAAATGTGTTGTTTTCTCACTTTTTTTCAATATTTGTATCTTTACTTCATTGGCAATCAACTATTCCACCCAGTTATGGCATCAGTCAATATGCCATTATTTTAAACAGACTGTAGACACATTCCACAGAAAAAATGATCAAAATCCAACCAACATTATTGGATCTGTGATGATTTAAAGACCAATAAGTGATCAACAGACTCAGAACCTCAGAACTGTCAAAAGTCACTTTTGACACTGGTCCATATTTTGGTTTAGGCCATTTCCAGTCCATCAGATAATGATTTACACCATTGTATTTGGTATCATTGGAAAGAAGACATTGTCATGTTTCATTTTAGCCCAAAGGTTCTACTCTGTAACAATTGCGTGGTAACCATAGCTCCTCAGACTCAAATGTGAGAACATTTTTTCACAATTTTCACAAAAAAATGTTTTACTATGTTTAACGCTGTTTCTTCCAGGAACGTCACAGACACAAAGCTCTGATACTGGGCAACTCTCTAGACTCTGAGGGTTCAGGAAATGTATAACATGTTAGTACCTTCTCAGCTTAAGGCCTCACTGTGAGCCATGAAGTAAAAGAATGTCCACCTCATATGAGCCTCTCCCATAGTAATAAGCCTATATCTGCCAGGTTGGAGCAGCTGGTGGGACTTTCTGACCAGGACAGGCCCAACGTAACTTGAAATTACATTTATTAAAATTATAATTATTCTGTATCATATAAGCTGTATCTTAAATTGTAAAAGAAAAAATATATATCCGTATTCTGTAGCCTTTAACAGTAACAGGCGAAACTCGGAAAATTAGAATATCGTTCAAAAGTTCATTTATTTCTGTAATTCAAGTTAAAATGTGAAACTAATATATGACATAGACTCATGACATGCAAAGTTGCATATGTCAAGCTTTTGTTTGTAGTCATGATTATGGCATTTTCAAAATAGTCTAATTTTAGGAGATTTTTAATTTGTGTTTTTTACAAGTTGGGCCATAATCATCCAAAGTATAATGAATAAAGGCCATACATGTCTCACTTTGCATGTAATGAGTCTATCATATATTAGTTTCACAGTTTAGTAAGTTGAATAACAGAAATGAATGCACTTTTTAACGTTATTCTAAAAGAAGCTACGCTCCACAGGACGTAGAAGTAAGTGCTTTGTCAGTGTATAATTGTACACTGACATTGTGTTCAGGTGTTGGGTTAGCCCTGAGTCGCTGCGACTGAGTGTGCTGCCTGACCAGCATGTTTTTGGAGATCACGAGTACCCAGAGGAAACCTGGCTGCCTCTTTCAGTGCTGTTCTTAAAACAGTGCAGCGCCTGCTGGGTTTGTCCCTGTTTCAGAGCATGGTGTCCTGCACTGGTCAGCTCCTCTTCCTCCTGTATTAATATATTCAGGCCAGTGCTAACAAACTTGGTGCAACTCAGAAACATCCATAGTGACCTTCCTGGGGTCACTGTGTACTTTGGGTCCTTCTACATCATACTCTCATATCCAGACGACCCAGTCGAGGTGATCAAGTCCTGCCTTGTGTGGTTCAATTTTTCAGCCTCACTTGATCCACAACTTTTTACAATTTCTGAAATGTTCTTGATGGCATTTGTCTTTATATTAATAATATTTAATAATAATATTTTCAATGCTCTTTGGAGTCCAGTTTAGTATTTAATGTATTCATAGACTCCCAATAGGGAAATTTACCCTCTGCATTTGACTCATCCTTCAAGCCTCAGAGAAACCTGTCAGGAGCAGAGCCATCACGCTGCCTGTGGAGCTATCTCTAGATTTTGAGCCAGAAGCTAGGTTAGAAGCACTGAGGTGTTTTAGAGTACTGGAACTGGATTCTACTGGATTCTCGTCTGTGCAAAGCCCTTTGACCCAGGTTTGCACCCATCCATCCATTTTCTTACAATTTACCCACGGTCTGGTCATGGATGCAGCAGTCAAAGCAGAGATTCACAGATATCTCTCTTCACAAACACGTCCAGCCCTTCTGAAGGGATCCCGAGGCATTCCCTGGCCACAGAGAGGTATAGTCCATCTAGTGTGTCCCCAAGTCACCTCATCTGGCCGCTCCTGACAGGAAGGAGCAGTGGTTCTACTCCGAGCTCCTCCCATGTAACTGCCTTACCCCAAGCCATCTTGTGAAGGTAACTAATTTCGTCCGCTTCACACTCGGCTGCAAACCAGAGCAGCTGAAGGTCCAACAGAACATCATCTGCAAACAGCAGAGATGAGATCCTGAGGTTCCCAAACCAGCAACCCTCCGGTCCCTGGCTGCGCCTAGAAACTCTGGTCATAAAAGTTACTTTTTATTTAATCATTAATAAAGCACATTTCTTGTGGGCAGTACAGATTCAATGTGCCAGAGAATAAAATAAATAAATTACACAACATTAAAGGGGCTATCATGCAAAATCGACTTTGTTGTGCTATTTCCTAATCAAAAACACCCCCAGAGTGTTTTTTGGCTTCATTCTCACAGTTCTCAGCAATCCTCCTGAATCCTGCTCTGAGCAGCTCCGCCCTCTGCTGGAAAACCCGATTTCTATTTGTAAAAAAAGTTAATTAATTTAAAAAAAGAAAGAAAAGGAAGTGCCTGACACGTCCGCGCTGCCCCTGCGGAGAAAACAAACGCACCCCCTGAGTGTCTGAACAGACGTCATGTTTGCACTGAAGGATGTGAAAAAGGAGCTCTTTCTAACCTACTCTGGACACGCCTGTTCTTTTTTCTTACCTAACGATAATGTCAGGCAGATGTCAAGTCCTTATAACTGCATTATGAAGTAACTTCACTTATTGCTGTGATATTTATATTTATTTTACTGCTAATGTTGCATGAGCGCAGAGAGGGGGCGGAGTTAATTGAGTCCAAGTGTCTTGTCTTTCCGGGTTGGAAATATAACCCCAGAAAATACTTATACAAGATACAATATATCATATAAATGTTTATAGTTTACTTTGGAATGAGTAAAATAGCATGATGCAGGTCCTTTATAACCAAAACTGAAATAGATGAATATATATATTTTTTAAAGTGTGACAATTTTAACATGTACAAAGAACTTAAAACAACTTCAGAAAAGCGAAGAGAAATGGTTTAATCCAGTATGGACTGTTTTGTTCAGACGACTGCCACTGTGATTTAGTCCTGGACGAGCCCTAAGCTTTAGTTTTGTGGTGACTCGTCGTGCATTAGTGATGTAATAAACCAACTTTAGTGAACGGACTATATCAAATTATTTACTTTATTAATTTACTAAACAGTAAAAAGGCTGTGGTTCATTGTAAACATGTGGTTTATGGAAAATCCAGCTTCGAGCTCAGCTTTCCTCAGCAAATACATTACCAACCATATTACTATCTAATGTATAACAAATATGTAGTATTTTAGGCATAAGCATGTGGTGTCTACAAAGACACACTGTTGGAATTATCTTGGATTCTTGAGGATTTTTTTTTACAGATTTAAAGGGATGTATATTGGAGTGAAATCAACAGATGTATATTGTGTATATGGCATAGTAAAAGATAGATAAAGAGTCACATAATATAAAAAATAGATGAACAGCTTTATGTAAAAATACAGAACTGTTGTTCTCCATAAATGTAATTTCAAGTTACGTTGGGCCTGTCCTGGTCAGAAAGTCCCACCAGCTGCTCCAACCTGGCAGATATAGGCTTATTTCTATGGGAGAGGCTCATATGAGGTGGACATTCTTTTACTTCATGGCTCACAGTGAGGCCGTAAGCTGAGAAAGTTCTGACATGTTATACATTTCCTGAACCCTCAGAGTCTAGAGAGTTCCCCAGTATCAGAGATTTGTGTCTGTGATGTTCCTGGAAGAAACAGCGTTAAACGTAGTAAAACATTTTTTTGTGAAAATTGTGAAAGAATGTTCTCACATTTGAGTCTGAGGAGCTATGGTTACCACGACAATTGTTACAGAGTAGAAACTTTGGGCTAAAATGAAACATGACAATGTCTTCTTTCCAATGATACCAAATACAATGGTGTAAATCATTATCTGATGGACTGGAAATGGCCTAAACCAAAATATGGACCAGTGTCAAAAGTGACTTTTGACAGTTCTGAGGTTCTGAGTCTGTTGATCACTTATTGGTCTTTAAATCATCACAGATCCAATAATGTTGGTTGGATTTTGATCATTTTTTCTGTGGAATGTGTCTACAGTCTGTTTAAAATAATGGCATATTGACTGATGCCATAACTGGGTGGAATAGTTGATTGCCAATGAAGTAAAGATACAAATATTGGAAAAAAGTGAGAAAACAACACATTTTTTTGCATTAAATTGATGCAAAAATGTGTAGAAATGTGTTTTAAGAGCGATTTTTTCAGTGGATGTTCTCAGCACGTGTGTTCTGTGTATCTGGAATGCATTTATTGACAGCCTACTCAACCCACTGAGGATTTGAGGGAAAAAAGTCGTTTTTCACATTTTTCTGATAAAAATACAGGGTGCATACACTAAAATGGCCACAAATTTTTTTCGCAATATTTCCAGCAGAGCAGACCCTCCAATTATTGGTCCTTAGGGTCAAAGTTAACAGAAAAAACACAAATAAAGCATATATCAGACGGTGTCAGGTTCAACCCAGTTTGGAGAGTTTGGGTCCCTGACTAACAGGTGAGTCTGTAGATACTCTCTGTCACTGCATCCAACAGATCAGTTTGTGGAGGCAAAACAACTTTCTCCAACTAAACTCAGACAAAACTGAGATCATTGTTTTTGTTCCACAGGCACAAAGACAAAGTGTTGTCAGTCACCTTGAGTCTCTCTCTCTAAAACCAAACCATCAGGTTAGAAATCTGGGAGTAATCATGGACTCAGACCTGAACTTAAACAGCCTCATCAAAGCAATAACATCAGCAGCTTTTTACCATCTGAAAAACATTCAGATCAGAGGAACAGTGTCAAAACCAGACTTAGAGAGACTTATCCATGTGTTTGTCTCCAGCAGGTTAGATACTGTAACGGCCTACTCACTGGCCTCTCTAAACGAGCTGTCAGAGCTGCAGAACATCCAGAACGCTGCTGCTCGAGTCCTGACAAGAACCAGGAAACACAACCATATTAGTCCAGTGCTCCGGTCTCTGCTCTGGCTTCCTGTCACTCAGAGAATAGACTTTAAAGCAGCTCTGCTTGTTACAAGTCTTTTCATGGTTTAGCACCAAAGTACATCTCTGACATGTTACAGCCGTATGAACCATCTCGGGCCCTGAGAACTTCAGGGAGGGGCCTCCTGGTGGTTCCAGAGTCAGGACTAAACACGGTGAGGCTGCGTTTCAGTTTCATGCAGCTAAAATCTGGAACAGTCTTCACGAGGATGTGAGACAGGCCTCGACTCTGACAATGTTCAAATCCAGGCTGAAAACAGCTCTTTTTGCCCGAGCACATGACTGAAAGTATTTTACCTGCACTCTCGCCTTTTACTGTAATTGATACATTTTATGTTGATGTTTTTATTGATTCTATTTGTTTTTCTTATATTTTATGCTGCTTTAACTGTGAAGCACTTTGAATTGCCTTGTGTATGAATGGTGCTCTACAAATGAACTTGCCTCGCCTCCTCGCCTCCTCGCCCCTCCTCCCCTCGCCTCCCCTCGCCTCCTCGCCTCCTCACCTGTATCGTGCAGCGGTGCCAGCCTAGTCTTGCCTTTGACATATGAAACGAGGAGCACTTGCCTTTGACATGAAACGACATATGAAACGAGGAGCACTTGCCTTTGACATGAAACGACATATGAAACGAGGAGCACTTGCCTTTGACATGAAACGACAGATGAAACGAGGAGCACTTGCCTTTGACATGAAACGACAGATGAAACGAGGAGCACTTGCCTTTGACATTAAAGGACAGATGAAACGAGGAGCACTTGCCTGACGTGTCGGGCGTGGCTCCGGACCAGCTGGATGACCCTGCCCGTGTCGCTGACCGCTCCGTCCGTGAGGAGGAAGAGCAGGCGGGGGTGGCTGCTGAACAGGGGCTGCCTCAGGATCCAGGACAGCGGGGCAAAGACGTTCGTGCCCCCCATGTCCGCACGGATCTTTCGGATGTACTCGCACGCCAAGGCAAGTGCGTCCTGAAACATCACAAGGGACAGAAAACGATGTCAACGTCCCTCGCTGTATTTCCACAGACATTTCCCACGTGCAGCGAGTTCCCTCAGCACAAAAACAAGACAGAAAACTTTGTCCATGAGCTGTGGGGGTCCCTGTCATCAGCGCAAACACAGGACTTCTCTCTCCGTGTGACGCCAAATGTTTTAAAGGAACAGGCCACCATTTTTACAAACTGGAATATGTTTTTTGCCTGAGCTTGATGCTTGTCTGGTCTTTGGCTGCGTCTGAAACCATCACATCACAGCCTCTAAGCTCTGACACAAACATCTAACTCCTGAACCTTTCATGGGTCGACTGTTAGATCTGTGCCGTTCGGGAACTAGAGCTTCAGCTGCATTTGAACAATCCGTCCATCCTTAAACAGGGGAAGGGGAAGTGACATCACCAACAGCTGCTTTTCTTCTTCTTTAAAGTTATAGGTGGAGTGCAGGCCAAACAAAAGCGCATGTCGCCCCCTAGTGTCCAACAACAACATAGTGTCCAAACAAAGACATTTAAGGAGAAAAATAAATCCAAATGATCCAAACGTTTCCCTTTAGTCTTATTTTATTTCAGCAGCTGTTTCTTAAAGCGACAGCAGCAAATGATCCATGTGGCTTAAGTTTCTACTAAATGAAAACAAAAGCATTTAATCTGTTTCCTGAGTTTCCTCTTTAACACTGACATGTGACTGAGCTGTGGGGACGACAACATGGATTTATCACTTTTATAAAGTTTGGCTTGTGCAGAATCTTAATTTTTAATTATTATTATTTTTATTGTTAAATGAGCTGCTGTCAATCAACAGTGGTTGTGCATGAATCACTGAGGGTGGGGCCGAAGGGGGGGGGGGTTTGGTGCAGTGGCTTATGGGACGGCACATAGCTCCTAATCACCGGTTAGTTAGCATCAGAGGTCCCTATGCTAAAGTGGCTATGATAGTTAGCATCAGAGGTCCATATGCTAAAGTGGCTATGATAGTTAGCATCAGAGGTCCCTATGCTAAAGTGGCTATGATAGTTAGCATCAGAGGTCCCTATGCTAAAGTGGCTATGATAGTTAGCATCAGAGGTCCATATGCTAAAGTGGCTATGATAGTTAGCATCAGAGGTCCCTATGCTAAAGTGGCTATGATAGTTAGCACCAGAGGTCCCTATGCTAAAGTGGCTATGATAGTTAGCATCAGAGGTCCCTATGCTAAAGTGGCTATGATAGTTAGCATCAGAGGTCCCTATGCTAAAGTGGCCATGATAGTTAGCATCAGAGGTCCCTATGCTAAAGTGATTATGATAGTTAGCATCAGAGGTCCCTATGCTAAAGTGGCTATGATAGTTAGCATCAGAGGTCCATATGCTAAAGTGGCTATGATAGTTAGCATCAGAGGTCCATATGCTAAAGTGGCTATGATAGTTAGCATCAGAGGTCCCTATGCTAAAGTGGCTATGATAGTTAGCATCAGAGGTCCCTATGCTAAAGTGGCTATGATAGTTAGCATCAGAGGTCCCTATGCTAAAGTGGCTATGATAGTTAGCATCAGAGGTCCCTATGCTAAAGTGGCTATGATAGTTAGCATCAGAGGTCCCTATGCTAAAGTGGCTATGATAGTTAGCATCAGAGGTCCCTATGCTAAAGTGGCTATGATAGTTAGCATCAGAGGTCCCTATGCTAAAGTGGCTATGATAGTTAGCATCAGAGGTCCCTATGCTAAAGTGGCTATGATAGTTAGCACCAGAGGTCCCTATGCTAAAGTGGCTATGATAGTTAGCATCAGAGGTCCCTATGCTAAAGTGGCTATGATAGTTAGCATCAGAGGTCCCTATGCTAAAGTGGCTGTGATAGTGAGCATCAGAGGTCCCTATGCTAAAGTGGCTATGATAGTTAGCATCAGAGGTCCCTATGCTAAAGTGGCTATGATAGTTAGCATCAGAGGTCCCTATGCTAAAGTGGCTATGATAGTTAGCATCAGAGGTCCCTATGCTAAAGTGGCTATGATAGTTAGCACCAGAGGTCCCTATGCTAAAGTGGCTATGATAGTTAGCATCAGAGAACAAATAAAATGTATCATTATTATCAACATTATTATGATTATTAAAAAACTGACACAATAATTTGGCACTAAATGTTTATTTCACAAAGGCCTTTTTGTCACAAACGTCTGATTTTACAATAAACTGAAGAAAACATGTGGTTCTCCTTGAAGAACATCAGGTTTTGGGCCTTTCAGTGCAGTTCACAACATCACCAAATATCCCTTTTCTTTCGGGATTTCTTTCAAGCTTTTGCAGCCAAGGAAACATAACAGGCCACACCCCAGAAACATCGCAGTGAAATAGACACCAGTCAACTCCGGTTTTGCTGCCACCAAGTCATTTATCCACAACACGATGTACTGTTTGCATGGAGAAGAGAAAACCGAGCGCCCGGACAGAAGAGTGCAGTTACTGCCAACACAGCTGCAAGAGTCAGGGACTGCAGCGGCGTCTGAGCCCCAGTCCATCGGCCCCTCCAGGCCACAGCAGCCGCTGCTCCTCTGCACCTCCTGGACCAACTCTCGGATGTCCAGCACCTGTGAGCTCAGGGGGAGCCAGTCCTTCAGCGGTAAAGTCGTTAACTGCACTGTCATGCAATCCAGCACGACTCCTTTAACCAACAGCAACAGGAACAAATAACCCACCACGACCAACACCGCGGTCCAGCGCCGCCGATAATAAAGGTTTTCAATTGCTATCAAGCAGCCCGATGCCAAAAGAACGCCGCACCACAGAGTCTGCCGGTGCAGGACGACCTCCACGCTTCCTGGCAGTCGCAGCTGAGACGATATGAAGAAAAAGTAAATGAACAAACTGAAGTACAAAAAGGCCTGACAGAGAATGAAGATGTTGATGATGTGGTGCCTGTTTTTGATGAAGGCCATGGTGGAGAGATACAGCAGCGGCACAGGAGTAGAGTCAGACTGAACTGAAGGCTGTGTTTGAGGTGAGAGCAGGTCATCTATAGGTGGAGCCACTGATCTTGCACAACCTGCTTCTTCAAGAAAAGCCGGTCCAGCCGCCTCAGGGTCAGGGGCTCAAACCTGGAGACCTTTAGTTAAACATGAAGCCAAGACTTACCACAAGAACTGGTTTGTGGACATGTCATTTGAAAAGGTTCACTATTCTCCATTATAATTGTTGTCTTGTGCGTCAGTGCTGATGACCTCACGTATGAGCGTCTATTTGACTGCACATGACAGATTTATACGATAAACAAAGTTACTCTGAGATGTTTGATATGTTTGAATATAATGCACAGTAGATTTATTTGTGTACAGTGTCTAATGTCCATTGCACCACCGAGTCAACACTAACACGAGTGAGGGGGGGGCACCCACAGGCACTTCCGGAAAAACTGGAACTCCACATGAAGCACAAAGGCCCAGGATGATGCTCCCTCATCGGGCGAAGTGGCTCCATGACAGACACAGCACTTATTAAAGGAAGAGGCCACCGTTTTAGCACACCGTGAAAATCTCAATTCACAATCACAATTTCCAAATCATTTTTGCTGGTTTTGTGTCTGCGATTACCGTAATGTTCAGACTTCTGAGCGCACCTGAATGTAAGGGGGTTGACATGGCCGATCGCCGATATAAAGGACGATATTTGAAGTAATTTAATTTGATGTTGTTTTTTTAAATGTCTCAAATAGGCTTAAAGAGGCTAGATGCAAGTTGGCCGTTTTATACTCACTACTGCCACCTCAGGTCATACATACATACGAGGAGTAAAACGTCCGCGCAGTAACTCCTAAAGGTTATTGACGGAAGTGAGCGGGGAAGTCTTTAGGAGTTACTGCGCGGACGCTGTGCTCCTGTATCATTACGCCTCACAATATAGTTCCCCTTTTTATCTGCTTATAAAATCCACATGTTACATTTTTGTGTAAATATACTTGGCATGAAAACACTTCACGTAACTTTATTTAAATAGGGAACACGTGGAAGAGCTTGGTAGCTTCTATCGTGAGCTTTTTCGGAGCTATGTGACATGTGGGAGAGGCTGCGTATGTGTGAGCGCACGGACAAAGACCAGACGGGGATATATTAACTCGACTAAGGTTAGGTAAGAACATATCTCAGTACGTAAAAACGGTGGCCTATTCCTTTAAGGATTAGTTGCTTGTGTTGGTCCTTAAGAGGC
Organism: Gobius niger; assembly: GCF_951799975.1. Classification (NCBI taxonomy): domain Eukaryota; kingdom Metazoa; phylum Chordata; class Actinopteri; order Gobiiformes; family Gobiidae; genus Gobius; species Gobius niger. The sequence goes on along the minus strand of NC_136857.1, from coordinate 402,804 downwards.
GGCAATTTGATGGTTTCAGACGCGCCTGTATCACTTTCGGTCCCGGAGATATCGGCCAAAATCGATTGACAATAACATAACACACACCATCAGCGCACTGGAAATACGGGACTTTTCTCTCTGTGCTCGGTCAAACATCTGGCCTAAAGCTACATTTACTTTCATAAAAGTTTAGCATTCAATTTGATTATTTCATTTGATTCGATGTGATTATCCCGCGTGTGCTCAGCCAGACAAAAGCACCGCCTGCACAGTTTCTGGTTTCAGCACAAATTATACGAAACGATGCATCTAAAAAAAAAGAAAAACATTTATTTTTGTGCACAGTAGACGACTTCAGCACAGTGTTTGGATCCCTGCGGAGTGCTGTCATATTTATATATATTAGTGAGCCAGAGGAGAGATCTGAAACATCCAGCTCACATCCACTTCCCAAACCGCAGCCTCACCTCCTCGTAGTTCTGGCTGGTGCTGAAGAGGGACTTGAAGGTGGAGCCGAAGCCGACGATGTTGAACATGCATCCGGGCAAAAGGCTCTTCAGAATGACCACCATGGCGTCCTGAGGGAACAGCGGAAAGCAGATTACAGTTAATGGGAAGAGAACGGGAGCAAAGGCCGAGAAACCCTCTGCTCAAAATAGTCTTTCGCTCATTAGTGTTAAATGACTTGCGGCTAATTTAATTCGAGCGCCGAGAAGAAAAGATGTCACAAAGTCAAATCGCGGTGCTGAGATTACCGGCAATAAGAGGGATTAAAAATGCGAGTCTCCATTTTCGCTCTAGAAATGAGAAAGTACACTTTAAGATTCTATTAAAGGGACTATACAGAGTTTAAAGGGGGGGTATTCTGCAAAATGGACTTTTTCCAGCTTTCCATCCTGTTATTCTGTCACTCCCTCATTAAAAACATGGCTGAAGTGTTGCCTTGGCACATTCACGTATTTCTGAGTAATCTGTAAAAACTCTGATGGCGGCCATTTTAGGGATAGGTTTGCCTGAGTCCTCCTAGGAACGCCCCCACCTCCTGGAGACGCCTCCGAGCTTTGGTCACCAGCCGAGTAACCAACCACTGCTCCTCAGCAGAACCCCCTCCCCACTGATGCCACAGACAGCGTGTGGAGGGGGCGTGTCTAAAGGCTCAGAGGTTCTTAAAGAGACAGAGGCCTATTTCAAGACATTCACTACAGCCATTTTGAGAGAGACATTTTATACAAGGCAGTTATTCTAATTTACTGCATTTACAGACCAGCAGGTTTGTCATCATTGTAGTGAGATATAGACTGGTGCTATGGGACTGACAAAAGCAGAACACCCCCTCTTTAAAAATGTCAAAATTAGGTATTTCCTCCCCCTACATCAGGGGAGGCAAGTTTGTGTCATGGAGGGACACTTTTTTCATTGCACCAAGGGCCGAAACTCACAATTTTAGCCCAAAGTAAAGCACCTTTTCTCTACAAATATAAGTTTTGCTCATAATATATGACCTAATGGGGTGTTTTGCTGGGAAATGTGAAAATATTGACAGTATTTTCCACATTTAAAGAGTCCTTTTCATCTATTTGGTCTCTGGTTTGTGAATAAATGTTTCTTCACAATTCTCTTGGGGCCAAAGGTTTTATGCCCCCGGGCCTGACGTTGCCCATCCCTGCCCTACATGTTCCAACAATGACCTCATCTCCACAACTGCCTCTAAAATCCTGCACTGTCACTCAAAAAGGTGTTGACTCGGGTCTGAAGTGCCGTCATGCACGAGCTTAATACAGAAGCTGCAGTTACACGCATGACCTGAGGTGGCAGCAGTGAGAATAAAATGGCTAACTTGCATCTAGCCCCTTTAATGAAGCAATAAAGTAAACAGAATGACTAAAAAACTAGATGAATGAAACAAAATGACAAAAAAAAACATTAAATCGAAGCTCAGAATAAGTTAATTTTGCAACATCCGTCCCCCGTTAAAGCAAAGCCTAAATTGGTTCAGTTCTACAGAAAAACAAGCGCTCCCGCCTGGAACGAAAGAGCCAGTTTGCTTTGACAAAGGGAGCAAATTCAATATGTGCTGTTGAGTTGATATTTACAGAAGGATTTCCTGGAAGATCAGCGATTAGACAAAGCCGTTTCATCACTGTCCAAACTGGCTCTGGCTCTGAGCCCAGACGAGCAGCAGACATTTTGTTTTTAACTGGACTAAAGAAGGACTAAACTAGGACTCTCAGAAGACAAGCATTAAGTAAAGACTAAACCAGGATTTAGATGTGTTATTAGACTTTTTCTGCCAAACCAAACGAGCGAACAGTCCGACACAGACCTGAATATTCAGCAAACAAAGCAGTGAGTGTGAGGAAGATGAAAACGAGGATAACAGCATTCAGGCTCCGCCTCCTGAACTCACACATTTCAACGGCAGTGGTTTGTTTGGGCTGAAACTAGGAGCCTGATTGACCCACACATGCGCAGTCGAGATGAGCGTCGGGTTTATTAAAGCAGTACTAAGTAACTCTTCCCCCTAGAGGCCATGAGCGCAACTGCAGGTGTCGTAGCAAGTTACGATTTTTAAATTTATTAAGTGTCTTGGAGAGTAAGACAGGAAAGGTGAAGGGAGAGAGGGTTACTGTGCATCCAATTATACAATGGAAATATTTGTTTTCACTCAAACTTGGCTGTAAATACTGTTTAAAGTGACGTTAGCCCACAATTAGCTTTGCCCGTTAGCCTGTTAGCTTCTTCTTCGTGATTCCATTAGTGTGTATTGCTTTCTCCGGTCCGGTGGCAGTCAAGTTGCAAACATGGTTTTCTGGCCAGAGACACCAGGGGGAGATGAAAGACCCTCCAATCATCCCATAAACACTTGTATCACCCCCACAGGGACCACGGGGAGGGTTTATTAAGGTAAACACGTTACTTAGTACTGCTTTAAGTCTATGGGAATATCTTGTGTTCACATGACCCTGAGTCAAGACACATTTCTGAGGTGGTTCTTGTACCACTGGATCACCTTAGATCCTCCAATGGGAAGCAAGAGAGTAAATAAATAACAGCCACAACTAATCACTTCTGAACAGGGCCTTTAGACCTTTTGGACAATACTTTTTCGTACCTACTACATTACATATTTTCTAAAACCATAATTTTCACATTTCATCATTAAAACCTGCAATTTAAAGATTTTTCTACACCTTTATTCTAAACTAGAGGAAGACTGTGGCTCAATGGCATCACAAGAGCTGCTTGTGTGGAGGACTCTCAGTATTACCTGCTGCCTTAAGAGCCTCTAATGCCTAGCAACTGCAAAGACGCTGTGAGAGTAAATGTGCTTCTTTGTGCAGCTGCTGTTTGCTCAATAGTCTATAATATCCAGTGACTGCCATGGGAGAAAAAGACAGAGCGCAGCCTTCAACGATATAAACCGTGGTCAAGAAAAACTCTTTCAAACACTTCGAGAGGTCGAGCTGAACGGAGGAGATTCAAGAGGATCTTTCTGTCATTATTTCATTATTGTGCTTGTTGTCCTGGGCCTTTCCTGTTGGTGCATATTTACATGTGGACTTTGAGGACTCGTGTTAAGTAACATGCACAGTTCCATCTTTAATGAATAAATAAATCCATAGATCTATAATGACACTCCTGATAGAAAGTCGCCGTAGATGTTTTTGGGCTGGAGTTCATCTGTGATTAGAGAAAGAATCAGCGCAGCCTCGTACAGCTGAATGTGTCATGTGCAGCTCCTATGTGTGTGTCTGCAGCCTCACAGCGTTATTAGCATTTATTTACTAGAGCTGTATTTATCCCACTGTGAACTCAACGTCCTGAGAGAAGCACGTGTTCCTGAGCCTGTGCCTCCAGTAACATCCCTCCCATGCGTGTGTGAACTGGTCTGTAGCAGGAAAAAGGTTGGGAATCCCTGCACCAGAAAACAGATGACAGGCTGTAATATTGAGCTGGACCGCCTTTAGCTTTGGGCGGGGCAATGAAATGATATTTAATCAAAATCGCAATCTCTGTTTTGTTCGATCTCAAAAACCGTCATGGACTTTATAATCAGCAGCTTTAGAGCCATGTCTGTGGCAGAAACAGCCCCCGGTGTTGTAGTTTGGATGAGACACGTGGAGATTATTGTGCATAAAACGATACAAGAGGAAAACATTTTTGTTTGAGCTGAGGTTCAGGTTCAGATTCATTTTATTGGCCATTTGCAGTTTCCATCCATCTGTCCATCTTCTTCTGTTGGAGCTGCCCATATCACACTGCACCAGCCCCTATGGCTCCTCCTGCAGGTGGTGGGTCCACAGAAGGACGGCCTCACGATTAACCGGGCCTGTTGGTCTCTCATAAGGAGCTTCTGACCCGCTCTCTGTCTGACCCGTCACCTATAGGACCTGTTTGTCCTGGGAGACCCTACAGGGGCACGAAGCCCCCGACAACAGAGCTCCAGGATCATTCAGGTGCTCAAACCCCTCCACCACGTTAAGGTCACATCCCAAAGGTTCTCGATGAGGTTAAGATCTGGAGTGTGTGAGCTCATTCTTTGGGCACACGGTGTTGCTGAACCGAGACCTGACCAACTGCAGCAGCCGCAGATCTGAACCGTTAGTTAAATCCAGATGGCGATTTGCATAATTGCTGTAAAAGCCTCTCCACAGAAGCTCCAGACGCCGCAGAAGGACGGCCCCTGGGTCTGTGCTAGACTTCACCATACTGAAGTAAGACCCACAGCCCATAGGATTAAAGTACCTTGACTCGGTTGATGTTCACGCCGCTCATGCTGCCGCTGCGATCGATGAGGAAGACGAACTCGCCGTGGACCTTCCTCAGGTCGGAGCAGACGGACTTCAGGTCAGGGCAGAAGTTCAGCATCACCACCGGGTTGTGCAGGATGTCCTTATGGAGACGCTTGTGAATGACCTCCACCTAAAGCCAGAAGAGATGATGATTCAGAACGAGGTTTGGGGGACACAAAAACAAGGAAACAGTTTGTGGAAATTGATAGTAGGGAGTTTAAAGGTGTTAAAATGATGTCTTTTCCTCCCCCTACATCTTCCAGCCATGTCCTCATGTGTAGAAAGAGCTCAGACCTGTTCTCCACAACTGCCTCTGAAATCCTGCACTGTCACTCAAAAAGGTGTTACTGCCGTCATGCACGAGCTTAATATAGAAGCTGCAGTTACGCATAAGACCTGAGGTGGCAGTAGTGAGCATAAAATGACAAACTTGTATCTAACCCCTTTAACGATATGGACAGAAATCTCCATATCAATATGATACGATATAACTATGGCTTTGGTGAAAACCAAGCATTTTTCAGAAAAATAAAAACAAAACAAAAACAAAAGAGTGCTGTAGATGAGAGCTCACTGCCAGTCATCACCACTAACATAAAGTCACCAATAGGTCTAAATCTGCTGCTGATATTCTGACTTTCACAATGAAGCTCTCCCAGCGGCTGGAACAGGGACAGGAAACGTCAGGCCCGGAGGCCAAACCCGGCCCTCCACGCACAACCTCTGGTCCCCAAGATGATTTTGAAATAGTGTCAGTATTTAAAAAAAACGTACTCATATATAATGTAAACATGATTCTCGACTTCTGGTCGGGACCAGAAAGTGGATTGCGGATCCATTGGAAACAGCCTGGAATCAGTTAAACTGAATGTTATTGAGATGTTTTTTTAAACGATATATGACAATGTACAGTTTTATTTGGGCTGCAGCTTGTCAGCCTTGGTAATGGTGGGTCCCAAAGCCATGACATGAGAACCACTAATGGAAAACATTGGCTTTTGCAGAAAAAAGTTCTAAATATAGATATAGATAAAATGGTTTGGCCCTTGGTGTTTTGGCAATGATTAAAGTCGGCCCTATCCCTGCATAGACCACTGACACTAATGTCAGAGCAGATTTCTGTTTTGACTCGGATTATTTGTCGTTTTCTCGCATAAAAGGTGATTTTAGACGGAGCTTTTGTGTTTGTGATCGGTCATAAAACAGACCAGAAAGAAGGCAAGACGCTCGCGCTGATCGGAGGAGTTATTTTGAGCCGTAGGACTTGCCTTCACACGGAGAATCGCTGGATGTGCTTTGAGAAAAACGCAATGGTGATTTTATTCAAACCCTGGAGGGTCACACAATATTTGTTGCTTGCCCTGTTTCCAAAATATTCACATGAGATTTGAAAAGTGGTAAATCTGTGTCAAAGTCGATGACACTTGGAGCAGCTCTGCAGCGTTTCCTCTGCCTGCGCCACAGTTTTTTATCTTTCCAGTGAATTATTGTTCTTATAATCCTCATATTCCCTCAACATAAGGATTCTAACTCAAGGGCAATCGTAAAAGTGATGTTTATGAGACTGCCAGAGCCGTACACAGGGCGAGTGCAGGAGAAATCTATATCGTTTTCAATATTAATATCTTGAATGTTCATATCTAGATATAGATACGATAAAGATAATATCGTTCAGCCCCAAATCCATACGTAACTCATCCACATCCGGCTCGTCATCCTCCTCTCGACCTCCTCCTCTTCACCTCCAGCGTCCGCACACGAGCTCGGGTTCACGTCACACTGGTAAGTTGTTTGTACCGCCTGAGCCACCGTCGCCCCCTGTGGTCGTATTGTCTGTGAGTTTCCAGCTGACCGCCATGATGAGCCGATGGGCCGTTGCCATAGAAACACTTTTATGGCAAAGTGGTCGTTTCCAGTGTTTAGGTCAGTGGTCAGTAACAATCCCATCACCCACAGGAGGGACATTTGTGACGCTCTGGAATAGCTTTTTGTTTTCTGTATTTAATGTAGCAGAGCCGTTGGTTTCATGATTTTATCTTAATCGTTGATGCAAAAAGTGCTCATTAACTTAAATACACCTTCTCTACAGACTTGCATTATGATGGTTTGACTTGATGGAAACATATCTGTTTTTTTCAAACCAAAAGAAGGATCATTGGCATGAGAGAGAGAGAGAGAGAGAGAGCATAAACCCATGTGCTGGTGTGAACCGAGCAGGAGGGACGGGCGATACCACATATTTTGGAATCGATACGATACCGATACTTTTGGGGTCATTTTTACCGATGCTGGTCATTTCATATGGGTGAATGTATTTCAATCAATATACATTTCTAAAACTGGTTATTTTATATAATTAACTGGTCAATTAAAATGATATTACTTTAACTGGTTAATTAAACAACACTAATGTGAAACTAAATACATAAACAACATTTTAAATAAATAAGTTAATAATAATTAACTTAAATGACAAACAGAACCTAAACCAGAGTGATCAGCCCGGCTCAGTTCAATCCTTTGCTGTTGTGACTGTTTTGGGTCAGAACAAAGAAATAAATCATCCCTTTGTGTTGATAATTGCTGCCACGCCTTCTTTTTACATATGCAAACACCTGCTACTGTCATCACAAAAAAGAAAAATCACCCCAGCGTGAGCTCAGAGACACTGAGAGTCGGTCAGAGCCCGGTGTCCGAACACCAGCAGATTGAGTGACGACATCTGATAAAAGTTTGCGAAACTCCGGGAATAAAGTATTTCGGTGATAAAAACCAAACTCAGAGAATGTGGAATATTTATGGATAAATACGAGTCAGATACGATTTTACTTCACATGGATTTTACATGAAAGGCCTGGATTATTCCAGAGGACGCTGTCGGTCATTTAACAGCTCCAGCTAAAGGTTAGCAGCTAACGTTAGCATGAAGCTATCGGTCATTTAACAGCTCAAGCTAAAGGTTAGCAGCTAACGTTAGCATGAAGCTATCGGTCATTTAACAGCTCAAGCTAAAGGTTAGCAGCTAACGTTAGCATGAAGCTATCGGTCATTTAACAGCTCAAGCTAAAGGTTAGCAGCTAACGTTAGCATGAAGCTATCGGTCATTTAACAGCTCAAGCTAAAGGTTAGCAGCTAACGTTAGCATGAAGCTATCGGTCATTTAACAGCTCAAGCTAAAGGTTAGAAGCTAACGTTAGCATCTTTTCACCGTAACCGTTTATATTTTGGTCGTTTATTCCTGAGAAACACAAACACTCGACTGAAACAGCTGATTTACTTCAGTCGTGTTTAGTTCACAGACCTGTCTCTGTCAGGCTCTTCTCCCACTCTCCCAGTGCATTGTGGTCTATATTGACCCGTTCAGTGACCATCGATGCTCACTACTTTTCCAGATGCATTGTGGGAAATTTCGAGTGCACTACTTTTTTCTCTCTGGACATTCGGACACCCCTACAACATGGCGTGAGCACTATATAGTGACTATATAGGGAATAGTGTGGACATTCGGATACAGCCTCAGTGTTTAAGATGTTAGCATGCTACCAGTTAGCATTAAGCTTCAACAGCTCCACCTCCGTCAGAGACCCGGCCCCTGTCGGAGACCCGGCTGCTAGTGGAATGCAGAGCATTTACGGTATCTACATTTTGTTTCCACAATATAATTGCAATGGTAGATATTAGCTGTACTTGGACATGTTTCAGTGTGTGTGACATGAGTGACGTGTCTCTCATCAGCTGCTGTTCCAGGTGCAGCCGCCGTGAAGAACCTGCCCTTAAAGTATTTCTCGGGAGTAAAGGTGCAGCTAACATCGATCCCGTTGGTCAGTCACTCACTTTCCGCACGTTGCTGGAGTCCTTCTTCGTGGCTTTGATGAAGTCGCCGCGGCCGTGGAGAAACTCGTCATATTCCTCCTGGGTCATGTCCCCGCTCTCCATCAGCACGTGCGGCAGGTGAGGCTCTGCGGGGTGGAAAAAAAAGATTTAAGGCCTATTCATTCAAGATCTCTCATCTTGGATTGAGCTAACTGATTCAAAAGGGAATCAAAAAGTGTGAATGAAGCCTTACATGCGCTTGTTTCATTCATGCTGTCGGGTTTCACGACAATCCTGAAACGTCTCTCCCGATAATGGCTACGCTAAAGTTCGACGGCAGCATTTCTCTAAACATGAAGGGCCTTGTAAAGGAGACGGATAATCTCTGACACAAATGGGAGGAAATGGAAGAGCGGAAGAGCGAATGAGCGCCGAGCAGACGGAAGCTTGTTTTGATGTGAAAATTAATCTTATCGCAGCCGAGCGTCCGCAAAACAAAATGAGCTCGGAGAATTGAACGACACAAGGGGATTTAGGCACTTAATTACACTTTTCCCTCACTGTAGCAAACATGACATACGGCTGGTTTCGTTAAATCTGGATGAAGAAAACAGACCGTGCCTTTTGTTTTGCTCGTCACAACATATGTGTCCATGTAATTAAAGGAATAGGCCAACGTTTTTACATACTGAAATTATGTCCTTAGCTTAGACAGGTTGATGCATAAACTGGGTGAAGCTACCAAGCTCTTCCACGTTGTCCCTATTCAAAGGGACTATACGGAGTTTAAAAATGGTGAAATTCTCAAATTTCCTCCCCCTAAATGTTCCGACAATGTCCTGAGGTGTAGAATGAGCCCAGACCTGGTGTCACGTCGGGTCCGACTTGCCGTCATGCACGAGTGTAATATAGAAGGTGCAGGTACACGTATGACCTGAGGTGGCAGTAGTGAGTATAAAATGGCTAACTTGCATCTAGCCCCTTTACATACAGCTACGTGAGCCTGTACATTAGCCAAATCTGGTTACACAAAATTAAACATGTCGATTTTCTAAGCGGATTAAAAGGGGAACTATACATGCCTTTCAGTCATGTGACTTTTGTTGTTATGGCGGCCTTTTTGAACACCGAAGTAGAATTATGCAGTACTACCACACATAACAATACCTCTACTCAGGATATAAATGAAAGAAAACTGGTCGACAGTGGCATTTTAATGTGCTTGTGATCATTGCTCAAGAAGAAAACAGTAAAAACACGGCCCCAGAGACGTTTACGTGAAGAAACCAGTGGGTCAGTGTTTAAGATGATAGCATGCTACCGGTTAGCATTAAGCTTCAACAGCTCTGACCTGTCCAAGAGAAAGCCCTGAACCACAAACATGAGGTCAGAGCTGAGCTGCTACTGTAGTATTTCCTCAGTCTCATGGATGTGAGCCACACATGTGTCTACCGTGTGGAAGCAGGTGCAAACCGGTAGCATGCTATCCTCTTGAGCTTAAACACTGACTCAGCCTGAGACTCTCTGGACATCTTCATGAGCAATGATTACCAGAACATAAAAATGCCTCCGTCAGTCAGTTTCATTTTCATCCAGAGCAGAGATATTGTTACATGTTGTAGTACTGCGTAATTCTACTTCCGTGTTCAAAATGGCCGCCGGAATGCCTATGCATGAGGTCATTGGAAACGCATGCATATTATGAGGGATAATAACTAATTAATAATATATTACACCTCACAATATAATTTATCCGCCTAGAAAAGACATGTTTGATTTTGTGTAACTAGACTTGGATCGTGTCTGGGCTCACGTAACGGTGTTTGAATAAGGAACACGTGGAACAGCTTGGCAGCTTCTAACTTCACCCCAGTTTGGGGCTGGGAGAGGCTAAACGCTAACAACATTTGCGTGACTGGTCTTTGTGCGTGCGCTCAGACAGACAGGTACGCATCAACTCGTCTAAGCTCAGATAAGAACACATCTCAGTCTGTAAAAACGGTGGCCTGTTCCTTTAAGGATGTTATAAGAGCTCTCGATGAACCAGTCAGTGTAAGTTCCTACGGCCTCTGCAAACCAGCCCAACGGATGCATAAAAGTAACAAAACCTCCCAGTGTGGCATTTATGACACTGTTGTGGGGGCTCACGGTGTTGAAAAGCTACTTGTCTCTTTATGTTCTCTGACAAGTCTATGTGCAACCATCATCGTCAGATTTCAAAATGTTTCATGTTAAAGGTGCTTATTAGCAGTAATTGTTCCATATTAGTGTTGCAGAAAAGGAGTAGGGCGGTGCTGTAGCACAGGTTAGCGCTTCACAGCTAGAAGGTCCCGGGTTCGATTCCCACCTGGACGGGGCCTTTCTGTGTGGGGTTTGCATGTTCTGCCCGCGTCTGTGTAGGTTTCACTCCAGGTACTCCGGTTTCCCCCACCACTAATAACATGTGCATTTCTCCAGTTCAGCTTTACCCAATTCTAAAAGCTTCTCGACTGGAGTTTACAGCCTATAGGCCAAAGTAACATTTGAAAGCGAAGACCTACAAAACTGATCTAAACAGATCTTTTTCCTCGCGTTGCCGTCACTTTTTTCATGTTCTTTTTCATCTGATTTTGCCACTTTTTGGATGAGTTTTTGTCACATTTTTGCCGCTTTTTTGTTGAGCTTTGGTCACTTTGTTGCTGCACTTTCACCGTTTTTTGGTCACTTTTTTGCAGCTCTATTGTGGCTTTTTTGTTGCGTTTTCCATATTTTAGATACAGAAGAGGTTAGCTGTTAGGGCAAATTGAAATAAATAAAACTGAAATTAGAACGGTGCAATTATCAAGACATGAAGACTGCAGTGATTTATTCTTTTAAAACTGTCTGCAAATGCAAGTGATCCCTGTATTAGTTTAAAAATCTGAAAAGATTTGGAAAACACAAATTGCTATTTCCACACTTTTGTAGCTGTAAAGTTAGTTCTTCTTGAGCGAAACCATTTGTCTGATGTTTCTCAAAAGCGTCTCCTGATCACTGTTATTGATAAAGTCCCTAAAAAATAAAGATGTTCCACTTTTTGTCTTTATTTCCCACCCTATACTTGTTGAACCCTTCCATCAGTTCTTCTGAAATATGTGCGGGGAAATTCTTGTTTGTTTTTTATAACTTCCAATACATCATAACTATAATTGTATACTCAGAAGCTGACACACCAGTTATTATGATTTTCCAACACCATAATCCTATAGACATTATGAATAGGGGCATAAAGCTGTTCTTGTTGTGATAAAGCTGCAGCACTGAGTCAGGAGCGTCGGGCTGAAGTGCACAGCGCTGGCCTCATGCTGGTCTGTTGGGAACCTGTCGGGTCAGTGGGACTGGGATTACTGCTGCCTCTGGGAAAACACAGGCTCACGATACAAAGCAAAATGCACCACAGAGAAGGTCAAAACAGCACAGAGGCAAAAAAAGACTCTCCACCCACACTGTTTTGGCCACCGGCGCCACATTGTGAAGTGTTACAGGGAAACAGCCCTGATAAGGCGAGACCGGCTGTTTTAAAAAGCCATTATCGACACAACATTGCCTGTGCTTTGGTCCGTACATGTTTGAGAAAGCCGTGCCTCCACTAAAAATGATTTCCTGCTCATATCTATATCCACAGCTGTTATCTCCTATGCAAAGTCTGTATACTGCTTTCCATATGCATATCATGGAAAATACATGCAGCCCTCCAGCCATTTCCAAGTACTTTCCCAAAGGTTTTCTTCATTCTTGCAGAAGCTTGAGTCAGACTTGATCACAGTCTCGGCAAAACAACTTATCCATCAATCACGTCACATTTACAGATGTACTTTTCCTTTGTGCAGCAAATGGATGGAGTTATGAAAACGATCATCACAAGGGACCGTCTCAGCGGAGGAGACTGAGGAGACTGAGGAGACTGCAGTCGTGGCAGTCTCCTCAGTCTCCTCAGTTACAAATGGCCCATCTCTCCAGGCAGGAGACTAGTTGGAGACTCGAGTTGCTGCTGGTCACGGAGATGTCTCAGAGACGTCCCCTGGAGATAAGGCCAGTCTCCAGGTAGTCTCAGTGAAAACTAACTGGTTCGTCTCCGCATGGTCTCCGAGAGGCCTGAGAGGTTGTGAACAGTAACCTCACAAAGATCTCCGTGGTGTCCGACAGGTCTGGGAGACATTGCAGAGACGTCACAGAAACGTCTCACGGGTTAAAGGAACAGGCCACTGTTTTTCCACACTGAGATATGTTCTTACCTGAGCGAGTTGATCCGTACCTGTCTGGTCTTTGCGCCCGTGGAAGAGCTTGGTCGCTTCTAACTTCACCCCCGTTTGGAGCTATTGGAATATGCTGGGAGAGGCCAAATGCTAACAACATCTTTGGTCGTTTTGCGTGACTGAGGGCACGGGTGAAGACCAGACAGGTACACATCAACTCGTCTAAGCTCAGGTGAGAACATATCTCAGTATGTATGTATGTTCCTTTAAGGACAACAAATAGTGTCTTATCTCCAGGGGGCGTCCGTGACACCTGCGCACACACGGGCGCCACATTCAAAAATCAAATGCAGTACAGACAGTTCGCTGTAGATGGCGCCTCACTGACGGTTTTAGGCAGAAAGTTGATCTTTCAACTAATTTGCACTAAATAGCCAAAATTATGACCAGGACATGTAAACCAGGGGTTCTCAACCTGGGGGTCACGAGACAGATTTTGGGGGTCGCCAGAGCATATAGATAAAAAATATATATTATTGTTATGGTATTGTAGCACACATGCTATTTTACCAGGGTGCTATTATTTGTTCTAAATGTGATTAATTTTATTTTAGCCATTGTTTTTTCTTTGCTTTTTAATAATAATATAGGTTGATGTTGCTGTTTTTTCCCATGGTCTGACCCAGGCGGGGGTCACGATTAGGGCTGCACAATATATCGCAAAAAATATCGTATCGCGATATTAGCTGATGCAATATCCGTATCGCGAGAAGCCACAATATATCGCAACAAGATCCACCCAGTTTTTTTTTTGCAAACTCAAACTCATGCATTGAAGTCATGTGTAAAAGTTCAGTTTTAGTTTAACATTTACTAGCTTTGTTAACCCCTTAAATCCTACCTGAACCGAGCACATTTTCTCCAGTTTGGCTTTACCCCAATCCAAAAGCTTCTGGAAAAAAGCTGTGAAAAAGCAACAAAACTGAGACGAAAACAATGATGGAAATGTGACAAAAAAGTGACAAAAATTTGACCAAAATGTGACGAAAACATGACAAAAAATTGACGAAAAAATGACAAAAAATTGACGAAAAAATGACAAAAATTTGACCAAAAAATGACAACAACAAAAAATGACAAAAAAGTTGAATACCCAACAAAAAAATTATGGAAAAAAATCTGATAACGTGAGGAAAAAGATCCTCTCGGTTCAGGCGGGAGTTAAGAGGTTAAATTCTACCCTTGTTTTGGTCCTGATTGGGTGTTTTTTAAGTCTTCTTTTGACACAATTTGCTGAAATAAATGGAACATATCGTGTTTGGTGAAATATCGTAATAATCTCGTTGGGGGGGGGGGGGGACAATGTGTCGCCAAATTATCAATTGAGATTGTTTAGTAAAATGCAATAATATTATTAATGCTATTCTCAAGACAGTTTCCGAATATCTCTGTTTTTCCCTCAGATCATGCAGTCCCATCCCCACACACTGGCACTGAGCTGACTTACCGCTGGGGTAGATGAGGATGGTGACAGGGCAGTCGTAGGTGTACTTGTCGGCCAGCGTGACGACCACGCTGGTGGCAGATCGGGCCAAAGGATCAGCGTCGGCTCGAATGGCATGAGACGGGCTCTCCACACCTGCCCCAGACAAAACCCAAACAATCAGAAGCAATCCACACAGCACTGACCTGCGACACGAGAAACAGGAGCACGGACGTCCTCAGCTCTCAGAGACAATGGTACTTGTGATAAAGTCTATGGGCTGTCGGTAACTTTGTAGTTTTGGAGAGTTTTTAACCCCACTAGCTTCTGCAGTGATTCATGGAGATGACTGGGCAGCTGCTCTTCCTCCTCTACAGAGAGACACACGTCCTTTTGCAGGCGGATTCACTTAAAGGGATGTTTCAGGGCCTCATTTCCTCGTTATCCAGAGTGTTGCTGATTTCTGGAGATATTTTTGTTTGTAATTCATGCAGTTCTTATATTTGAAGAGTTTCGTGGTGCTAGGCTAGTGCAAGGCTAGTGCATGTCTATGGTATCAGCTAGCCTGCATTAAAAACAGTGTGAGCCGCTCCACAGAGCACCTGAGGCAAATCACTGATAACACCAGACTAACCATATACATGTCTGTGTCCATAGAGTCATTTAAAACACCTTATATTTGAGCAGCATCAGCTTCGTGGTTGTATAAGCTACACAGCGGCGGAGTGATCTGCTAGAAAATAGTCCCTCAGAATGAGATCATTCATGTGATGCAGGTCAGTTATATTCCAAACATTAGACATGTATATGGTTAGTCTGGTGTTATCAGTGATTTGCCTCAGGTGCTCTGTGGAGCGGGTCACACTGTTTTTAATGCAGGCTAGCTGATACCATAGACATGCACTAGCCTAGCGCCACGAAACTCTCCAAACATAAGAACTGCTTGAATTACAAAAAAAAATATCTCCAGAAATCAGCAACACTCTGGATAACGAGGAAACGAGGCCCTATGTCAAACATCCTGAAACATCCTTTAAATAAACTTTGTAATACACTTGGGGCTCATTTACGAAGCGTGTTAACACGTACAAACATGGCAGAGTAAGAGGCAAACTTAGCGCATGGTTCCTGATGAAAATGCAAACAAAGGCTATTTTGCCACAATGCCCAAAATTTGAATGCTATAGATTTAGTTTAACGAGTGCAGTCGTGTTTATCTCGACTGTGTGAAGGAAAATTGTGCATGAAATGAGTATGTTGGAGAAGCAGGTACTAACAATATAATGCAGTTCAGTGTGCGGAATCATAGAGGCTCTACATTGAGCTGCAGTTCATTAAAAAGGCTCCACGAGTCCATGTTCTTGTAATGTCCTTAATCCTTATGAAATCTGCGGCGTCTGTGAACACTGGTGACAGCGCGAGGAGCCACGAGACTGTTCACCTGCCAGTGTCTGTATATTTCTATGTTTATCTATATCATTTTCTTTAAAGGGGCTGGATGCAAGTTGGTCATTTTATACTCACTACTGCCACCTCAGGTCTTACGTGGAACTGCAGTCTCTATATTAAGCTCTCCGGAGCCTAAGTCACACCTTTTTAAGTGACGGTGCAGGATTTTAGAGGCAGTTGTGGTGAACAGGTCTGAGCTCAGGGGTAAGCAACGTCAGGCCCAGGGGCCAAAACCGGCCCTCTACCATAGAACCTCTGGCCCTTATTACACATATGCAAGATCAAATGCCTGTTAACGTACTCTTGAAATGTGGAAAATACTGTCTATTCCTTTAGAATTTTCTTATCAAAACACTAATTATGACAACACAGGCATTTGTACAAAGCGATGCTTTACTTTGCTCCTTTTTAGCACCTGCTTCGTAAATGACCCCCTTGATTTGGGAAATTCAACGGATTTCCAGCCCATTGACTTCAATATTCTCTGCAGTGAATTCAAAAGGATTCACAACACTATTTTCATTCTTTATTCTTAAACTAATATATGTATTCCTAAGAACGGGCAGATTGTGTGGTGTTAGATATGTTGGCGTTAACAGCCGTGAACAGCACAGAAACAGAAACATGTGAAACACACTGACCTGCCAGGAGATAGGGAGCTCTGATCTCCAGTTGGAAGTTGAACTCGTAGTCCATGGAGTTGATGGTCTCCTCCTCCAGCAGCGAGACCAGGCTCTGGTGAGGGTACGTGGGCAGCGGGTCATGAGGACTGGAGGCACTGCTTTGTCTGTGTGTTCTGAAACCCCCCCAGAACAGACTGATTTAATAAGATGCTTTAGCTTCAGAAAAACCCCATCCTCATGGTCCTGACTTACGTCCTGGAGAAGTTGGGGGACAGGCCCTGCTCCTCGTTGATGCTCCTCTGGACCCGGGGCGTGCAGACCGGGGGGGAGCAGACTTTGATGCCTCCGCTGGGCAGAGTGCGGAGCTCAGAGGAGGTGCTCACCAGGACGTGCACAGTCTCCATGGGAGGGATGGTGCCGAGGTTCACCACCAACACGGTCCGCTCCATGTCCTCGTCCAGAACTATGTGTCCTACAGGGGGGGGTTAGGGTTAGTGCAGGATGAGACTGATGAACTATGTGTCCTACAGGGGGGGGTTAGGGTTAGTGCAGGATGATGCTGATGAACTATGTGTCCTACAGGGGGGGGTTAGGGTTAGTGCAGGATGAGACTGATGAACTATGTGTCCTACAGGGGGGGGTTAGGGTTAGTGCAGGATGAGACTGATGAACTATGTGTCCTACAGGGGGGGGTTAGGGTTAGTGCAGGATGATGCTGATGAACTATGTGTCCTACAGGGGGGGGTTAGGGTTAGTGCAGGATGATGCTGATGAACTATGTGTCCTACAGGGGGGGGTTAGGGTTAGTGCAGGATGATGCTGATGAACTATGTGTCCTACAGGGGGGGGTTAGGGTTAGTGCAGGATGAGACTGATGAACTATGTGTCCTACAGGGGGGGGTTAGGGTTAGTGCAGGATGAGACTGATGAACTATGTGTCCTACAGGGGGGGGTTAGGGTTAGTGCAGGATGATGCTGATGAACTATGTGTCCTACAGGGGGGGGTTAGGGTTAGTGCAGGATGAGACTGATGAACTATGTGTCCTACAGGGGGGGTTAGGGTTAGTGCAGGATGATGCTGATGAACTATGTGTCCTACAGGGGGGGGTTAGGGTTAGTGCAGGATGAGACTGATGAACTATGTGTCCTACAGGGGGGGGGTTAGGGTTAGTGCAGGATGAGACTGATGAACTATGTGTCCTACAGGGGGGGGGTTAGTGCAGGATGAGACTGATGAACTATGTGTCCTACAGGGGGGGGGGTTAGGGTTAGTGCAGGATGAGACTGATGAACTATGTGTCCTACAGGGGGGGGGGGGGTTAGTGCAGGATGAGACTGATGAACTATGTGTCCTACAGGGGGGGGGTTAGTGCAGGATGAGACTGATGAACTATGTGTCCTACAGGGGGGGGGGGTTAGGGTTAGTGCAGGATGAGACTGATGAACTATGTGTCCTACAGGGGGGGGGGGTTAGTGCAGGATGAGACTGATGAACTATGTGTCCTACAGGGGGGGGTTAGGGTTAGTGCAGGATGAGACTGATGAACTATGTGTCCTACAGGGGGGGGGTTAGGGTTAGTGCAGGATGAGACTGATGAACTATGTGTCCTACAGGGGGGGGGGGGGGGGTAGGGTCAGTGCAGGATGAGACTGATGAACTATGTGTCCTACAGGGGGGGGGGGGGGGGGTTAGGGTTAGTGCAGGATGAGACTGATGAACTATGTGTCCTACAGGGGGGGGGGGGGGTTAGTGCAGGATGAGACTGATGAACTATGTGTCCTACAGGGGGGGGTTAGGGTTAGTGCAGGATGAGACTGATGAACTATGTGTCCTACAGGGGGGGGGGTTAGGGTTAATGCAGGATGAGACTGATGAACTATGTGTCCTACAGGGGGGGGGGGGTTAGGGTTAATGCAGGATGAGACTGATGAACTATGTGTCCTACAGGGGGGGGGGGGTTAGGGTTAATGCAGGATGAGACTGATGAACTATGTGTCCTACAGGGGGGGGTTAGGGTTAGTGCAGGATGAGACTGATGAACTATGTGTCCTACAGGGGGGGGGGGGTTAGGGTTAATGCAGGATGAGACTGATGAACTATGTGTCCTACAGGGGGGGGGGGGTTAGGGTTAATGCAGGATGAGACTGATGAACTATGTGTCCTACAGGGGGGGGTTAGGGTTAGTGCAGGATGAGACTGATGAACTATGTGTCCTACAGGGGGGGGGGGGTTAGTGCAGGATGAGACTGATGAACTATGTGTCCTACAGGGGGGGGGGGGTTAGTGCAGGATGAGACTGATGAACTATGTGTCCTACAGGGGGGGGTTAGGGTTAATGCAGGATGAGACTGATGAACTATGTGTCCTACAGGGGGGGGTTAATGCAGGATGAGACTGATGAACTATGTGTCCTACAGGGGGGGGTTAGGGTTAGTGCAGGATGAGACTGATGAACTATGTGTCCTACAGGGGGGGGGTTAGTGCAGGATGAGACTGATGAACTATGTGTCCTACAGGGGGGGGGGTTAGTGCAGGATGAGACTGATGAACTATGTGTCCTACAGGGGGGGGGGTTAGTGCAGGATGAGACTGATGAACTATGTGTCCTACAGGGGGGGGGGTTAGTGCAGGATGATGCTGATGAACTATGTGTCCTACAGGGGGGGGTTAGGGTTAGTGCGGGATGAGACTGATGAACTATGTGTCCTACAGGGGGGGGGGGTTAGTGCAGGATGAGACTGATGAACTATGTGTCCTACAGGGGGGGGGGTTAGTGCAGGATGATGCTGATGAACTATGTGTCCTACAGGGGGGGGTTAGGGTTAGTGCGGGATGAGACTGATGAACTATGTGTCCTACAGGGGGGGGGTTAGGGTTAGTGCAGGATGAGACTGATGAACTATGTGTCCTACAGGGGGGGTTAGGGTTAGTGCAGGATGAGACTGATGAACTATGTGTCCTACAGGGGGGGGGGTTAGGGTTAGTGCGGGATGAGACTGATGAACTATGTGTCCTACAGGGGGGGGGTTAGGGTTAGTGCAGGATGAGACTGATGAACTATGTGTCCTACAGGGGGGGGGGTTAGGGTTAGTGCGGGATGAGACTGATGAACTATGTGTCCTACAGGGGGGGGGTTAGGGTTAGTGCAGGATGAGACTGATGAACTATGTGTCCTACAGGGGGGGGGGGGGTTAGTGCAGGATGAGACTGATGAACTATGTGTCCTACAGGGGGGGGGGGGGTTAGTGCAGGATGAGACTGATGAACTATGTGTCCTACAGGGGGGGGGTTAGGGTTAGTGCAGGATGAGACTGATGAACTATGTGTCCTACAGGGGGGGGGTTAGGGTTAGTGCAGGATGAGACTGATGAACTATGTGTCCTACAGGGGGGGGGGTTAGTGCAGGATGATACTGATGAACTATGTGTCCTACAGGGGGGGGGGGTTAGTGCAGGATGAGACTGATGAACTATGTGTCCTACAGGGGGGGGGGGGGTTAGTGCAGGATGAGACTGATGAACTATGTGTCCTACAGGGGGGGGGTTAGTGCAGGATGAGACTGATGAACTATGTGTCCTACAGGGGGGGGGGGGGGTTAGTGCAGGATGATGCTGATGAACTATGTGTCCTACAGGGGGGGGGTTAGGGTTAGTGCAGGATGAGACTGATGAACTATGTGTCCTACAGGGGGGGGGGGGGGGGGGTTAGGGTTAGTGCAGGATGAGACTGATGAACTATGTGTCCTACAGGGGGGGGGTTAGGGTTAGTGCAGGATGAGACTGATGAACTATGTGTCCTACAGGGGGGGGGGGGGGTTAGTGCAGGATGATGCTGATGAACTATGTGTCCTACAGGGGGGGGGGGGGGGTTAGTGCAGGATGATGCTGATGAACTATGTGTCCTACAGGGGGGGGTTAGGGTTAGTGCAGGATGAGACTGATGAACTATGTGTCCTACAGGGGGGGGGTTAGGGTTAGTGCAGGATGAGACTGATGAACTATGTGTCCTACAGGGGGGGGGTTAGGGTTAGTGCAGGATGAGACTGATGAACTATGTGTCCTACAGGGGGGGGGTTAGGGTTAGTGCAGGATGAGACTGATGAACTATGTGTCCTACAGGGGGGGGTTAGGGTTAGTGCAGGATGAGACTGATGAACTATGTGTCCTACAGGGGGGGGGGGGTTAGGGTTAGTGCAGGATGAGACTGATGAACTATGTGTCCTACAGGGGGGGGTTAGGGTTAGTGCAGGATGAGACTGATGAACTATGTGTCCTACAGGGGGGGTTAGGGTTAGTGCAGGATGAGACTGATGAACTATGTGTCCTACAGGGGGGGGGGTTAGGGTTAGTGCAGGATGAGACTGATGAACTATGTGTCCTACAGGGGGGGGGTTAGTGCAGGATGAGACTGATGAACTATGTGTCCTACAGGGGGGGGTTAGGGTTAATGCAGGATGAGACTGATGAACTATGTGTCCTACAGGGGGGGGTTAGGGTTAATGCAGGATGAGACTGATGAACTATGTGTCCTACAGGGGGGGGTTAGGGTTAATGCAGGATGAGACTGATGAACTATGTGTCCTACAGGGGGGGGGGGGTTAGTGCAGGATGAGACTGATGAACTATGTGTCCTACAGGGGGGGGGTTAGGGTTAGTGCGGATGAGACTGATGAACTATGTGTCCTACAGGGGGGGGTTAGGGTTAGTGCAGGATGAGACTGATGAACTATGTGTCCTACAGGGGGGGGTTAGGGTTAGTGCAGGATGAGACTGATGAACTATGTGTCCTACAGGGGGGGGGTAGGGGTCAGTGCAGGATGAGACTGATGAACTATGTGTCCTACAGGGGGGGGGGGGGGTTAGTGCAGGATGAGACTGATGAACTATGTGTCCTACAGGGGGGGGGGGGTTAGTGCAGGATGAGACTGATGAACTATGTGTCCTACAGGGGGGGGTTAGGGTTAGTGCAGGATGATGCTGATGAACTATGTGTCCTACAGGGGGGGGTTAGGGTTAGTGCAGGATGAGACTGATGAACTATGTGTCCTACAGGGGGGGGGGGGGGGTTAGTGCAGGATGAGACTGATGAACTATGTGTCCTACAGGGGGGGGGGGGGGTTAGTGCAGGATGAGACTGATGAACTATGTGTCCTACAGGGGGGGGGGGGGGGGTTAGTGCAGGATGAGACTGATGAACTATGTGTCCTACAGGGGGGGGGGGGGTTAGTGCAGGATGAGACTGATGAACTATGTGTCCTACAGGGGGGGGGGGGTTAGGGTTAGTGCAGGATGAGACTGATGAACTATGTGTCCTACAGGGGGGGGTTAGGGTTAGTGCAGGATGAGACTGATGAACTATGTGTCCTACAGGGGGGGGGTTAGGGTCAGTGCAGGATGAGACTGATGAACTATGTGTCCTACAGGGGGGGGGGGGGGTTAGTGCAGGATGAGACTGATGAACTATGTGTCCTACAGGGGGGGGGGGGGGGGGGGGGTTAGGGTTAGTGCAGGATGAGACTGATGAACTATGTGTCCTACAGGGGGGGGGGGGGGGTTAGTGCAGGATGAGACTGATGAACTATGTGTCCTACAGGGGGGGGGGGGGTTAGTGCAGGATGAGACTGATGAACTATGTGTCCTACAGGGGGGGGGGGTTAGGGTTAGTGCAGGATGAGACTGATGAACTATGTGTCCTACAGGGGGGGGTTAGGGTTAGTGCAGGATGAGACTGATGAACTATGTGTCCTACAGGGGGGGGGGGGGGTTAGTGCAGGATGAGACTGATGAACTATGTGTCCTACAGGGGGGGGTAGGGTTAGTGCAGGATGAGACTGATGAACTATGTGTCCTACAGGGGGGGGGGGGGGGTTAGTGCAGGATGAGACTGATGAACTATGTGTCCTACAGGGGGGGGGTTAGGGTTAGTGCAGGATGAGACTGATGAACTATGTGTCCTGCAGGGGGGGGGGGTTAGTGCAGGATGAGACTGATGAACTATGTGTCCTACAGGGGGGGGGTTAGGGTTAGTGCAGGATGAGACTGATGAACTATGTGTCCTACAGGGGGGGGGGGGGGGTTAGTGCAGGATGAGACTGATGAACTATGTGTCCTACAGGGGGGGGTAGGGTTAGTGCAGGATGAGACTGATGAACTATGTGTCCTGCAGGGGGGGGGGTTAGGGTTAGTGCAGGATGAGACTGATGAACTATGTGTCCTACAGGGGGGGGTTAGGGTTAGTGCAGGATGAGACTGATGAACTATGTGTCCTACAGGGGGGGGTTAGGGTTAGTGCAGGATGATGCTGATGAACTATGTGTCCTACAGGGGGGGGGGGTTAGGGTTAGTGCAGGATGAGACTGATGAACTATGTGTCCTACAGGGGGGGGGGTTAGGGTTAGTGCAGGATGAGACTGATGAACTATGTGTCCTACAGGGGGGGGGGGTTAGGGTTAGTGCAGGATGAGACTGATGAACTATGTGTCCTACAGGGGGGGGTTAGGGTTAGTGCAGGATGAGACTGATGAACTATGTGTCCTACAGGGGGGGGTTAGGGTTAGTGCAGGATGATGCTGATGAACTATGTGTCCTACAGGGGGGGGGTTAGGGTTAGTGCAGGATGAGACTGATGAACTATGTGTCCTACAGGGGGGGGTTAGGGTTAGTGCAGGATGAGACTGATGAACTATGTGTCCTACAGGGGGGGGTTAGGGTTAGTGCAGGATGATGCTGATGAACTATGTGTCCTACAGGGGGGGGGGTTAGGGTTAGTGCAGGATGAGACTGATGAACTATGTGTCCTACAGGGGGGGGGGTTAGTGCAGGATGAGACTGATGAACTATGTGTCCTACAGGGGGGGGTTAGGGTTAGTGCAGGATGATGCTGATGAACTATGTGTCCTACAGGGGGGGGGGTTAGGGTTAGTGCAGGATGAGACTGATGAACTATGTGTCCTACAGGGGGGGGGGTTAGTGCAGGATGAGACTGATGAACTATGTGTCCTACAGGGGGGGGTTAGGGTTAATGCAGGATGAGACTGATGAACTATGTGTCCTACAGGGGGGGGTTAGGGTTAGTGCAGGATGAGACTGATGAACTATGTGTCCTACAGGGGGGGGGGGTTAGGGTTAGTGCAGGATGAGACTGATGAACTATGTGTCCTACAGGGGGGGGGGGGTTAGTGCAGGATGAGACTGATGAACTATGTGTCCTACAGGGGGGGGGGGGGTTAGTGCAGGATGAGACTGATGAACTATGTGTCCTACAGGGGGGGGGGTTAGGGTTAGTGCAGGATGAGACTGATGAACTATGTGTCCTACAGGGGGGGGGGGTTAGTGCAGGATGAGACTGATGAACTATGTGTCCTACAGGGGGGGGTTAGGGTTAATGCAGGATGAGACTGATGAACTATGTGTCCTACAGGGGGGGGGGGTTAGGGTTAGTGCAGGATGAGACTGATGAACTATGTGTCCTACAGGGGGGGGTTAGGGTTAGTGCAGGATGAGACTGATGAACTATGTGTCCTACAGGGGGGGGGGGGTTAGGGTTAGTGCAGGATGAGACTGATGAACTATGTGTCCTACAGGGGGGGGGGGGGGTTAGTGCAGGATGAGACTGATGAACTATGTGTCCTACAGGGGGGGGTTAGGGTTAGTGCAGGATGATGCTGATGAACTATGTGTCCTACAGGGGGGGGTTAGGGTTAGTGCAGGATGATGCTGATGAACTATGTGTCCTACAGGGGGGGGTTAGGGTTAGTGCAGGATGAGACTGATGAACTATGTGTCCTACAGGGGGGGGTTAGGGTTAGTGCAGGATGAGACTGATGAACTATGTGTCCTACAGGGGGGGGTTAGGGTTAGTGCAGGATGATGCTGATGAACTATGTGTCCTACAGGGGGGGGTTAGGGTTAGTGCAGGATGAGACTGATGAACTATGTGTCCTACAGGGGGGGGTTAGGGTTAGTGCAGGATGATGCTGATGAACTATGTGTCCTACAGGGGGGGGTTAGGGTTAGTGCAGGATGAGACTGATGAACTATGTGTCCTACAGGGGGGGGTTAGGGTTAGTGCAGGATGAGACTGATGAACTATGTGTCCTACAGGGGGGGGTTAGGGTTAGTGCAGGATGATGCTGATGAACTATGTGTCCTACAGGGGGGGGTTAGGGTTAGTGCAGGATGAGACTGATGAACTATGTGTCCTACAGGGGGGGGTTAGGGTTAATGCAGGATGATGCTGATAACATGCAGCACTCATGTTCTGTGTCGGTGCTATGTTTTACCCCCTGGGGGGCTGCGGATGGAAGTGAGCTCTGAGCTAATTCCAGCATATTTACAGCACTTGATGTCTGTTCATTAATGTGCATCGTCCCATTGAAAAAATTAAAAAGTCAATGAAATCATGAAATGACAATAATATTAAACACACAAACTTGTAATACTGTAATGTAATACTGTAATGTAATACTGTAATGTAATACTGTAATGAAATACTGTATTGTAATACTGTATTGTAATACTGTATTGTAATACTGTATTGTAATACTGTATTGTAATACTGTATTGTAATACTGTATTGTAATACTGTATTGTAATACTGTATTGTAATACTGTATTGTAATACTGTATTGTAATACTGTATTGTAATACTGTATTGTAATACTGTATTGCGCTGCTGTGCCACCTGTAGTGCAGCAGTTAGCGCTTCACAGCTAGAAGGTCCTGGGTTCAATTCCCACCTGGACGGGGCCTTTCTGTGTAGAGTTTGCTCCTGTGTCTGTGTAGGTTTTCTCCGGGTACTCCGGTTTCCCACCACTAAACATAGGCCAGGTTGAATGAGAGTGTGTGAGTGCGCATGGGGGGCGTGTTTACATGCATGTGTTCATTAACATGACTGTCCCGACCAAACACACCAATAAACAAATGACAAAAAGTATAACTTAGTTTGAAAACCATCACTTTCTGAAAAAAATCACAAAGGTGTGTTTTCCTTGAAGAGCTATTTAGAATTTAAGTCTGAAATATTAGTAACATAAGACATTGAATCAACAGTTTTCACTACAGTAATGTAAACAATCACATCATAAACGTTTGGCTCCAACTAAAACACCTTTAGTTTCATATAATAGTTTGCCTAAACTAACGTGAAATATGTTTGCATAAGTGTGTATTCTGCTTTTTCCAGGTATTAGGTATTAACATCTTTATCACTATCTTACACAATCTAAAACATTTCACTTCCTGATCCTCCACGTGAGCTACCATAAGCCCCTCCCCCAATGTTTTGCCTTTAAAACAAGCTTCTAAACATGAATGTCCTGAATAACTCAGCCTCTAATAAAGCTCCCTCCACTTTCACAGGCGACAGCGACACATTTGACAGTGTGGAAGCCTCACACACAGGATTGTATCAGCCGTGCACGTCGGGCTCAGAAACGCCTCATCAGTCGACCTCTGGTCACGACGACGCGGTTAAAAGCTCTAGAAAGTCAATGCCCCTTTAGTGACAGTCTGTAGGTTTGAAGAGTGAGGAGATGGAGTGAATGTATGATCCAGCGCCCCCTCCTCCTGATCGGACCTGGCAGGCTGGATCACAGTCTCTTTGGTCAATGTGGGGCTCTGCTTAGTTGCTGAGGGACTTGACAAACAATAATATATACATTACCAGGTGGTTGACTTTGGAAGTGTAAATGTATTACCACTTTTAGGCGCCTCGATAACAATGTGAGATAAAAGTGCACATCCCGTCCCATTTGTATAACATTCAAAACTGAACCGCTACATTTAATTCCTTCCTCCATGTTCTTTTACATGAGTGTGTTAATATGCTGTATATAGTCCTCACATTCTTGTCAAATGGTTTTCATTGTGCTTTAAGCTGTCAGAAATCCATGTGGGCACTTCCTTCCCCTTCTCTATTATTATTAGATAATGACTTTACATAATGGGTCTCTGAGGCCGGCTTCACACATCGGTTGCCTGAAAGCACGAGCGGAGATCTACATTAAAACCTCGGAAATGGGGGGGGGAAAACCTGAGCCCCTGGTCCCACAGTCAGCAGAGGTTATTGCTCTGGATTTCATTGTCAATATTCATCAACATGCAGTCAAGAGTCATGAATATTTCACAGACAATGGCCATGGAATAAACATATCAGTGGATCTGTAATTACAGCGAGGTCAGATTAAGCAGTTTGTTTAGAAAAAGGTAAATATATGGTATTTGTGCAGGGTTCTAGACTGCGACCAAAATGCTCGCATATGCGACTATTTTTAGAGAATGTGCGAGTAAAAAAAATAAGTGGTAGCACCTGTGCGAGCAAAAAAAAAAAAAAAGTCTAATAGGCTTTATGAGGAGTGCTGCAAATGACGTTATAAACAGCGTCTCCAGAGCACTTCTCTGAGAACACACACACACTGCACAAACACGCACGCACCACCCAAGCTTTCACTATTATTGAAGAAGTCAGCTGGTAGTTTACGCTAAACGTTTTGTCCAGGCAAGTGTCCCGCTCTCCCTGTTGGTCCGAGGGACAGGTGAAATACAGACAGCAACAGAAGCCACGTGTCCCGACATGAATTAACCTTCTATTATCTTCTGCCAATGCGCACTTTCCGACAGTTTATTCCCCAAAGAAGTATCTATTTTCACTTTTATGTTCGCCATTTGGGGCGGTAGCGCTGCAGCCGAGCGGCGAGCTCAAGAGCGCAGGTCAGACAGAAGCGCGCGCACGAGAGGAGACAGGAGCGACTGGAGAGGAGGAGACAGGAGCGACTGGAGAGGAGGAGGCAGGAGCGACTGGAGAGGAGGAGACAGGAGCGACTGGAGAGGAGGAGACAGGAGCAGAAAGAGTTCAGCGGTTTATGTTCCTACCTGAGCTCGCTCTGATCTCCTCGCGGTCAGAAAAAGCTTGTTTCAGAGCGCAAATGTAAAGCTAACGGAGAGCTAACGTAAAGCTAACATAAAGCTAACGGAGAGCTAACATAAAGCTAACAGAGAGCTAACCTAAAGCTAACGGAGAGCTAACAGCTGCTCTTGTGACCCGCCCTCCCCCTCAGCCGCAGCAGATTCAGCTCCTGTATTTTATTTAGGCTTTAGACTAAAACAGGTACTTTTTGCCTGTGATTAATACGTCTTAATTGGCAGTAATACATAATTTTATAAGTGAATATCCTGCAAGTGACAGTGATATTGCAGATTTGGAAAGAAAGAGACAAGCAATTGTCAAGGAAGATGAATAATAATGGATTGAAAACACAAAATTAAAGCAGAACAATGCAAAAAATATATATATATATATAAAACTATATAAAATCACTATTACTTTAAAAAGTTTTAACACTATTTTAATCATTGTTAGGATCAATTATAAGTTATTTCGAACATGTTTATAACTGTCCTTGTTTTAATTTATTAAAATGGTGAATTTTGATATTGTGTCTCGAGTCTGTGCGACCAAAATATTGTCTGTGCGACCAAATGAAAAAGTTGGTAGCGCCAGCGCTACTAAAATAAAAGTTAGTCTTGAGCCCTGTTGTGCACATTATGAATTTTTTATTGCATAGTTTATAATGATGATGTCGCATGGATACTGAAAAAAGTGTTGATATCTATGTTAAGGCGGGTGATAGAGGTTAATGGCCTCACTTCTCGTCTCCTTCCTCCCTCCCTCTCCCTTTCTAGTCTTAATTCGAAGCGTATAAGACAGGAGTTTTGTGAAGACATGAGTGTGACGCACCGCCACAGCTGTGCAGCGCTCCGTTCAGCGTGCTGCTAGTGTAGCATGTGTTGATATGAGATATAAGACAGGAGTTTTGTGAAGACATGAGTGTGACGCACCGCCACAGCTGTGCAGCGCTCCGTTCAGCGTGCTGCAGCAGTCCTGGTGGACGTCCTCCAGCTTGGCCTTGTCTTTGATCTGCAAAGTGATGATCTGAGTGGAGATCATGGCCTCGAAACCAACCACTATGGCATTCTCCTCCAGGGGGTAGATGAAGATTCCTACAACACAAACAACATTTACCGACATACTTGAATTCAGACTATCTTTAAAAGTTCTGACAAGATATGTGTAACAGACAGCGGTGGGCCTGGCCAAAGGAAGACAAACAATGTCTTAATAGTATATGTATTCCTTCTTCAAAAGTGCCTTAACCCCTTAACTCCCACCTGAACCGAGCACATTTTCTCCATTTTGGCTTTACCCCAATCCAAAAGCTTCTGGAAAAAAGGTGAGAAAATAGCAACAGAACTGAGACGAAAACAATGATGAAGATGTGACAAAAAAGTGAGAAAACATTGACAAAAAATGACCAAAAAAATGACATGAAAAAGCCAAAAAAATTACAAAAAATGTGACAAAAATGTGACAAAAAAAGTTACAAAAATGAGTTGAATACCCCCCCCCCCAAAAAAAAAATGGAAAAAATTTGATTATGTGAGGAAAAAGATACATTTAAATGTTTTGTTTTTTTTCATTTATTTATTCATTTGAGCAGAAAAAGTATGTCAACATTTTACAGAAAGAAAAAATACAAAACAAGACTTTGTGCTCAAAAGGAGTAGGAAGAAGTTCAAAGAACATATAGTAAACCTACCCCTCTCTCAGTTTTGTAGATCTTAGCTTGAGGTGTTACTCTGGCCTACAGGATTTGGGTAAAGCTGAACTGGAGAAAATGCTCTGGGTTCAGGCGGGAGTTCAGAGGTTAAACACCTCTGGCGAGCTGCTCCTCCTCAGGGCTTTTTCATAGAGACCTGGTGTCTGGGAGCAGCATGATCTCAATGATTTGCCGGTGGGCGTGATTGACAGACGGCATCAACCAATCAGAGCAAGGCTAGATACGTCGCAGCCTTTCCAAAAACCTCCTTATTTACGAGGAACGCTTCAATTCATTTAGGGTGCCATTGCCTGTCTGACTGGTAATAGTTCTCTTTCTCACCCCAGCACCTTCAACTACAGGCTGATCGTGTGTTCAATTCAATGTAAGGAAAAGTGGTACCAGGATGTCAGCGTCTCAGTAAGAGCCGAGATGTCCACACTCAGCTGCACGTCTCCATTATAAAGCCACACTTTTGACAACAGTGGGGTCACAATTAAAGCTAGAGAGAAAAGATGGTGGGAGAGAGGTATAAAGGAGGCTATTTTAGTATAAACCCACGTAGGAGTCGCCTCATGCACAGTCTTTATACTTAGACTGAAACAACTAATCCATTAATCACCAACGACTAACGATAATGTACACTGACTGCCTGATTTAGTACTTCATTTATCATTTTCTGATACACACAGACTCGGGCTGAAAGATGGATTGTTATCGTATTAATATCGAGATGTGAACATTCAAAATTAAAATCGAAAAAGCAAGATATAAACGTAGATTTTCATCAATAAAACTGCACTCTCTTGTATTTTGATGTTTTTATTTTTCTGGTTTTCACCTAACCCGTATAGGGATATCTGACATGAACATCGAGAAATGTAATTTTGTCCATATCGTTCAGCCCGAACACAAACAGTAGTGAAGGTCTGAGTGTTTTGCACGTTGCCGTTTGAGTGGCAGGACAATGATCCAATCACAGAGCAGAATGAGCTCCACTCTCTGGACTTCTTCAGTCCTGGCTCCTGTCCCTGATAAAGTCCCAATGAGTGCCAGTGCAGCCTCCAGCCGTTACAGCTCAGTGGCTGAACTCTGGAGGTTCTTAGCTTTCAAATGAGGAATGGCCTGTGCACAAAAACCTATGCTTTTATTCATGTGCAGCTTTGAGCAAACCAAGTTTATTCCATCAATGTCCTCAAGTGGAGCCACTGGAGCTTTGTGTGTTTTCAACATTGTATTTGAACTGTCTTTAATTGTTGTGTAATGATACTTGTGGATGAGGCACCTGAGTGTCTAAAAGGCGCCTAAGAAATACAATGCATTATTATTATTATTATTTTTATTATTTTCATGCGCCTTTGACAGCCAAGCGATTAATTAATTAACGTTACACCATGGTCTGAGTGAATACTGGACTCTGATTGGCTGGTGCATTATTTTGGTATAACCGCACACGTAGTCCGGTAGTTAAATCACTGGGATGTCACTCCGCTGTGGCGTCGCCATAGCAACGCCTGACACAGCTGAGTCAGATAAAGGCGTAATTAGTGACTGACAGGAACGTATGAGATGGATTTAGTGTTTGCTAAATGTTTGTAGAGGAGAGTGAGCAGCTAGGTTAGCTACTGTTAATAACATATGAGCTTTACATTTCTATTGGAAACGGTTAAGGCTATTCATCATTTTCAGACGTACATAAAATGATCCTGCATTGAAGCATCTGTGTCTGGATTAGTAAAGTCAAACATAAAAGTTTGAGTTGGGGGGGCCCAGGTGTGAGCGACTCCACCGCAGCTGTTTCCATAAACAGTTGAGCTGGTTGAGCTAGCTAGCTTTAGCTTCAGGTTAAACCTTGTAAAAGGTAAATAACTCCTGCCCACGAGTGGCGCATATCGGTGTTTCCTTCCAGGGAAAAGTGTTTCCGGGTTAGTCCTGTTGTGTTGTGATTCTGTGCTGATGTTGTGTCGTTGAGCCTGACTGAGATCCTCGTAATAGCTGCGGAGAATGACTCGCTCTGAGACCAGCCTTCAGTGACCGGCTAATAACCCACACAAAATAGTCCCGTAGTCTGGCAGATTTAGTGACTTTAGTCAATGAAAAACACATTTATTATAAATGTTAGGTTTGTGGGACCCTGGTATAAGCGGATTAAACAACGAGGAGCCGCGTTAGACGTTAGAATGCACGACGCGGAGTCAAGAACACCACGACACAGTGGAGGCTCCTCGTTGTTTAATCCTTACGTAATCGATTACCAAAATAACTGTTAGTTGCAGCCCTATTTTATACAATGGACTCCTCAGATCAGGAGAACAGCAGTCGCCCCAGCCCAGAACAATATATTCCATTATTTTATCATTATATTAACAAGTGGTGCAGTAGGTTGTGACTACGAGAGCAAAAAGAATCTTCTCAAGGGTGGAAGCTTTCAACCTCACTCTTGTTTGGAGCTATAGGAATACATTGGGAGAGGCCAAATGCTAACAACATCTTTGGTCTTTGTGCGTGACTGAGGGCACATAGAAATGTAAATCCCCTCCACAGGCGCTCCCTGAGGTCTGCACTTGCCTTC
The DNA here is from genome assembly GCF_951799975.1 of Gobius niger. Taxonomy (NCBI): domain Eukaryota; kingdom Metazoa; phylum Chordata; class Actinopteri; order Gobiiformes; family Gobiidae; genus Gobius; species Gobius niger. The sequence goes on along the minus strand of NC_136857.1, from coordinate 371,279 downwards.
GATCGCGTGGTCCTCGATGTTTTCGTAGGTCATGGAGGCGGTCATGGCCAGCGTGTACCCGCGGACACACGACGTGATGTCTGACACGCTCAGGGGCAACGCGGCCCTGCTCTCCTTGTTTATGAGGCCAGGCATGCTGCTCCCGCTTTACCACTCTGACGGAGAGAAGAAGAAGAAGAAAAATCAATGAATGTTAAGCGTGTGTGAGCAACAGAGCTGAGGAATTTATTGTAATTGTGTCATCAGACTGTTTGCCGACTTTGACCACCAGCATTTGCCACGTATTAGGAGAAAATGAGCAGAAAATAAATGACTTCTCGTGTTTTAGATTTGAAACGTGTCAGAGCAGCGTGTGGGGTGCGGTGAGGAGCAGGTGAGGAGCAGGTGAGGAGCAGGTGGAATTGGATGGAAGCCTCACACGAGTGCGCCGCATGAAGTTACAGGTGGGAAGATGATGAAGAAACAATGGGAGACCAAAACACTGCTGCCATGGATGACATTCAGAAAGAGTTCGGATGTTGGTGTTAATATTTCTCTTTTTATTTGATTACTACGACCTTTTTGTTTAGGACATTTTGTCATGATTTAAAGTAAAAATGAGAAAGAAATGGCCCAAAATGCAGACTGCAACAAAACTGATTTAATATGTGCAAAATCAAGAAACAAGAAACTGACAAAAAAACAAAAATAAAGCAGGAGCAACTGAAAACCAAACTCAGACATGAACTGACGACGAACAAGGGAAACACAGGGGTAGAAATACATGAGGAAACGGGGCACAGGTGAGACACATTAGGGCGGGGCAGGCAATAACGAGAGGGAAGTCCAACAGAAAATCACAACAGAGCAAAAAGACATGTGAAAATAAAACACCAAGGACATAAACACAAGAAAACAAACTAAAACAGGGCAACAGAAAGCAGACCATGACACATTTTTTGTATCTGCTGTGTGTATTATTGCTGTTTAAGTTTCAGCATCTGCAGAAGCTGTGAATATACTCATAATATGAAAGTCAATTCCATTTTATTTCCATATAATTGTACAAAACAAAAATCAGATGGAGGGTTCGTCCTGAGCGGCTGTGACTCCGTGTGCCGCCACGATGGGCTCACCTGACGTTTGGACCAGAGGGAAACCTACGCCAACACTGGGAGAACATGGGAGCGTCCCACAGAAAGGCCTCGTCAAAGGGCTTTCATTTTCCCAAAGCAGCAGCATCGCTCCGCCCAACAAAACAAATCCAACAGCATGGGCAATTGTTAAAGGGGGGTATTCTGCAAAATGGCCTTTTTCAAGCTTTCCATCCTGTTATTCTGTCCCTCCCTCATTAAAAACATGGCTGAAGTGTTGCCTTGGCACATTCACGTATTTCTGAGTAATCTGTAAAAACTCTGATGGCGGCCATTTTAGGGATAGGTTTGCCTGAGTCCTCCTAGGAACGCCCCCACCTCCTGGAGACGCCTCCGAGCTTTGGTCACCAGCCGAGTAACCAACCACTGCTCCTCAGCAGAACCCCCTCCCCACTGATGCCACAGACAGCGTGTGGAGGGGGCGTGTCTAAAGGCTCAGAGGTTCTTAAAGAGACAGAGGCCTATTTCAAGACATTCACTACAGCCATTTTGAGAGAGACATTTTATACAAGGCAGTTATTCTAATTTACTGCATTTACAGACCAACAGAAGGTTTGTCATCATTGTAGTGTGATATAGACTGGTGCTATGGGACTGACAAAAGCAGAACACCCCCTCTTTAAGTGCTTCTTTTTTTTTTTTATGTCAAATACTCTTATTACACTAGCATCAACATTATTAGAGTGAGCAATGGCCTAAAGCCAAGGGCGGATCTAGAAAAGCAGGGTCAGGATCACTTCTGAGGTGGCACATTTTACAAAAGCAAATGTTCATAGCGCACGTTTTGCTTTAAATGCAGGATGAGCCTCTCAAAATTCAACAATACAGAAATAGTAGCATTGTCCATAATATAAGTGAGGAGCTCGTACCTCAGGGAAAGTTTTAACTTTTGTAAAAAAAAAAAAGGTTGATCATCTTGGGGGCCACAGGAGTTGGCTCCTGGCCCCTTGTTTAGCTCTAAAGTTGTTATAATTCTTTGTCCTGAGAATGAGCTCTGTTAGCACCAGGTGATTCTAGAGCAGATGTGAGACATCACATCAATGGAGTGGCAAGACCTTAACTGGGGGTGTCCACCCCTCTAGACCCGCCCCTGCCTAAAGCAGTGGTTCCCCTGGGGGACCTCATAGCCATTACAAGGGGCCCCACAAAGCATGTCAACAAAACAAGTGCATTAAAAAATATTATTTTGAAAGGACAAGTACTAATATTTGCGATAATGTACGACTTTAATCCAGTCTGTAGCTCACAGCCACTGATGTTGCTTTTTATGTACTTTTAGATTGTTATTGGGGGGGAGACTTTCAGATCCATAAGGGGGATGTGATGTCTCAAACTTTGGGAATGGCCTAAAGAGACACAACAATAACTGTGAAAACACAAATCAATCTAATCTAAATCTAATCCCATTCACAATACTTCGGTCCAAACCTGGCCCTATGATCAAGACACAACAAGATCTAAACGCCGTCTTTGAAGTGACAATGAGGAACAACGTAACAGAATAAAAACCTCTTGTGCAACAGATTCTATGATAAAAACAAGTGTGTTGGTTCAATGTGCCGGCAGACTGTGAAAGCAGGCAATCTTCTGGAGGGCCACTCTTGGTTATGAGCTGTCGAGGGTCTGTCTCCTCCACACTGAGCCCACAGTGGCGGCCAGGGGTGATATGACGAAAGCAATTTCCATAGAGACCGCTCGGCTGGCTCTGCTCCTCCTGTACACTGACCACAATAACGCAGCAACACCAAAGCATTTCAGAAAGTAGTAAGATACAGCTCAATCACTGACAAGACTAAACCTGAAGATCCAATGTTTAGGAAGCCGCCACTTTTAGTAGCAAACATTGTCCATTCACAAAAGTAGAGAAAGGAGCCGCGGAACAACTCTATTAGCTGCTGGTCACAGCTGGTAAATCTATCTAACACACTATAATGTGCAAAATGCTTTCCTGTGAAGTCCCATTTATGGATGCACCGTAGGTATCGGTTACAAATATCCGATACCAGTTTTGGCTCTGGCGCTATAAAAACACAACTTTCACTGACTTAAATCTATGTGGGTATGGATTTGCTGTAGGTCATTTTAAAGAACCTGGAAAATTCAACCGCTGAGTTAGTTTTAACCTCCACAAACATATTAGCATGCTAAAGCTAGCGGCATGACAGGCGTCTAACTGCGGGCTTTAGGTGTGTTTGGTCTGTGCGCAGCTTTAGAAGTTGTAATGATCAGATCAATTCATGTGAGTTGTTCATAATGGAACTGAAATAGCCGGTCATTTATTTAGTGAAGAAAAGTCATGTTTTTCTCGTTTAATGTTTTTCCATTACAGTTTCTTAGATAACCATAATTGATAATCGATTAAAAAAAAAAATGGTGAAAAGATGACCAATTTTTATCACTCACAGCAACTACTTTTAAAGAGGGGGTGTTCTGCTTTTGTCAGTCCCACAGCACCAGTCTATATCTCACTACAATGATGACAAACCTTCTGTTGGTCTGTAAATGCAGTAAATTAGAATAACTGCCTTGTATAAAATGTCTCTCTCAAAATGGCTGTGGTGAATGTCTTGAAATAGGCCTCTGTCTCTTTAAGAACCTCTGAGCCTTTAGACACGCCCCCTCCACACGCTGTCTGTGGCATCAGTGGGGAGGGGGTTCTGCTGAGGAGCAGTGGTTGGTTACTCGGCTGGTGACCAAAGCTCGGAGGCGTCTCCAGGAGGTGGGGGCGTTCCTAGGAGGACTCAGGCAAACCTATCCCTAAAATGGCCGCCATCAGAGTTTTTACAGATTACTCAGAAATACGTGAATGTGCCAAGGCAACACTTCAGCCATGTTTTTAATGAGGGAGTGACAGAATAACATGATGGAAAGCTTGAAAAGTCCATTTTGCAGAATACCCCCCGTTTAAGAAAGTCTCTTGGTATCGGTTCATATCGGATATCGGCAGTTACTCAAACCCCCAGTATCAGTATCGGTATCAGAAGCCAAAACGTTGGATCGGTGCATCTCTAGTCCCATAACATTACATTTTAAAGTCTCTGTTGTTTGGAGTACCAGGAATCCCACAAATCTTTGGGTTTTTGACGACACTATTCCAAACTTGAGGTACAAAATGGTGACATATGTGGATTGCTGCTTCAGGAATTAAATGGTCACATTTATACAGAATTTATTTAGAAATGAAGATTAACAGAATATTGTGTATTTTGAATAGTGAAACGTCCTCCAGATGGCCTGTCACGAAAACTGAATTTTAAGTTCGATATATTGAGTCAGGAACATATTGCGATAAACGCCACAGAAACGGCAAAGCTTCAAAATGACAGTAAAGCTTATTAAATGCAACCTAAGCATTACACAACATTACAAAAATGTGTTAAAAAAATGCAAACAAATGTACAGACAATAAATACAGCCCCAAAAATATATTGTATATCTGTGACTTACTGAATGACGAGTCGATGCAGAACTTATCGTAACAGAAAAAGTAACTGAACTGAAACCCATCTCGACAGTTTGCAAAATGAGCAAAAATGCCCTTTCCAAACCAGGCCACAAGTAAACAGCTCCTTAACGTCGCCAAACATTTAATAGAAATGAATAAACAGATATGTGTGATTAGGAAATAACAAAGGCAGCAAATTATTCAGGCAATAGTTCATATTTCAGTCTATTTCCAAATGTCAACGCCCCTAAATGTGACTAAAATGTGCACAGTGGGTGAACTCCATTGTTGTTTTATGACATGAATCACAAATTAAATCAATCAAACAACAAAAACTTGTCAGAGAGGTGTCGCAGTCAGATTGTTTTTGTTTCTTTTAATGCGAGCTGTTGAAACCACAGAAGTGACAATAAAAAAGACACATTTCCACCTACACTGACCATGCGCTCTCTCCGACCACAGCAGAATCTAATGCTAATGAAAACAAATGAGATGTATGTAGCTGCACCACTCATGACACGACCTGCAGTGTGCGACATTTCCATAGAGACTGCGAGGCTTTCTCTGCTCATGTGGCCAGACCCTGCATCCAACACGGAGTCTTATTACCACAGCATTTACAACCACACTGTGCTAGAAAAGACATTATTTCATCACAAGACGGTCAACATCTTTACCCCTCGACCTTACTCTTAACTTTTCTGTTTCTTCCACATTGTGCACTGAGGGTAAGTCTTCATGAGCTGAATCAAACGCAGGATGCATTTCTATAGAGACGGCTCTGCTCCTGAACACTCTCCTCCTTCTGTCAAACTGACACTGATTCAAGTTTAAACAACATCAAAATCAATCATTTAAGAGCCGCAGCCAGTCATTAGTATCGCGTTACCATAGAAACCCTGAGGGCATTTCCCATGAAACAACTAGAGGTCGACCGATAGATACAGACGGCATCTAGTCATAGAAGGTAGGGCGACTCGATTATTGAAAAAATAATAATCACGATTATTTTTGTCATAATTGAAATCACGATTATTCAAACGATTATTTGTTGCCTTTAAAAAAATCCAGCAAAAGTGAAAAAAATCCAGCAAAAAAATTAGAAAAATCCAACAGAAAAAGACAAAAATTCAGCAAAAAAGTGACAAAAATCCATTAAAAAAAATGACAAAAATCCAGCAAAAAAGTGACAAAAATCCAGCCAAAAAATGACAAAGTACGCCTTGATTAAGGAGAGGTCCCTGTTTCACACCTGCCCCCTGCTGGCCAGCCCTCACACCTGCGCAAGCAAACTGAGCAGCGCAGCCTGATGACATCATCACACAGCGCCGTTTGTTTTTATGTCAGACAAAAGCATGAGCCGTGGCACGGGAAAAGCGAAGGGAAAAGTCTGCTTTGCAAAAAAAAAAAAAATTGAAAAAAAAAAATTGAAAAAAATAATAGAATTTAAAAAAAAAGAAAAAAAAAAAAAGAAAAAAAAAAATTATAAGCGATTTTTTGCGATTATGCTAATTTTGTAATCGTTTACTGTTGTAATCGAATTTCGATTAATTGCACAGCCCTAATAGAAGGGGGCGTGGCTTCGCCGAGGGGGAAATAGAATCTTTAGAGAAACACAATTTTTCACTCTTTTTAGCCATTTTCTGGCGGAATATGAACTTATTTATCACACAAATAAAGTCAAGTGTAAATCAGGCCCATATGGATATTTTCTCACAGCAGATTGTTCAGTAGAAGTGAAAAAACAGCCGTTGTAGCTAACCGTTAGCATTGGCACGATGCTAACATTTTCAAAACAATTTTGAAAAAATCTAAACTTTCTCTAATTATTCAAAAACTACTTTAACAAATACTGAATTATGAAAATAGTTTCTACTAAATAAAGATACACAGACATAAAGAGGAGCAAAGTGGTTCAACAGCCCATAAATACATGAATAACGGAGAATGCTAACATGAAATATATGAAAAATATATGGATTTTTTGGGGAAATGTGGCGATGGAAAAGGGTTAAAAATAGTAAGAAGGAAAAAACTATTGGGAAAACAGGAAAACGAATTGGGAAAAATAAGAAAAGAAAAAAAGATTAGGTGAAATGGTGCAAACATAAACAATACACTGAAAAAATGGAGGAAAAAATTGTAAAAAGAAGTCATTTGATTTGAGCTAAAACAACAAAGTCACTTCCTTCAATGTTGTCCCTGGACTGACGGCATCAAAGCCTGTTTTTCTGTGCCTGCTTTAGAAATCATAGAACCTAAACTTTTTCCCCGATAGACAGACAATGCTGGCATTTGTAGGAAACGGTGCTTTACTTTGGGCTAAAATTGGCAGGTTCGGCCCTTGGTCTTTTTACAATGAAGAAAATCATCCCTCCACCCCCTGCCCTCCATGTTCCTCCATGTCCTCATGTGTAGAATGAGCTCAGACCTGTTCAGCACAACTGCCTCTAAAACCCTGCCCTGTCACTCACAAAGCTGTTATGTCACTTGCATCTAGCCCCTGTAAGGGCCAGATCTTGCGGTTCATAGCGCAGGCTGGAGAGCAGACGACTGCGCAGAGGGTGGCGCACGACAAGGGGGGGGGGGGACAGACCTTTGGGAACTATTTGTCGCGGAAGTCATTAAATAAACCTTTCGACCTTCATAAAAGTGTACGAAGTTTATGTTGTGTGTGTTCAGTTGCAAATGGCCGAATAATAAGCGGATCATGTCATGGATCTATTAGAACGCTGGTCACCTTCAGGGCGAACCGGACCCCTCGGCTTCGCGTCGGGTCCGGTTCGCCCTGAAGGTGCTTATTTTCCCGATAATGACCATGAACATAAAACTAAGTATTTCCCACCCTACATGTTCCTCCATGTCCTAATGTGTAGAATGAGCCCAGACCTGTTCACCACAACTGCCTCTGAAATCCTGCCCTGTCACTCAGAAAGACAAGCTTTTAGAACCTGCAGTTATGCGTAACACCTGAGGTGGCAGTAGTGAGTGTAAAAATGACAACTTCCTTCTAGTCCCTTTAACATGAATCACAATTAAACAAATCTTCTGGAAACAACTAAATATTCCATCTCCAATGGGACGTGTCAAGTAAAACTGTTTTTTCCCAGTAGTTAACGCCCAAACATGTAATCCTACGCAGATCCCGACATTTTGCATCTTTAGAAGCAGATTTAAAGGGGTTAGATGTAAGTTGGCCATTTTATTCACACTACTGCCACCGCAGGTCACACGTGTAACTGCACCTTCTGTATTAAAGGGATGTTTCAGGATTTTTGACATGGGGCCTCATTTCCTAGTTATCCATAGAATCATGTTTGGAATATAACTGACCTGCATCACATGAAGGATCGCATTTTGAGGGACTATTTTCTCTCAGATCACTCCGCCGCCGCGTAGCTTATACAACCACGAAGCTGATGCTGCTCAAACATACGTTATTTTAAATGATTCTATGGACACAGACATGTATATGGTTAGTCTGGTGTCATCAGTGATTTGCCTCAGGTGCTCTGTGGGTCACACTGTTTTTAATGCAGGCTAGCTGATACCATAGACATGCACTAGCCTTGCTTTAGCCTAGCGCCACGAAACTCCTCAAATATAAGAACTGCATGAATTACAAAAAAAATGTCTCGAGGTACCAGCAACACTCTGGATAACGAGGACAGGGGGGGGACAGACTCGCATTGCAATGTTGTGGTGCCGCTTCTGCTTCGTGATTCTATTAGTGTGTGTTGGTGGCTCCGGTCCGGTGGCAGTCAAGTTGCATTGTGGTTTTCTGGCCAGAGACACCAGGGGGCGATGAAAGACCCTCCAATCCTCCCATAAACACTTGTATCACCCCCACAGGGACTACGGGAGGGATTTATTATTGCTTTAAATATATAAAATACAATCCGAGGTGAACAAACTTGTACAAACCGTTTTCATGGCCGTGTCTCTCAGTTTCCCTGAGGCTTAGGAAGTTGTGGGAGGGATCATTTCAAAGCTTTAAAGTCTCTATCATTCCGGTTCCTGAGATTTCGGCTTTTATCAGCGTTAGATCGACGGCCAAAAGCCGACATTGTAAAATGCGGCTGGCAGATATATACAATAACCTTTGCAGAAGTAAATTGTAAAAAGTAGAGAAAAGTGCCAGGTCTCCACTGGTGAAATACATCCAAAACATTGTTGTGTCCAAAAGGTTTTATGTGAACTTTAGCACAAAAATGCACCAGGAAACCCAGAGATCAGAGCTGTCTTAACAACACAGTTCCTCAGGCATTGGCAGCTGATGGTTTCAGAGCCACACGTGCTGCTCCAGTCATTACTTATTTAGAACCAATTAAGTCTTGGTTTAGCACTGGTCATTTTCAAGAATTTAGCATTTTAAGAGCAGAATTGGCTTTCGGATCCAGGTCACAGACCACGACCCGGGCCACTTCCATCAGTCAGTGTTTACATCATGAAATGAAGATCCTATCATGACATGCAGCACAATCAAATATAACAGATTAAGTACTGCTCAATCAAACAGCTTGCATTTGCTTTCTAGTATTGGATGATATTAAACTCTCAGACGGAGGGCAGGGGCCACATTGCTCCATGGATGAGTCATCGCTGCTCTTCAAAGAATCACCCGAACAGAGAATCCACAAATGTCTGAGGCCAGTCTAGCCGAGTACAAAACACACTCACATATTTGTCTAGTGTCGTCTTCTGCCGACAACTACACACACAAACCGGATAAACGCAGCTCATTGTTTTCGATTATGCTGAAAAGTAATTCCAGTGGGACGGGGAAGACATTGAACTTTGTGCCAGTTTGTGCCAGTTTTTGTTCACTGTGAATAGTGCCAGTAATTAACCATGAACCACACACAGATCTACAGCTGTAATCAACAATCTTTCACAATAGAAAGTGCAATTTGAATGATTGCAATCAGCAAAAAGCAAAGACAGCCATTACTTTGGTATAAAACTAATTGTTCTACATACAATGAGATGTACGATGTGTAAAAAAAACACTGCTAACCCTGTAATTTGGACCAGTGTTTCCCAGGAAACCTTAAATTATGTCAGATTTAAAACAAGTTGGAACTGAACACGACTCAACGCGATAAATTACAAGGATTTGAGAGATTTTTTTGCCTTGTTTTTAACAGAACACAATGTCTGTTTAGAAAAGAATGTGAGCCTTGGTTGATCTTTTCTAAATAATTGGCAGCAATGTCTCGAGAGGAGAACCTGAACAAAAGAAATGTACAAGGTGTACGCAAAAAGAAGAAAAACACGAATTAGGAACTCTGTAAAGTTTTGAGTCAAAAACAATCTTAATTGTTCTACATGTGTAACCCCAACCCTGTGTAAAATGTGCTGTGTGAACTGAATATTGAATTAAAAAGCTAACATTTCAATCCAATCATTAAAAGGAACAAGACGGGAGTTTAAAAATGTATTATTTATACGGCTCTTCAAACGTAAGTAGAAGCTCCGTTGATTTGAATGGGATTTCCCAACGTTCTACCGCTCATTATTTTCTGATAAAGGACGTCTGAGAAAAATAATGACGCTGCCAATGGCAACGGAGTTGGTGCTTTCATATCACTCCGCGCGTACGTAGTGTAAATGACCGTAATAATATTTCCCACATTTTGTAAATTGCTTCTAAGGTGTTATTTTGTTGCATTATAGTTCATATGCTTTTACTTTGAAAGAGCTTAGAGAAGACTCACTATGGTAACCAGAGGGAAGTCCTGCTGCTAACGTTATAGGCGGAGAAAGGTGCGCGTCCTGTAAAAAGATGGACAAAAGATTTATTTAAGATTTATTGGTTTATTGCTTGCAATTCCCTAGCACCCGGTTGATAAGGGGAACAAGGTTGGTATTAGGGTTTTGTTATGACATTTTATATTTTAATCATTTTTGCGGAGTTTATAATTTATAACTGTTTTGTAACAGTAACTTTTACCCACTAGAGGGTGCCAACGCTCTTCGGTTAAAGCCATGAGTAACGCAATGTATTGTAAAAAGGCAATGATAATTCTTTCATGGTACAGATATAAGGTTAAAGGACCAGGTTTGAATGTTTAATAAATATACATAGAATTTACATAATCATAGAACTCAAAATAGAGATTGTCACATGGTTAAAAAGGTTTAAGGTAAATTACATGCTGTATGAGTTACTGATTGTATTGTTTTTCTGTTTGCATTGTAGCTCTTACGGTGTGTTCACATGCAAGGCAAGGCTAAATTAAAAACAATGTGAACCATCAGTTTGAGAGACCATCTTTTCGACCGCGGCAGCTACATGTAGCAGCGACACTATCTGTCCCGTCACTGAGAGAGAAGTCGGGGAATCGTGAGTCTGACTTTCAACTTACCCAGAGATTCTCCACCATTCCTCCAACTGCACCTTCAGCTAAGTAGCTAGGCTAGCTGCTAGCCTTGCTGCTTCTAGCCTAGCCAAACGTTGCCGAGCAACGCGCAAACTTTTGGGAACTATTTGTCGCGGTCATTAAGTCATTAAATAAACCTTTCGACCTTCATAAAAGTGTACGAAGTTTATGTTGTGTGCGTCCATTTGTTGGCAAATGGCCGAATAATAAGCGGGATAATGTCATGGATCTATTAGAACCCTGGTCACCTTCAGGGCGAACCGGACCCCTCGGCTTCGCGTCGGGGTCCGGTTCGCCCTGAAGGTGCTTATTTTCCCGATAATGACCAGCGTTCTATACATTATCCCTTACATAAAACTAAGTATTTCCCACCCTACATGTTCCTCCATGTCCTCATGTGTAGAATGAGCCCAGACCTGTTCACCACAACTGCCTCTGAAATCCTGCCCTGTCACTCAGAAAGACAAGCTTTTAGAACCTGCAGTTATGCGTAACACCTGAGGTGGCAGTAGTGAGTGTAAAAATGACAACTTCCTTCTAGTCCCTTTAACATGAATCACAATCAAACAAATCTTCTGGAAACAACTAAATATTCCATCTCCAATGGGATGTGTTAGTAAAAACTGGGATGTTTCAGGATTTTTGACATAGGGCCTCATTTCCTAGTTATCCATAGAGTCATGTTTGGAATATAACTGACCTGCATCACATGAATGATCACATTCTGAGGGACTATTTTCCAGCAGATCACTCCGCCGCCGCGTAGCTTATACAACCACGAAGCTGATGCTGCTCAAATATAAGTTATTTTAAATGCAAAATGGTTAAAATGACTCTATGGACACAGACATGTATATGGTTAGTCTGGTGTTATCAGTGATTTGCCTCAGGTGCTCTGTGGAGCGGGTCACACTGTTTTTAATGCAGGCTAGCTGATACCATAGACATGCACTAGCCTTGCATTAGCCTAGCGCCACGAAACTCTTCAAACATAAGAACTGCATGAATTTAAAAAAGATATCTCGAGGTACCAGCAACACTCTGGATAACGAGGAAATGAGTCCCTATGTCAAAAAATCCTGAAACATCCCTTTAAGCTCGTGCATGACGGCAATTCGGACCCAAAGTAACAACTTTTTGAGTGAAGGTGCAGGATTTCAGAGGCAGTTGTGGTGAACAGGTCTGAGCTCATTCTAAACATCAGGACATTACTGGAACATGTAGAGGGAGGAACATACATAATTTTAACATTTTTAAACTCTGTATAGTCCCTTTAATCTTGGAACTCTTCTTCTTCTCCAACTCAGTGTGAAACTTCTTAGCTCTATAATGTTGAATGCTTCGACGCTGGAAACACTAGTCTCTATTCACTGAGGGATTTCGACGCCCGGGGGCTTCAGTGGTGAGGAAAAGGTCAACGTAATACAATTAGACAGTTGAGCCGTGTCTCAACAGTGCCATCAAGTGTCGAGACAAACCCAGCTGGACACTCTCCCCCCGCATCACTCTGCACCGAGAGCGACCGAGAGGGTGGGCGGCAGAGAGAGGCAGGGGAATCAACAACAAAAGCATTAGTCCGCACACCTGTTGATTTCAGTGCTAAAAGTCCAGGAAACACAGTGCAATCAAAAGGTACATTTGCAAAAGTAGTGCTAGTAGCTTTCAATGGCTTTCCCGCTCATGTCACAGGAGCCTAGATTATGTCAAGCCAAACGAGTGCCAATATTAAAGGTTTGCTGCTTTGGCACTCAGCTGACGGCTCTGTTTACGTGTGATTCACATGAAGCTGAGATGGATCTGGTGAGGATTCAGGTAGAATCTGCAGCCACAGGTTCTGAATGCAGATGTTTTTGACCAGATTTATGGTAAGCTCTGCATGAAACGGTCTCCAAGTGTAACGTCTCCCCCCCTGTCAGTTTTTCTTCCACGATGGCATTAGAATAACAATAACGAACATTATTGCAGACAGCCGTGTGTTTGGCAATTCATCCATTCACTCCCTCTGGACGGAAATATGTCAAATAGAATCCTCCCTTTGGTCAGGATTTGCCGGAAAAGGAGACTTTGAATATCAGTGGGACTTTCCTAGTCTAATAGAGAGTTAATCAGTAACATAGAATGACCAGGTTGATTCTTTTTAATTTGTATTTCATCTATAAAACTAAACTGTTTATATCCTCCAGACTTAACACCGACCAATTAGTCTTGAAATTCCATTGTTTAGCTTTGTATTAATTAATTAGTCTTACAAATGATGGTCCCAGGTGATCTCTCAGCCGCTCCGTCTCACATGAATCATCCTGCCCCCCCCCCCCCGGGCTTTACTAAAAGAGCACTCGACCACCAACTCTGAAGCGTTTTTCTCACAGCAGTCGCGTCACTCCTCCCCCCTCATTAGCGCCCGAAGCTCCGCCGCCGCTCGGAGCCACCTGTTGAAAGCCCAGCAAAACGCATTGGACATTCACCCAAACCGCCGCGGAGTTCGTTTAATCTGGAAATCGCTGACCTTTTCTACCTGCCGGCGATGCACACACTGATGCATAACAAACAGAGTCAACAAGTGCAGAGAGAGCGCAGGCACACGGGGTAACATTCAGCACCTTACCTTTCATCTGTGGTGACTGGGAGTGTGCGGCGAGGAGCTCCTGTCAGTCAGAAGTCCACTTGTGATCCAAAAGATATCCTCCGCCTTCTCCTCCAACCCTATATTCTCTCTCTCTCTCCCTCTCTCTCGCTCTCTTCTCCCTCTCGCGGAGCTGGAGAGAGAGAGGAAGCCGCTGCTACAGGTGGTGCTGCTGCTGCTGCTGCTGCTGCTGCTGCTGCTGCTGCTGCTGCTGCTGCTGCTGCTGCTGCTGCTGCTGCTGCTGCTGCTGCTGCTGCTGAAAGACAAGACAGTTGGTAACCACACGGCAGCATGTAGCTACAAATGCTCCCGCTGTAATTCAATTTATGCCCCCCCCCCTTTCTCTTCTCTGTGGCTGATGTTTTAATCTCTTTTATTTATTTATTTGCAGGGAGATGTGCATTGGCAGGTCTGGGGGTGCATCACCTGGTGGCAGAAGAGTGTCACTACTAGGGCTGAAACAACTAATCGATTAATCGGCAATTAATCGATTACTAAAATAGTTGTCAACTATTCCAGTAATCGATTAATCGTTTTCTAGTAAACACAGACTAAAATTGAGCAAAAAAGACATGACAATTATGTATTTTGGATGAAAATCTACTTTGTTTTTTAAAGTTAGGGTCTGCAGTGTTTTGTACATCGTAAATTTCATAAATATCTGTCTTTGTCTCGTCCAATCAAAGCAGAATTAGCACAAAGAGCCTCCTACAAACGTTTACTTTAAGTTTACTCCATCCACGTGTCCTCAAGCGGCGCCACTTTAGCTTTATGTGATAAAATTAAAAAAAAAAATACAATTTCCATGCACCTTTCACAGCCAAGTGATTAATCGATTAATCGTAAAAATAATCGGTCGATTAATCGATTACCAAAATAATCGTTAGTTGCCGCCCTAGTCACTACATCAATTCCTTTGATGATGAAGAAGCTGTATCTGTTTACAATGCAAATGCAGCAAATTCGAAAGGACATCAGACTCCTGCTGTCCCAATCGGTGGGTCTTAAACGGTGGATTAGGACCAGAATGGCAGAGTCGAAAATGCGTCAAAAAAGTGCTAAGTAACTTGTTTACCTTAATAAATCCTAGTCCCTGTGGGGGTGATACAAGTGTTAATGGGATGATTGGAGGGTCTTTCATCTCCCCCTGGTGTCTCTGGCCAGGAAACCACCCTTGCAACTTCCCTGCCACCGGGTCGGAGGCCCCAATGCAAACTAATAGAATCACGAAGAAGAAGCTAACAGGCTAACGGGCAAAGCTAACTGTGGGCTAGCGCCACTTTATCAGTATTTGCAGCCAAGTTTGAGTGAAAAATGATCTCCATGTGTAATTGGATGCAAAATATCCCTCTCTGTCTTTTCTGTCAGTGTAGGATTTACTCTCACAGACAATTAATGAGTAAAAACAACATGCTACGACACCTGCAGTGGCCTGAGTTACTATGTCAACCCACTGCAGCTGTTTCCATAGAACCGACAAACATTTGAGCTGGAACTAACTTCAGGTAAAACATCTTAAAAAGTGAAGTAATTAAAATGTTTAATTTGTAGTTTTCTTCATACTACCTTGGATAGTTTTGTAGTTTTCTTCATACTACCTTGGATAGTTTTGTAGTTTTCTTCATACTACCTTGGATAGTTTTGTAGTTTTCTTCATACTACCTTGGATAGTTTTGTAGTTTTCTTCATACTACCTTGGATAGTTTTGTAGTTTTCTTCATACTGCCTTGGATAGTTTTGTAGTTTTCTTCATACTGCCTTGGATAGTTTTGTAGTTTTCTTCATACTGCCTTGGATAGTTTTGTAGTTTTCTTCATACTGCCTTGGATAGTTTTGTAGTTTTCTTCATACTACCTTGGATAGTTTAGTAGTTTTCTTCATATTACCTTGGAAAGTGCTTCCCCTCAACCAGTTGCTGCAAGAGGCGGATCGAACCAGGTCGAACCAACCACTAAATCCCACCTACAGGCGACATAAAACCTTTAAGACTGTATATCAATGGACTAATTATAGCTTCCTTCTTCCAGATGCCCCGAGGGAGGGGGACCGGACGCTCTTTGTTGTAAAGGACTTTCCATTGAAACTTTTTTTGCATCTCTCATTATTGAACACAGGGCTGGGCAATTAATAGAAATCGCAATCTCTACTTTGGTCAATAATGGTCACAGGACTTTATAATGGACAGGTTTACAGCCTTTGACACAAACACTTCCTCGTTCGGGAGTTTGGACGAGTCGATGAAGACTGAAGTGAAGAGCTAAGTGAGACGTGATGAAAGCGTTTGGTTTTGTTGGAGCTGAGGTTTGAATAAAAGATGTATCTAATTTTATGAATCAGCAAGACGTATTTCATTTATTATGAAAAAATAAAATGGAAAATCGAGATCGATCAAAATGGGGAAAATAATCGTGATTATTTTTTTTCCAAAATTGCCCTAATTGAACACGCACAACTTCGTGCTATTATTGAAATGTTCGCCCTATCCTGCAGTTGGCTCCAAAGGCCCCGCCCAAGCTGACAGCATGCATGAGCTTCCATTAGCCCAGTGGTTCTAAACTTGGGGTTAGGGCAATAAAGATTTGGGGAGGTCGCCAAATCATGTAGATAGAAAATATATATAATTCTTATTCTATTGTAGCATGTGTGAGTTATTTTGCCAAACTGTCATTATTTGTTCTTAGACTGATTCATTTTATTGAGCCATTTGCTTTTTTTCCCATGTTTTTAAAGAGGGGGTATTCTGCTTTTTGATGACCAAACCTTCTGTTGGTCTGTATGCAGTAAATTATAATAACTGCCTTGTATACAATTGCTCTCTCAAAATGGCTGTAGCGAAAAAGGAATTGTAGAAATTGGACCAGAAGGTTCGGCTACTTAGAGGAGAAGTGATATGAATGAGACTCGGACAAAGGCTTTAAAGTTAAGAAAAAGCCAGCGTGTATTTTCAATACAAAAATAAAATAGTTTTGAACAAAAGCTTCTTTGTGTCGTGCACCCTTTTTATACTAATCAGGTCTCACAGTAAATCTAATACATTGCATGAACCTTCAACATTTGATTAACAAAAACCTTAGAGTGGAGTTTGGTTCCGCGACCCGCACCAAGTCCAATCCTTGCATGTGTAGAAGTAGAGTCCAAAAGTCCTGAGTTCCAACTGAAACGTCCAAAAGAGTCCAGGGGGAGTGTGTGTGTGAAAAGGGGGCAGCGAGGGTGGAAGGGCACGGTGAGGGGCCTCTGTGGCGGCTGGCTTACCACACTGGACCACGTGGTAGAAGTCGACTGGCTCTTCAAGGGGATTGGCTCGCCATCAAAGTTCACCAACGTCATCTTAAAGCCTGACCTGTCAACAACAGCGTCATAAAATACAATGAATCTCTAAATAATCCCATTTTACCATCTGTTAGCTCGTAACAGCACTTATTGTTACATTAACCATGTTTACAATTAGACATAAAAGTGAAAATGTAAAAATATGAGCATTGCTGTCAAATACTTAATTTCCTTTTCAATATTTCTAGTAACATAAAATGTACATTCTTGTCAAAAATAAAACAGTAGGGCATTGCCTCAAGTTTTCATCAAAATAAGACATAACCTTCGAAGAAATTATTTCCTTACTGATTTTCTCATCTCTCATAGTGAAATCAATAAAAACAAATATGATCTTAACCATGAACATGACGAATGCTTTGCTCACCGATCTCTCACAGGCACAAGGCGGAGAACAAGATGGCGCCGCTTCGATTACAAGGCGGAGCACAAGATGGCGACTCCTCGATTACAAGGCGGAGCACAAGATGGCGACTCCTCGATTACAAGGCGGGAGCACAAGATGGCGCCTCCTCGAAGCCCTGAATACTGTATTTCTATGACCAAAAACAAATAAACCAATGAATATTCTTATACTGGACTCTCACGGCTAAACCATAAACAGCGAAGATTAGCTTTAAACCAAGAATGAGTAAAATAATTTTCTCACCAATCTCAAAAAAAGGACAGCGCGGGGGCTCAATATGGCGCTGCCTCAAATCCCTGACTTTCAACAGCTAAAAGTGCAGAGAAGACCAAATCTGAATGAAACGTTTGAACTTAGTGCATCGTTTTAGCAGCACACATGTACACACTCATGTTTAGCATCAGCAAATGTTAGCTAACTCTTTGATTTATATCATTTTTGTACCTTTTTCTGTGAATATTCCTGTCCCGTTTTCCGTTTGTTTGCTGTCGCGCGCGAAAGAGAGAGGGGCGGGGCCTGCTCTCCCAGACGGAGATGGGGGGCGGGACAATGCGCTGATTTGTAGCAGCTCATTGGCTAAGAGCAATGCTGTATTTCTCTGGGATATTAACCCTTAAATTGCTGAGAGTTTTGTTTGTTTACAAAATAAACATGGGGGAGACTGCTAAAATCAATAACTCATAACTTATAATCATGTTTATGAGTATGAGGCGTATTTTCTTAGAGCCATATTTAAATGTGGGTTACAGAATGTCTTGAAATAGGCCTCTGTCTCTGACCCTTTCCGACACGGGGGCGTTCCTAGGAGGACTCAGGCAAACCTATCTCTAAAATGGCCGCCATCAGAGTTTGTACAGATTACTCAGAAATACGTGAATGTGCCAAGGCAACACTTCAGCCATGTTTTTAATGAGGGAGAGACAGAATAACATGATGGAAAGCTTGAAAAAGTCAATTTTGCATTTTGCACATACAGTTTTGGCAAGCATCCAGCATGGCGTCTTCAGTCCCCATGTGAGAAGCAAAGTTGCTACTGTAATGGTTCCATTGAGAATAAGAATAAGAATAATATAAGTAATTTACTGCTCTGAAAACAACCAAATGTCCTGTTTCCAAGAATAAAACCTGCTAATTCTGTCATATAGTTCTTCACAGCTCTATTGATGAGAGCACAGGACGCCAAAGCGATATCCATGGTCAGGAATGATGCATTTGTGTCTTGAATCAGCCGCTCATATTCACTCTTCTCGCCAATGGTTCTGAATTTTCATTTTAAAACTTTAGCCCAAATCTACTCACCTGGCTTTACCTAAAGGCACTTTTCAAGAGCGTTGAGCAGCTCCACTGGATCTGAACTCGTTTGACTCTGCACTGATGGTTAAAAACACAAATCAAACCCTGCTTTTACGAGAGAGCACTGGGGGAGACAGACTGACAATTACGGGTCTAGCCGAACCAACAAACAGCCCCCTCTCTCTCACCCCCTGCCTCCGCATTCAGGCATCAACAACACCTCCCACTCGCTCACTGCAGCGGCGTCACGCCCCGGGAGCGAGTGCCAGGGGGAACCATTCATGTGATATCCTTTCATTAATGATGGCCTGGAGATGTACTTGAAGGCAGAGAGCAGCAGATGGAAGTAATCAGGGTTTTTACAACATCCAAGGTTCAGTGCAAAAAGACAGTATGAAGTTGAACCACATAGTAAGAGATATTTATTGTAATATTATGGGAAAGCTCATGGTTATCCATTTACCAAAAAAATGTTGCATTGCCATTACATTTGCAATATATGCTTTAAAACCAAGATTCGCATTGTTAACGCGTCTAGGGGCAATATCATTAGAGAAAAACTGAAAACTATGCGACTAATACAAGAATGGCTTTCATTTTGGTGGCGGTTTGGGTGAGCAGACATTTTAAAGAAAATGTTTCTGTTTTGTAAAAGGTTCTTTGATTTATTACTGTATTGTTCTTTTGGTAAGACAGAGGGTTTGTTTACCTGCTTTACTAGTTTCGATCACTTCCTGTGTCAACTGGTGACCTCTTGTCCCCGACTGACAGGCGCCTTCTCCGGGACGGCCTCCCAGGTGTGGGATAAGGTGTAGCTCCCTCGTCCCGGTTCATAGATGTTGGTGCACGTTTCCTGATGTTACTTTGGGCACAGATGACCCTGTCCCAGTTCATGATGTGGTTCTCCCTCTTGATGGTCTGATATGGCTGATGTGAGATTTTCTTGCAGTGCTTGTTCTTTTATTGCCCTTGTTTGTCTTTTGGCTGACTCCTTTTCACATTCCTTCTCGTGTTCTTTCTTGCATGTGCTGAAGGATCTCCCTGTCTCCCCCACATGTGTGTTGTTGCATGGGCATGGGGGTTTCATATATGACATCACATTTCCAGTCTTGATGATGGATGTTGTCGACGACACGTCACCTCCACCACCAGGTGACGCCACTGAGGAAGATCACAGGAAGTGATAGAAACGAGTAAAGCAGGTAAACAAACCTTCTGGTTTACTAAAAGAACAATACAGTAATAGTAACATTAATTCTGTCACTGTGCCACAGTAAATTAGACAATACATCTATTCACCTTATTCCGCCCCGCCCACTTTTGCCTCTTTTTGCGTTGTCTCGGCACCTCGTTGTCCAGACACTTCCGGTCGAGCGCGAAGCCCGTTCATTTTAACGGAGAACGAGGGAAAATATTCTCCGCTCAAACCGATCGATTGATTTGTGTAAAATGTCCGATGTTCATTTGCACCGACATGTCGACACTGCAGCGTTTCTCTGTCGGCCTGAAAACGGCTTTGTTTTCCTGTAGTCACTGATTTTATGTGGACTTCTCCGGCCCCATGTTAACACATAGGAGAAAAGGGGCGGGCACAATTCATGGCGACGCCCACGCGAGCCTCCGGAATAAGGTGAATACCGCGCAATGGGTGGAACAAACCCTGAAACCTTTCATTTTGCACAAACAATTAAAGAAATGAAAGCTTGTCAGACTTTGGCATTTTGCAAGAGCTGTGACTTTTTTTGTTCGATATTCATTAATTCACCACAGACACAGTCACAGCAGATATTGAGAAAAAAAGTGCTGGGCGTGGGCGAGACCCCAGCGTTCCCCCTGCAGAGCGGCCGACTGGTCTTCAGACGGACCTGGACCCCGGCTGGACACAGGACAACAGGAGTGAATGAGGGAGAAGAAAAGGTTCAGTTAGTTTTTAAAAGGTGGCCCCACCTCTTCACACCCGCCAAATAATTAGATTAAACCATTGGCCCACAGCAAACAAGGAAAAACACACTCAAAAAGAGGCAGTGCAGGAGGATCCAGTTCTACCATGTTACACGTATTTTTCCCATTATTTTACAGCGGCTCTCAAACCCCATGAAAATGAGCTGAGAAAACAGGGAGAGACATTCCCTGGACTCAAACTCACGACATCCAGGGAGGCAATGTTGTGTCTCTAATGCTCTGCAACAAAACATCCACTCGGCCATTGTGCAGCTCCCTCTCTCTCCCTCCCTCCCTCCCCTATTTATTACTTCCAAGTCATTGTTGGTTTTACTGTCTCCCTGCTGTGGTCTCTAAGCCCTTAATATTTTAAATGCGGCGTGGGCGTGCGGCTGACAGTGTGTTGCGATCATTCGGTTTGATCCGTCTGTTTTTCAGCGGCGAGGTTACCATGACAATTAATATGTGTTTATAAAATCTGTTTTGTCATTTTCCTCCTCTCGCGGCGCCGCTCTCTCGCGCTCTGTGTCTCCCTGTCATCGTGTGGAAGCTGCCGTGGGAGGCTTGGCTGAAAATCCCCACATCCGCCTCCAAATTGAATTAACCTCCAGCCAATAAAAGTCTGTCAGAGCGCTCCCCACACGACTGCTTCCCGACCCAATCTGCTTCTCAATCACAGACTAACAACGCACCGGGTGAACTGTAGAGCTGCCACAGTCTCTGTGGAACACTTTGTCTACATGTCTACAATCATGACTGTGGAATACGTAGGCTACCGTTCATTGTGGTCGAGCGCTAGTGGGGATTTTTCTAGGCCTGTTTCACCCTTCCACCTGCCTGGATGACTCCCTCACCCTTCCACCTGCCTGGATGACTCCCTCACCCTTCCACCTGCCTGGATGACTCCCTCACCCTTCCACCTGCCTGGATGACTCCCTCACCCTTTCTCCTGCCTGGATGACTCCCTCACCCTTCCACCTGCCTGGATGACTCCCTCACCCTTCCACCT
Organism: Gobius niger; assembly: GCF_951799975.1. Lineage (NCBI taxonomy): Eukaryota > Metazoa > Chordata > Actinopteri > Gobiiformes > Gobiidae > Gobius > Gobius niger. The sequence continues at coordinate 349,716 of NC_136857.1, read as the reverse complement.
GCCTGGATGACTCCCTCACCCTTCCACCTGCCTGGATAACTCCCTCACCCTTCCACCTGCCTGGATGACTCCCTCACCCTTCCACCTGCCTGGATGACTCCCTCACCCTTCCACCTGCCTTAATAACTCCCTCACCCTTCCACCTGCCTGGATGACTCCCTCACCCTTCCACCTGCCTTAATAACTCCCTCACCCTTCCACCTGCCTGGATGACTCCCTCACCCTTCCACCTGCCTGGATAACTCCCTCACCCTTCCACCTGCCTGGATGACTCCCTCACCCTTACTCCTGCCTGGATGACTCCCTCACCCTTCCACCTGCCTGGATAACTCCCTCACCCTTCCACCTGCCTGGATGACTCCCTCACCCTTCCACCTGCCTGGATGACTCCCTCACCCTTCCACCTGCCTGGATAACTCCCTCACCCTTCCACCTGCCTGGATGACTCCCTCACCCTTCCACCTGCCTGGATAACTCCCTCACCCTTCCACCTGCCTGGATGACTCCCTCACCCTTCCACCTGCCTGGATAACTCCCTCACCCTTCCACCTGCCTGGATAACTCCCTCACCCTTTCTCCTGCTGTCTTGTCTCTGCACATCAGTCCTAGACACATCTGCAGCCTCAGTCAATGTGAGAGGGAATACACAACTACACACTGCAGAACATTCAGGATTCCACTGTGGCCAGCAATACAAAACATGCTCCTGATGACCTGCTAGACAGACTATAGACCAGGGGTGTCCAAAGTGCGGCCCGTGGGCCAAATGTGGCCCTCAGACCAATTTTTGGTGGCCCTCGGGCTGCTTGCTGAATCGGTTCACATCATCAGAGATGGTCCTTTTTATTTAATATGTAATAATTCTACACAATTCTAACCTAAAAACGAGCATTTTATTGTGAGACAGAGCTGCATTAAGGTTTTAAGCATAAATAAAGGCATGAGGCACAATTTAAACCTCTGCTACTCGAAGGTTTCGTGGAACTAACCACCGACCCATGGCCCTTTACCCCGTGTACGCTCCAATATGTGGCCCCCCATGAAAAAAGTTTGGACACCCCTGCTATAGACTGTAGACCACCCCTATTTTGGCAGTGGGTAATCCAAAAAAATATTTGGATGAGGACCTAACCTATTTAAAGGTCATATTTGGTTGCCTTTAGTCAAGTTGAAGTTACAAGTTTCAAGTTACTATTATCTCTCTTCTTGTGTTATTTTATTTTCTCTTTATACCTTTTGTTAATATTGTTTTGTATTGAAAGTGGAGGACATTGGTGGGGGGGGTGGGTGGGGATGGGGAGCAAGACATGAGACCTTGTGATGTTATGTTGTTATGTGTATGTGACTGTTGTATATATGTGACAATACTTGCTAGGTTTTGTTATTTTGTGTTCAGGACCCCCTTGAAAAAGAGATGGTTCATCTCAACGGGGCCATCCTTGAAATAAATAAGAAATAAGTTTGAGTTGCTCACAGCAATGACAACAGTGAAATCAAATAACAAGCGTATTTCCTTCCATTTAGAGGGTGAAATGTAACGCAGTGTGGCTTTAAAGACAGATATATTACCTTGAACAGCAACACAATTTGAGTGGACTTTCTACTCTATATGCCTATATCTTGTTATGTTATGTTATGACATCACACGCAGAATCTCAATTGCTAATTTTGTCTGATTATGAGCTCAGATAAAACGGCATGTAACTCATGGGTTGTTTACTATTCACTGAATAAGATGATCCAAGATTCAAGTAACTCCTTAGTTTGGAACATGTCCTCGTCAAAGACCGTTAAAAAGAATAGACGTCTCCTGCTCACTCCCCCCACAATGACTACGCTCGTGGGGGAAGTCATGGCAGGTTTACAGACTCCCCCTCCCCAGCTCTGACCAAGCATGTTCCTAAAAAGGGCATAGGGGCGGGATCTTCACTGTAGACTCCGCCCTTGCGTGACGTGTAGCTCGCGCTGCTCCAATGCTAACAGTCCGACCCTCATTAGCGCGAGATTTCTTAATGTTTTCTTACAAAACCAGCCTGGTCCCTTTAATGTTACTAACCCAGCGTTATCACAGGAGGAACATCTCGCTGTAGGAAGTTTAAGAAAATTAGGGACCAGCCTCTAAAGTAGGTTTTTCACGTGTGTAAAGTCTAATGCATTCCAATGGGAAACTAGCGGCGATATGGAGGTACTACAACAATGGTGGAGCAATGGCGGCCCCTAGTGTTGTCGCTAAAAAGCAGAACAGCCAGTGGCCATTGGACAAGCTAATCGATCAAAAAAAAAACACACAAAAAAAACTATGTCGCCACTGAGCAACACACACAACTGACACATGTTTATCACTTGTGTGTGTCGAAAGGCAAATATCGGCACCTTCCACAAAGGCGACGGTTTTAATGTGTCAGTGGCTGTTTCTCAAAGGCTTTTTTACCTTTTTTAACCATTTAAAAACGCGTTTAAGTTTGACCTTATAATATGGTGATCCTGATCTCCTCCTGGGGAAAAGGAATCATCGCACTCCAGAATAGAGTTCGGGAATGTGATGTCATATCGCTAAGCATTATGGGATTAGCAGCCATTGTAAACTAATGGAGATTTTAAAAGCTACAATACTGGAGTTATTGTTCATAGTGAGTTAGATGTATTTACCAGCAGTAACTCAGCAGCTAACGGAGTCGTTCCACTGCTTTGTTCTCCACTTTTTATACTGTTTCTAGCTAATGTTAGTCAATAGAAATGTATGCTAACAGCTGCAAAGATGGCAGATCTCCATTATAACTGTGGAATTTCATAGGTACCTTTTTTAACTATTTAAAAATGCATTTAAGTTTGACCTTATCAAGCGGTTATCAAGGGTGTTCGGCGTCCAGAGGTCATGTGATCTTGATCTCCTCCTGGGGAAAAGGAGAGAGAAAAACAAATGAAACATTGCACTCCAGAATACAAACATGTTTTTGTCTTGTAAGGGTTGAAACATCATTGTAGCAGTGCACGTGTGACGTACGTGCATGTGGGGGGCCAGGTTGGAAAGGGACAGCCCAGCAGTGCAGACACTCGGGTTATACCTGCTCGGCTGTTCCTGCTTCTTTTGTATTCAAGGACAAATATTAATACAATAGGTATACACGCATGTTTTGGTTTCAAAACAATCACTATCTCTGACTGATCTTTTATAAAATATAATAAATCTCCTTCAAAATTGTTCACAAGTTTTACCGGTAAAACAGTTTTTAAGAAGATTCAACTCAACTTGGACATTAGTTGCACGTTTCGTGGATCCAGAAACTGTTTCTCATTTATTTTGGACCTGTTCAGTCATTCAGACATTTTGGAAAGACGTCCCATGTCTTTTTGTGTCTAAGTTATGCAACACTTATAAAATGTATTATGAGCATGTTGCTCTTGGGTTCTTTACAAGTGACTTAATGAGTCCTGTTTATTGTTAACCTAACCATTATTTATATTTATATTATTTATATGCTGTGTAAGTGTAAATTAGCAAACAAAGCCCCTGTATTTTATGTTTTTCAAAAAGAACTTGATATGTATATAAAAAGCGTTGAGCCATGTACTAACAGAAAGGCTGTTAACCATTGAAATCTGGTTGTTGTTGTTGTTTTCCTTCCCCCTGGCCAGTTTGATGTATTTACTATTTTGCACAAATGACCTCGTGTTTTTTATGGAATGTATGCGCAACATTTCAATAAAAAATAAATAAATTAATTAAAAAACCTTTCGAATTCCAAGATGGCGGTCTCAGTTGACGTGCGTGGTGCGTGGCGGCACGTGCGCTCCGGACCGCATCGTAACGCAGCGTAACGCAGCCGCGCGTGCAGTAGTTCACCGTCAGTGGAGCAGGTTGGCTGAGCCGCTCTCAGGCTAGTTACTCGGACAGCGTTTACATTACTGGCTTAAGTCGTACTTTTAAACCGCTCTAACATGTCTGAGTCGTGGGCGGTCGCAGTTGACGTTCAGGAAGCCACAACGGAACCGATAAAGGTGAGACTTTTGGATCAACTGGTGAGGATTAGCAAAGCGTCGTAGCCACGTGCTAACGCTAGCTCACGCGCCACAGGTGGTTATATTATTAGTGTTGACAAATGCGTAAAGTATCTTTCAGAAATATCACGTTTTCCTCACGTTGCACGATTTGCACGTTCAGTTCAAAGAGTACATTTTAAACCGGTCTGTTTGTGCCACACGTGCATTTGAAGCTATAGAGTTCGGGAATGTGACGTCATATCGCTAAGAATTATGGGATTAGCAGCAATTGTAAACTAATGGAGATTTTAAAAGTTAAAATACTGGAGTTATTGTTCACATTAAAAACACTTGGAGACCACAGTGAGTTAGATGTATTTACCGGCAGTAACTCAGCAGCTAACGGAGTCGTTCCACTGGTTTATCTCAACTTTTTATACTGTTTTTAGCTAATGTTAGTCAATGGAAATGTATGCTAACAGCTGCAAAGATGGCGGATCTCCATGGTAACTGTGGACATTCCCGAACTCTATAGCAATTTCATTCATTACATTTGTACAGTTATTGCTGGAAAAAATAAATGTCAATGCGCTTAAACTTTTTCTTTTATGTGACAGTTTACAAATAAAGGCAGTGGAAGACTCAGCGGACGAGTCAGTGGACGAGTCAGTGTCCCGCCCAGCGTCCCCCCAAAGCTGACCCCGGATATAAACGGTAAACACGCACGCGCTTGTCACATTTGTGGAAATCTACAGCCATAAATGCTAAAGGGAAATGGCCTGGATTATTTGCCAGGTATTTGTGTTTGATTATGACATTTACTCTTCTAAGATTGTACAAGCAAATGTTCTGGAAGCTTTAGAGTCTCAGTAAACACGACATGTCTCCTTCAGACACCTGTACGGGCAAACCTTCTGATGCAGGGCAGGGCCACGGTGGGTTTTAACTTACCAGGAGGGCCAGACCAGTTGCCAATCAAACCATTCTCAAATAGACTGTAATAAAAGCAAAATAGCAGCAGTTGTGCATTATCCTTCTTTATGTCCATTAAAACATTAGCGTTATCCCCTAATTAGGCAATGCATGCCGGGCTTGGACATGTTTTGGGAGCCGGATTAAAGAGCTAGGCCGGTCGCATCTGGCCCCCGGGCCTTGCCCAGGTCTGAGGTGCCTGAGGTCTGAGATGCCTGAGGTCTGAGATGCCTGAGGTCTGAGATGCCTGAGGTCTGAGGTGCCTGAGGTCTGAGGTCTGAGGTCTGAGGTCTGAGGTCTGAGGTCTGAGGTCTGAGGTCTGAGGTCTGAGGTCTGAGATGTCTGAGGTCTGTCCAAGTATAGGTTTACAGAAGGGCTTCACATTATCGCCAAATTATTATCACACAAATGGTAAAACGGTGTCTACAGAGGCCACTGTGTCTTATATAAGCACTGACGTTTTCCATATGATGTGAGATTTACACATTGTTTGCTGACAGTCTAAAACACAGGCTCTAGTTAGGTCGATCTAAATGGGCTTTCGGCCGAGAACGGCACTTTTGGTTCAGTGTGAATCCAACCGCTGCTAAAGTGCTCTGAGTGCGGCTGGAACAGGAGGTCTCGGAGCGGCTCAGGCTGCTCCAAGACCTCCTGTTCCAGCCGCTCCGAGTGCGGCTGGAACAGGAGGTCTCGGAGCAGCCTGAGCCGCCCTGAGTGCGGCTGGAACAGGAGGTCTTGGAGCAGCCTGAGCTGTGGTCCTGCGTGTGCTTCTGAGTTCTGTGTGTGAAAGCGGCCGACCTACGCTGAACTATTCTGGCTTTGATGCCTCCTGTTTGCGTGACGAAACCATGAATACACACTGCCTGAGGACGTTTGGATTACTGCTCTGACCAGGCAAAATCGATCCACTTCACTGCAGAAAGTATTTAACTAGATCAGTATAAACATCTCGATTTGAGCACAATAATCCATTTTTTTGTTGTTTTGACTGGTTAAGAAGTTGTTGGGCATTTGTCCTGGATTATTTCACTTGTTCTGAGATGTTTCTGACTCGTTTCGATACATTTCGTCCTTATTTCAGGTCATTTTCTTTGGTCTTATCTCATTGGCAATTTTACTTTCTTATTTCAAGCGAGATTTACCCTAGAACTGGTCTGAAATGTCCTCAAACAAGCAAAGGAAACTCGGTCCGATCAGGAAAAGTGTCTAAATTAGTGAAAACCGCTCAAAACAAGAAACATTTCCTCAGTTCCAGTCATTTAAGACAATGCTTGATATTTACTTTTTGCAGTGGTTAAATAAAAGTAGGTCTCTGTTCTGCCCGTCTTTCCCTTCCTGCTGCAGTGAAACCGATTAAAGCACATTTACGCAGCATCAGGCGTGTGTCGCTGGTACATGTGCGTTGTCATGGGAATAACGTGGCTGATGGTGCGATGTTTGGTGCAGGCGCGAGTGAACACGGACTGAACTATGGACTAAATTAAGTTGGATTTAGGGTGGTCTCAGGGGGACCTACAAGGCGCTCCAACATGGGTGAAAACGGCCTCAATTTACTGGTGTTTTGGCCTCGTTTTAGTTCTGCCTGCTAATAATGGAACATAACATGCTGAAAGGGTTTAGTAACATATTGTTATTGCAATATAGTTCTAGAATATTACACTTTTTCATGTTGTACAGTCCCAAATTCCGTCACTGCTTATGTTAAGCTGGGTGAGAAAACCACATTGTCTTCTCAGTGCACAGCCTGTATTCTCTGATATGACTATTTTAGTTTTGTTTTTCTTTCCTCCTCCAAAGGAAACATCCTTCCAGGCGAGTCTTTGAACCCTGGAGATGTCAATAGCAGTGGTAGCTGGGAGGCGGAGGGGGATAAGATCGACCTCGCGGAGCAGAGTTTATTCAATAAACTGATCCGACACTCTTTGGTGAGGAACAGAAACCAGGTGGAGGTGCTGCAGCGAGACCCCAACTCCCCCCTGTTCTCCGTCAAGACGTTCGAGGAGCTCCGGCTGTGAGTTTTTATGTCTCATCTTTAACATTGTGTTTGTGGTGCAAGTACAGCTAAAGGATTTCACTGTGGAATCCTGGATCCTACTCGGCGGTTTTCTGTCAGCTCTATTCGCACGGGATTAGTTTTACCTGGGACCACATGCAATCTGTAATAATCACGGAGAATGTCTGTGATGTTGATCCTGTGCGAATGCGCCGTGTCCATGATTTGCCAAGTAAAAATTCCCCCTTGATTCACCTACTATAGTTTGCTAAACTCCGAGGTGCTGTGATAAAACATATCCAATGCGAACAGGCCTGTCTGTGAGTAGGACAGAAATGAGCTGGATCCGACTCATGATTGGGCTTTTTTGCACATTTGTATTTACTTTGATGACGATGGAGGCGCATTAGAGGCTTTAAATCTGTCGTTTTGTTAGGAATAATTGTACTAGTTTTTTTGACGAACAGCATTGGAAAAAAAAACATCTCAATGCATTTGTTTTGTTGAGATTTAGGCCAGTTATTTGAATGAGGAATAATCAGAGATTGCAGAATAAACTGAGCTAAACTAAACATAATTTCAAAACACAATCATAAAACACAAATTTTGCAACTCGTGCGTGAAAGTCTCAAAGGACGAGTTCTTCAGAGCGTCCTCTGCTCGTCAATATTAAGCCTCAGATTTCAATATTACAAATAATACAGCTTAATATTTCAACTTGATGTTTAAGAAACGCAGAGGGCGAGCGGGGCGACGGTCAGCGGTTCCAGTGTGCGTGATTGACCCTCTCTCTCCTTTCTGTGTTTTGTGTTTTATCCAAAGTCCATGCATCTCAGCTCCGACATTAGCTGCATCATGTTGGCGTTTTAGTGGCAGTAAAAGGCTGCTTTAAAGGTGAAATGCGAAGGGAAACCACGCAGTGATTTGCATGTAGATGCGCTTTAGAGAGAGCCAGGCTGAGCTGAGTTTATGTCACTTTAACCACACATTCACAACCAACGCTTAAACACCTTTTACCAACAATTGTTCACAAAGTCATTCAGGGGAAAATTAATGTTACAAATGACCTCAGAAAGGAGCGCTTTGACGTCACATCCAGGAGACGTCTGTAAGAATCTCAGGCTTCAGTTATTCTGTGCAGATGCGCCACATAAAAAGCAGAGGTTCATTGAGGCGCATTGAGTTGCCTTGTGTACGAAATGCGCGGTATAAATAAAGTTGCCTTGCCTTGCCTTCATTATATGGGGTCCCTAGATCAGTGGTTCTCAACCTTTTGGAGCCGCGACCCCCATTAAAACAAGTAAAGTGGTTTGTGACCCCCCACCCGGGTCATACCGTGAAAAACAGGAACATTAGCCGACATAATTCTTAAAAAACAATTAAAAAAACAAATGGCTGAAATAAAATTCATCAAACTATGATCAAATAATGGTACTCTGGTAAAGTAGCAAACACATGCTACAATAAAACATTTGATTATATGCTAATGAAAATATGTAAATTTTATCTAAATGATCTGGCGACTCCCCAAATTTGTCTCGCGACCCCCTTGGGGGTCCCGACCCCCAGGTTGAGAACCACTGCCCTGGATAATGCTTATCTGTGCGAATAGGGCTTTAGTCAACTTTACTTAAATAACCCATTTACAACAACCACATCTGTGTCGATTTGAACGGTGCCACATTTTGATGATTTGACTGATTTTATTAGTACTATTTGTAATTGCTTTGCCTTTGTTAAGTTTGTGTCGTCCCTTCAATGAGAAAAACCTGTTTTTCTCTGAAGCTTCACAAAACGACACTATAATCCGGACCGGACAATAGGCCCGACTTTACATTGTGACGTTTCGGACCAAGCCACCTCATGAAATACCAGGGTCATCATTTTAAACTCAGGCCTCTCCTTGTCATCATAGTAAAGGATTTCAAAGTTGTCAACTGGACTGGGTTGTTTGATTTGAGGATGTTATTTGTCTTTACTTTTGGTGTTTGAGCAAGAAGAAGCCGTTCTCAGCTCAAATAACCCAGTCCAGATGAAGACTTTAAATTACATCTTCTGAAATATTGTCAGACGTTTCTTAAGTGGATTCAATGTTTTGCTAATAATGAGACTTTTTGACCCTCAGAAAGAAAGAGCTGCTGGATGGGATTTACAGCATGGGCTTCAACAGACCGTCTCGGATCCAGGAGAACGCTTTGCCGATGATGTTGGCTCAACCGTGAGTTTCATGTTCATCTGAAACTGCTTCATGGAGAGTGTTTGTACACAAATGGTTGGCTGCATTGTCAAAACATGCAGTTAAAACAATTTGTCTTCTGGACTTTCAAGCCAGCTGTGAAATAGTTTTGTCTTTAATGTTTTTCCAAAAGGCAAAATGAAGGAACTTAAACTGCTGTGTAATTGATTGTTAACGTGTTTTCCCCAGTCCTCAGAATCTGATTGCTCAGTCACAGTCAGGAACCGGCAAAACGGCAGCGTTTTCCCTGGCCATGCTCAGCCACGTCAACCCAGCCAACAAGTGGACACAGGTACAGGGTATAAGTGAGATGGGATCAAGAGTATTCACAAGTCTGTATTATTCCAAAAACAATAGTCACACCATGTCCTGGTTTCTAAATACACGGCTCGGGATAAAAGGAAAAACACCTCATTACAGAGATTAGGGTTTCTGCAGTTGGTCAGGTGCAGGGGTCCAGATCAAGCCAAAATTACAATTCTATAAGTAAACAGCTGAGGTGGGAACTTATACACAGAACAACTGTTAGTCGTAAACTGCACAGATCTGAGCTGTGTCTCTGCAGTTCATCCAGGGTCATCATGTCGGTAACAGCTGTGGTCAGTGCTGTCCTTGTTCGGTCAGTAAGTTTAGCCATACTCTTTCCATAACCTAACCCTGCTGAGATCTGTTCTTACCTGAGCTTAGACGAGTTGATGCATCACTGTCAGGTCTCTGTGCGTGTGCTCAGTCACTCAAATAGACCACAGACGTTCATAGCCTTTAGCCTCTCCCAGCAGATTCCTGTTTTCCTCCAAACTGGGGTTTTCGCTATTTAAATACAGGTCTAGTGGCACAAAATGAAACATACGGATAAAAAGGGGCCCTATCGACGTCCGCGCTGTAAAGTCTGGAGCTATAGGAATATGCTGCGAGAGGCTACATGCTAACAACGTCTTTGGTCTATTTGTTTGAGCGCACGCACAAAGACAAACAGTCATGCATCAACTTGTCTAAGGTAAGAACTCATCTCAGTCTGTAAAAATGGTGGCCTAATCCTTTAACTGTACTTTGAGAGATCTTTTTATAATCTAACCCAGTTTTTTACTTGTCAATAACTTTATCCTGGACTAGTCTGGTGTGTTCTTGGACTTCATGAAGCTTCTGCTCCACAATAGTCTCTAACAGACCTCTGAGACCATCACACAGCAGCTGTATCTGAGCTGACAGTAGATCACACACAGGTAGACTCTATTTAGTCATTGGATCAATATGTGATTGTTCAGAAGTCATCAGGAAACTTCTCAAGGTGGATTCTTATGCGACCCACGGTGCCTCATCCATGATGCTGTTGAGTTGGTGTAACAACATAAGTTATGCTTGAAGTATATCTAAGCTCCCCTCCCTGCTTCATATTGGATAAACTGGACGACTTCTTGTGGACAATACAAATGTTTGGAAGCGCTCTGGCGGTCTCTGGTGGTGCAAACATTTATTGCAAGTGTATTAACTGCCACAGCAAATTAGACACTACTTAACTGAGCAAAATGCTTTTACTGTTGAGCAGTTTTGTAATGGTTAATGGGTTAACCACGGGAACTCTTCCAAACAACAATGTGTTTATCCCGCACACGTTCCATTCCAAGTTTTCTGCATAGTTTTAACACGGTTAGTGCTAGATCGTCTGCTCCGGAGGGACGGTCTGCTGTAATTTTGTATAGATCTATGAGTTGGTTTGTCTAAAAATACAAATAATCCTAATCCTAACCATAATCCTTAATGTTAACTCCTTAACTCCCACCTGAACCGAGCACAGTTTCTCCAGTTTGGCTTTACCCCAATCCAAAAGCTTCTGGAAAATGGCAACAAAACTGAGACGAAAACAATGATGAAAAAGTGGCAAAAACGTCACAAAAAATTGATAAATAATTGACAAAAAAATGACAAAAAATTGATAAAAAAGTGACAAAAATGTGACAAAAAATGGACGAAAAAATGACAAAAATGTGACACAAAAATGAGTGGAATACCCAACAAAAAAAATCTGATGACGTGAGGAAAAAAATCCTCTGGGTTCAGGCGGGAGTTAAGAGGTTAACCATTTCCCTGGCCCTAACCTTAATTTGTGTCATGATATCTCACGTTTTCACAGCAGACTGTCCCTCCGGAGCAGAACATCTAGCACTAACCTTTTAACACGTGTTTGTTGTTTCAGTGCCTTTGCCTCGCTCCCACGTACGAGCTGGCTCTTCAAATCGGTCAGGTGATCAAGCAAATGGGGAAGTTTTATCCTGAAGTCAAACTGGCGTACGCGGTTCGCGGCAACAGACGTAAGAACATGTGAAGTAGAAACTGCCTTTGTCGTGCGGTGCAGGAGCTGGTGTTATTCTGTGTGTGTTTGTTTGTGTTAGCTGTGCGGGGGGTGGTGCTGGAGGAGCAGGTGGTTGTTGGGACTCCGGGCACGTTGATGGACTGGTGCATCAAATTCAAAGTGATCGACCCCAAAAAGATCTCAGTGTTTGTTCTGGACGAGGCTGATGTGATGATCGCGACTCAGGGCCATCAGGACCAAAGCATCCGGATACAAAGGTAAACGCCGAGACGCACCGACCCCAAAACTGATCCCATGAGACGTCCTTAGAAGTGGCTCGCTGTTTATGAAAAAGTGATGGATCCTTTGCAAACGAGATGTTGCCGTGTCCAGTTTTTCCTTCAGTACTGGGTGATCCGGTGTCTGTGCCAGCCGTGACTGGGTGATGCTGGGTGATGCTGGTCAAAATGACATCTTGGGAGTGTCAAACTAACTCAGCGATTGCATTCTCCAGGCTAAGGGTTTGCAAACCAGAATTGGCATGTTCATATTCAACAGATTATCTTGGTGAAAGTTATGTTTTTACTACGGTGAGATCCAAAACGTATCGGTTCAGTGTTGGAGATTTGGTATCTGATGATCCTGTAGTTTATTCCAGGATTGAAATCGGTGCATTCAAAGAAAAGGTTAAAGGACCATGGCTTTCTCATTCTCTTTCATTCGGTCATTTCATTTAAAGAGGGGGTGTTCTGCTTTAAAGTGGGGGTGTTCTGCTTTAAAGAGGGGGTGTTCTGCTTTTGTCAGTCCCATAGCACCAGTCTATATCTCACTACAATGATGACAAACCTTCTGTTGGTCTGTAAATGCAGTAAATTAGAATAACTGCCTTGTATAAAATGTCTCTCTCAAAATGGCTGTAGTGAATGTCTTGAAATAGGCCTCTGTCTCTTTAAGAACCTCTGAGCCTTTAGACACGCCCCCTCCACACGCTGTCTGTGGCATCAGTGGGGAGGGGGTTCTGCTGAGGAGCAGTGGTTGGTTACTCGGCTGGTGACCAAAGCTCGGAGGCGTCTCCAGGAGGTGGGGGCGTTCCTAGGAGGACTCAGGCAAACCTATCCCTAAAATGGCCGCCATCAGAGTTTTTACAGATTACTCAGAAATACGTGAATGTGCCAAGGCAACACTTCAGCCATGTTTTTAATGAGGGAGTGACAGAATAACAGGATGGAAAGCTGGAAAAGTACATTTAGCAGAATACCCCCCATTTAATGAAAGGAGTCCTCAAGCGTTCAGGAGGATTAACATAAAGTTTGATGATGGGACGGCTACATCTTGTTTGCAGAGGAAAAGAAAGCAGATTCTTAATGAATAATCAAGCATCTCAAAATCAAGTGACTTTGGTCAGTCTTAAACATCAGCTTTTAAGAATAAAATAATAATCAATAGTTTTCTAAACATCCGTTGCAGACAGCTGCCAAAGGAGTGCCAGATGCTGCTGTTCTCCGCCACCTTCGAGGACTCTGTGTGGAGGTTTGCAGAGCGCCTTGTCCCTGAACCCAACATCATCAAACTGAGGCGAGAGGAGGAGACTCTGGACACCATCAAACAGTTCTTTGTGGTCTGCTCCCAAAAGGAGGACAAGTTCAACGCTCTCTGCAGCCTGTACGCCTGCCTCACTATTGCTCAAGCCATGATCTTCTGCCACGTAAGTTCACAGAAAGGCCGAGTCACATGTGGTCTTAACCCTGTAGTCCGTCCTGCTCTGCTTTGAAGCCTGTCTGCTCATTTTGCTGAGAAACATCGGTGTGATTCTTCAGACGCGCAGGATGGCGTCCTGGTTGGCCTCAAAGTTGAACGAGGAGGGTCATCAGGTGGCGCTGCTGAGCGGAGAACTGACGGTGGAGCAGCGTGCATCAGTGATCGAGAGGTTCAAGGAGGGCAAAGAGAAAGTGCTGGTGACGACAAACGTCTGCTCCAGAGGTAAGAGAAACGCAGCAAACCGTTTTAAGAGCTCTGTACTGTGTGGAAACAACTCCTTTGTGTTGTACCAAGTGGGGTCTAGCAAAAGTGTCAAAACAGAACTGAGACCATGCAGAAGTTAAATCAGTCGTTTTAGGTGTACTTAGCCTATTAAAACTCTCAAAGGTATGAGGTGGTTGTCTAAACCGGTGGTTCTCAACAGGAGGATCTCAGGCCTTCCCAGAGAACTCTTCCTTCAACATTTATCTGTGGGGAAAGTATGAAAAGACCCTCCTCCCATAGTCTGTTAAAAGGTCTGGTGCTGTATTGATTTTCAGCCTAATGGGTTTATTTGATTCTCATTCTTCTATTGGGGGGGCTTTCATTCGAGGATGATGGACAGCGAGTCCCAACGTCAGACCAGATGAGAGCCATTTAAGGTTCATTTATTTTGACTCGTGTGCAGGAGCTTTATCAAGGATCAAGGGGTTTATCAAGTATTGTCTCTCTAATGGTGGATTCAGAGCAGAACAGTCCTTTGCTCCGCTCGTTTGTTCCGGATCAGAAGCTGCAGTTCGTGTTCAGACTGTACTTTTTGCAAGAGAATTATATCTTAAACACAGACACGTGTGTGACGCTCGTGGCTCCCATTGGACGGCAACGACCACAATGAATGAAATAGAAATGTATATTTGACGCTTACTATGATGATAAAAGAAACGTGCGAGGCTAAACCACTGACCTTTAACCTCAGCTTCCCCAGAGCAGCTGAGGAAGAGGAGTTCTGTGTGGATGAAGGGTCGTCTGCTGAGCGGTTTGTTTCCATTATGTCCAAACTGTTGGTCTTGATCCTCCTCTTCTTTAATGCGTCTGTACTTTCATTGAAGTTTTTTCCACTTTGACGCCGCGGCTCTTCAGGAGACGCTCGAAGCTCCTCCCCTTTATTTTCTCGCTGAACACGAACGCAGTTGTGTGTCTTTTCTAGCAGCTGGGTTAGTGCATCTGCCCAAATATCCAGGAGGCTCCAGGTCTGTCCACGGCTCGTTGTTTGTAGCACCATCCAGGATTAGCATTAGCCTTAGCATTAGCCTTAGCATTAGCGAAGGGATAACTTTTCCCATGGTGCTTTGCTACGGTGGCTTGTTAAGCCCAAAAAGGCGCATGTTCCCGCAGTTGTTTCGGATCAACAGTGGTTTAGATTCACACCTGGAGCGACCTGGACCAGAGTCCATTTGAAGCCGGACCGAGACCACCTGAAAAAGTGGGTCTCGGTTCCTTGATCCGCAACAGGATTCATTTGTTTTCACACCTGCAGAATCCAAACCAAAACTAACCCTGGTCCGTTTAAAGTGGACTAAGGTCTGAAAGGTCTGAAACCTCAGGGGCTGATGATTGTGATCTGCAGGCATCGACGTGGAGCAGGTGTCCATCGTGGTGAACTTTGACCTCCCGATGGACCTGGAGGGAAACGCCGATAACGAGACCTACCTGCACCGCATCGGCCGCACGGGACGCTTCGGGAAGAGAGGCTTCGCCGTGAACATGGTGGACAGCGAGTTCAGCCTGGACCTGCTCCGCCAGATCGAGGGGCACTTCGGTAATGACCAGGCAGAGGGAGGGGCTTAAACGACCACGCAGAGGAAGGAGAGGGAGGGGCTTAAATGACCACGCAGAGGGAGGGGCTTAAGTGACCACGCAGAGGAAGGAGAGGAGAGGGAGGGGCTTAAATGACCACGCAGAGGGAGGGGCTTCAATGACCACGGAGAGGAAGGAGAGGGAGGGGCTTACATGACCACGCAGAGGAAGGAGAGGGAGGGGCTTAAGTGACCACGCAGAGGAAGGAGAGGGAGGGGCTTAAATGACCACGCAGAGGGAGGAGAGGGAGGGGCTTAAGTGACCACGCAGAGGGAGGGGCTTAAACGACCACGGAGAGGGAGGGGCTTAAATGACCAGGCAGAGGAAGGAGAGGGAGGGGCTTACATGACCACGCAGAGGGAGGGGCTTAAATGACCACGCAGAGGGAGGGGCTTCAATGACCACGCAGAGGGAGGGGCTTAAACGACCACGCAGAGGGAGGGGCTTAAACGACCACGCAGAGGGAGGGGCTTCAATGACCACGCAGAGGGAGGAGAGGGAGGGGCTTAAATGACCACGCAGAGGGAGGGGCTTAAATGACCACGCAGAGGGAGGGGCTTAAACGACCACGCAGAGGGAGGAGAGGGAGGGGCTTCAATGACCACGCAGAGGGAGGGGCTTACATGACTACGTAGAGGAAGGAGAGGGAGGGGCTTAAATGACCACGCAGAGGGAGGAGAGGGAGGGGCTTCAATGACCGGGCAGAGGGAGGGGCTTAAATGACCACGCAGAGGGAGGGGCTTAAATGACCACGCAGAGGAAGGAGAGGGAGGGGCTTCAATGACCACGCAGAGGGAGGGGCTTAAATGACCACGCAGAGGGAGGAGAGGGAGGGGCTTACATGACCACGCAGAGGGAGGGGCTTAAGTGACCACGCAGAGGAAGGAGAGGGAGGGGCTTCAATGACCGAGGAGAGGGAGGGGCTTCCTCTAATGACCACGCAGAGGAAGGAGAGGGAGGGGCTTAAATGACCACGCAGAGGAAGGAGAGGGAGGGGCTTAAGTGACCACGCAGAGGGAGGAGAGGGAGGGGCTTCAATGACCACGCAGAGGAAGGAGAGGGAGGGGCTTCAATGACCAGGCAGAGGAAGGAGAGGGAGGGGCTTAAATGACCACGCAGAGGGAGGGGCTTAAATGACCACGCAGAGGAAGGAGAGGGAGGGGCTTCAATGACCACGCAGAGGGAGGGGCTTAAATGACCACGCAGAGGGAGGAGAGGGAGGGGCTTACATGACCACGCAGAGGGAGGGGCTTAAATGACCACGCAGAGGGAGGGGCTTCAATGACCACGCAGAGGGAGGAGAGGGAGGGGCTTCAATGACCAGGCAGAGGAAGGAGAGGGAGGGGCTTAAATGACCACGCAGAGGGAGGGGCTTAAATGACCACGCAGAGGAAGGAGAGGGAGGGGCTTCAATGACCACGCAGAGGGAGGGGCTTAAATGACCACGCAGAGGGAGGAGAGGGAGGGGCTTACATGACCACGCAGAGGGAGGGGCTTAAGTGACCACGCAGAGGAAGGAGAGGGAGGGGCTTCAATGACCGAGGAGAGGGAGGGGCTTCCTCTAATGACCACGCAGAGGAAGGAGAGGGAGGGGCTTAAATGACCACGCAGAGGAAGGAGAGGGAGGGGCTTAAGTGACCACGCAGAGGGAGGAGAGGGAGGGGCTTAAATGACCACGCAGAGGAAGGAGAGGGAGGGGCTTCAATGACCACGCAGAGGGAGGAGAGGGAGGGGCTTACATGACCAGGCAGAGGAAGGAGAGGGAGGGGCTTCAATGACCACGCAGAGGGAGGAGAGGGAGGGGCTTAAGTGACCACGCAGAGGAAGGAGAGGGAGGGGCTTACATGACCAGGCAGAGGAAGGAGAGGGAGGGGCTTCAATGACCACGCAGAGGGAGGAGAGGGAGGGGCTTAAGTGACCACGCAGAGGAAGGAGAGGGAGGGGCTTAAGTGACCATGCAGAGGAAGGAGAGGGAGGGGCTTAAATGACCACGCAGAGGAAGGAGAGGGAGGGGCTTAAATGACCATGCAGAGGGAGGAGAGGGAGGGGCTTAAATGACCACGCAGAGGGAGGAGAGGGAGGGGCTTAAATGACCACGCAGAGAGAGGAGAGCGAGATCCATCTGTCGCTCCACTGATGTAACACTTTTATTTCTCCCCCAGATCGTAAAATCACTAAACTTGACACCGACAACCTTGAAGAAATGGAGAAGCTGCTGATGGTGTGAGTGACTCTTCAGACTTTCCTCCTGCAGTAACTCAAATGTCTCAAGTTACTTTTGTCAAGTGTTCATTCATTATGTTTGGCACTTATTGCACCTTTTTTTGTTTTGTGTGTTTAACAAACTCTAAACTAACCCTGTTTTAAGTTGTGTTGCAGTTTGCCGTGATCCGTTTTTGCATGTTAAAAGCTTGAGACATTTGAGGTTGTAGACTCATCAGGGAAGACGCCTCATGTCACTGATATTGTTTTATTTGCAAAAGAAAGAAAAGTTTTTATGTTTGCGCAGCTTTACATTGTTATCAAATAAGGTTGTTGGAAGTAAAATACCAATGTCAGAAAAGAGGAACAAAAATCTGTATTCGATGTCTTTGTGCTCTTGTGTTGTTCAATAAAGAGCACGGCCAGATGTGGGAGGGGTTTCACAATACTCACATCGAAACTTTACATGACCAGTAACACATTATTATACAGAACAGTCTGTGCCAAAGGATGGATGTTTCTCCTGACTTTGTAAAGAAGTGGATTGTGTGATTCGAGAGATTTTGAAAGTCTACTTTTATAAACTGCTTAACTCATATTAACAGTAGGAATTTCCACCCACCACTTTACAGTCGTGAGGTCTGCTGAAATGGTCAAGTTTTAGGTTTTACATTAAAGGAACAGGCCACCGTTTTTACATACTGAGATATGTTCTTACCTAACCTTAGCCGAGTTAATATATCCCCGTCTGGTCTTTGTCCGTGCGCTCACACATACGCAGCCTCTCCCACATGTCACATAGCTCCGAAAAAGCTCACGATAGAAGCTACCAAGCTCTTCCACGTGTTCCCTATTTAAATAAAGTTACGTGAAGTGTTTTCATGCCAAGTATATTTACACAGAAATGTAACGTGTGGATTTTATAAGCAGATAAAAAGGGGAACTATATTGTGAGGCGTAATGATACGAGGAGCACAGCGTCCGCGCAGTAACTCCTAAAGGTTATTGACGGAAGTGAGCGGGGGAAGTCTTTTATCGTGAGCTTTTTTGGAGCTATGTGACATGTGGGTGAGGCTGCGTATGTGTGACCGCACGGACAAAGACCAGACGGGGATATATTAACACGTCTAAAGTGAGGTAAGAACATATCTCAGTGTGTAAAAACGGTGGCCTATTCCTTTAAAGCCACAGATCATTTCATTATTATTGCTTGAAATGCATTTTGAAGGAAATTACATTTTTTACTGGAAATCTTAAAGGAACAGGCCACCGTTTTTACAGACTGAGACGTGTTCTTGTCTGAACTTAGACGAGTCTTTGTGCGAGCGCTCAGTCGCTCAGTCACTCAGTCACTCTGTCACTCAGTCATTCAGTCACTCTCCCAGCATGTTCCTATGGCTCCAAACGGGGTGAGGTTAGACGTGACCACACAGACGTATAAACTCGCCTAAGCTCAGGTAAGAACAGATCACTGTGGAAGAACTGTGTGCCCTCAGTCACGCACAAAGACCAAAGATGTTGTTAGTACATTCCTATAGCTCCAAACGGGGTGAGGTTAGAAGTGACCACACTCTTCCACGGGCACAAAGACCAGACAGGTACGTGTCAGCTCGCCTCAGTATGAAGGAACGGCCTGTTCCTTTACGTGAGGATTAGCTCCTCATTCGTAGCCTCTGGTTATTTTATTCCATCATGATAAGCTGTGACATGAAAAAGGTATTTGCTCTAAGATAATTCCATCCATGAGAACGAGGCCGACTAATGAGTCAGATCAGAGGCAGATTCCCTCGACCCTTCATGGTCCGAGCCTCTGGCCTTCACCACATTTTGGCACATGTGCGTTGGGCATTCTCTCTTTCCTTTCCTGGGTTTGAATCTCCTCAGTTCAGAACTAACCAAACCAGTGTTTCCCATGAATCTACAAACAAGCTGCACCAATATTGGAACTATACATTCTACATCTTGCTTTTGTATCATAAGCCTATATAAAGCGTGCTGTGATTATTGAAAAGTGTGTTATATTTGTTCCACCACAGTCTGTGTAGAAATGAGGTCATCCTAATACAGAAGAACCCTGTAGAACTCATGCTTTAATATTCCTGTGAGGGCATCAGGGCATCAGGGCTCCTGCGGCTGGTAAATGCACAGCACAGACTTGTTGACGATGCCGCACTGGGACAAGGTCCGGCTCAGGTCTGTGAGGGCATCAGGGCTCCTGTGGCTGATAGATGCACAGCACAGACTTGTTGACGATGCCGCACTGGGATAAGGTCCTGCTCAGGTCCCTGAAGCTCCTCCGTGGCACCTCCATGGTTTCAATGGAGGCGTTCTCTCCATAACGGGCCCCAAACGCCGCCTCTGCGCTGGCCCTCACTCTCCGCAGAGTGTCCGTGTGGTTAAAGCGCTGCTGGAACCTCCTGCCGCCCGGGTCTCTGATGGCGAGCAGCAGAGTGTCAGGGGACAGCGCCGCCTTTCCCTCAGCGCTGGAACTGCAGGCGCTGGAAACACGTCCTGCTGAGGGGTCGGCGTCTCCCCTTCCCTGGAAACAGAAGCCGTCCTGCACAACATGAGGGGACGTGTTTGATAAATGTATTATTTCTATCATTTACAAAACAGTTTCAATAGTTTGAGTTCTAAAATCAAATTGTATCAAACTTAAAAAAATACAAAATGGGGACCAGCCTTATTGATGTGACTAGAAGCTAAACCTCACTGACATTGTACCTTGTTTTTGTTATGGAGAGTAACTGTGCTGCTCTGCTTTGAAGGTTCCAATAGTAGAATTAAACTAAATAACCATAAAGTGTGTGTGATCTTATTTTCTGTTTTGTAGAAAAACATTTTAAACATTTCAAAATTACGAAAACATGAACAAAAAAAATCAAAACATGTTCCTGGTTTTTTAGATGCAAGTTAGCCATTTTATCCTCACTACTGCCACCTCAGGACATGCGTGTAACTGCAGTTCTATATGACAGCGCTTTGAACCCGAGGTTACACATGTGAGTGAGCAGGATCAGAGGCAGCTGTGGAGAACAGGTCTGAACAGGTCTGAGCTCAGTCTACACATGAGGACGTGGAGGAACATCACTCTAACATGTTTAAACTCCGTATAGTCCCTTTAACCCCCACCTTTTCTCCAGTTCAGCTTTATCCAAACCTCAGCTGGAGCTTACAGCCTATTAGCCAGTGTGTAACGCCTCATTTGAAAGCTAAGACCTACAAAACTGATACAAACAGATCTATTTCCTTGCGTTGTTGCCGCGTCATCGTTGAGTTTTATCATCACATTTTTTTCTACATTTATTTACATTTTTCCCGCTGTTCTGGCGCTCTGCTCTGTTTACTTTCATCACTTTGTCCATTTATCTCTTTTTCTTTTTGCTTTTGTTTTTGTTTCATCACATTTTTGTTGTGGTTTTTGTCACGTTTTCCATCACTTGTTTTTGTCAGTTTTGTGTTAATGTGTTTATTTACATAAAGGGAATGAGGAACTACAATTCCAACAGTTTGAGAAACAGATTTCCAATTTTAATTTTCCAACAGTCCCATAAGAAAGAGTTCCTTCGTCAGTCAGACATTTATCAGTGATCAGGATCGGGTCCACTGGAGGTTCTCATTAACCATGTATATTGTAATAGTCTCACTCTAGTGTTAACTCTTTGCTTTTGTGCTTTAAGACATTTTCCCACCGCTGCCTCAGTGTTTTCATGAAGATCTCATTTCTGTTTTTATAGATTCTGTATCACGTGACCCAGAGCTCCATGAAACAGATCAGCTTCTCTAAACATGACACAGGATGTTTCAGACAGAAAAGGTTTTAATGGCAAGGATTTAAAAGTGTGAAATATTCTCTATTCCCTGCGAGCATTTTCTTTAAAAGTGAGCATTTCTCCATAGATCACCTTTGGATTTTACACCTTCATCTGCCCACATTGTGAAGCAGTTTTGTGTCACTTTAAGATGGGGGAGGGGAGGGGGTGGGTGTGGGGGGGGGGGGTTGGAGGTTATTGCAATTTATTCCACATGTTACAAGAGAAAGACTAAAGCGAACACCCACCTCTGCCTCTGGAACGTGCGGCCCTGTCACTGCTCCACCCCCGCCGTGAGGGCTTGTCCTGGGGGGGCCTCTCTCTATGGAGGGGAGAACCCTGAACCTGTTCAGAGACGCCCCGCGCAGAGGCTGCCTGTCTGGACTAAGCTCGCCGTGGCTGGAGCTCTGCATCTGTGGCTGGGACCGCGCGCGGAGAGAGTCCTGTCCGGTGAGGCGCGCGGAGCCTCCGTGAGCGTCGGGAGTTCCGCCGTCCCTGCGTCGCCCCTTCGATGATCCAGGACCCGTTAAAAACATGTCCCTGGTTCTGTCAGAGAGAAGCTGGTCCTTCACAGGAGCAGGAACAGGAAGGTTCTGAAAGCATTAAATCAATCATCTGGCGTTAAATCGCAGAAAGACACGGAAGTGCAGGTTAAAGCGTCAACACGTCACCATGGCAACAGCAAGCGTGGGGCCGAGTCACGAGCGCCCCCTGGTGTCAGGACAAATGTCTTCTACGCTCTGAATGAACTGAAGTGTTTTATGTGGAAGGGGGTTTTAATTCACTCTATTAACCCCTTAACTCCCACCTGAACCAGCTTTACCCCAATCCAAAAGCTTCTGGGAAAAAGGTGAAAACAGCAACAAACCTGAGACGGAAACAAGGATAAAAAAGTGAGAAAATATGGACGAAAAAGTGACAAAAAAATGACAAAATTTGACAAAGTGAGTAAAATTTGACGAAAAATTGGGAAAAATGGACAAAAAAGTGATAAGAATTTCACACAAAAAATCGAAACATTTGACGAAAAAAGTGATGAAAAAAATCTGCCGTGAGGAAAAAGATCCATTTAGTTTTGTAGGTCTTTCAAATGAGGCGTTACACTGGCCTACAGGATTTGGGTAAAGCTGAACTGGAGAAAATGCTCTGGGTTCAGGCGGGAGTTAAGAGGTTAACAAAGCCGTCAAATCGTTTATTTTTCTTCTACAGTGAAACGAAACAAAGCACTTTGAACCATTAAATAAAGTATAAGTTACAGACTGAATGTAAATTGCCAGAATATATAATAATAATAACCATAAATAACAATAGTTGATCAGGAACCACATACTTCTGTGTTTGGTTCTACGTCTCATGTTCTGTAAGTCTCATTAGATTTTCAACCAAAAATGTGACCAAAATGAAAAAAAAAAAAAAAAAAAAAAAAGGTGACGCAACACAGCAACAATGCGGGAAAAAAATCAGTTTTGTGGGTCTTAGCTTTCAAATGAGGTGCTACACAGGCCTGTATAATAAACTATGGACAGACTGGCGGTAAGAGGTTAAGCAGAGGTGAAAAAAAGACTAAATTCTCGATCACATCAGTCGCTGCAGTACATGTGATTGTCCACTTGATGGGGGAGTCGAGCACAATTAAAACTCATGAATTAAACCATGTTCTGAGGAAACACAATCACGCTTCATAATCCCATCGCTCCACAAACAAAGATAACATTTCAAAATGATCGTTCTTCCGTTCCTTTATTGTTCTTTGTTCTACAGTGAAATCAAACACACGTGATTGAACATTTCCTGAATGTAATTGTAAGAATCAGATTATACAGGCTCATTGATCAGTCTATTCATAAAATAAAACAATAGCAATAATAAATCATTCTCTCAAGCAAAGGAACTGTTCGTTTATTAGCATTGTGTGTGTTGTGTGTGTTGTGTGTATTGTGTGTATTGTGTGTGGTGAAAGTGGTGTGTTGTGTGTGGAGACGAGCTCCTCAGAGCCTCAGCGCGGCTCACACGGTTTTAAAAATCATTCTCTGCAGAGACAAGCCAGTGTCCTTTTGTGATGTAAACGACAAACCCCTTTGTTTGTTAAGGGGAGACACTACAGGCAAAACTACATTTTTTCAGTTTTCAGGTTTTGGGCCAAATCTGTCTCTGAACATATAAGCTTTCACCCGGAAACAGAAAACATCTAATCTTCACAATAACATGTTTAAATATTGCGCTGATTCAATGTTCCCCCATAGACTTATATGGGAGAATGCAATTTCAAGGGCCTTTTTCCTCCAAACACATGTTTCTGTCATTGTGGCGACACTATGTCCACGTCAGTCGGACCTAAAGACTTCACATTTTCCAGCCTTGGACTGAACAAGATTTGGAAGATTTTTTCAGAGGGATTTTTTATTATTTAATCCCTTAAGCCCCATTTATTGAGGTTTGAATGTCAAAAAATAAGGTGAAAATTATTTTTTTTACAAATTTTTACACTAAAAAACAGCTTATTTTAAAACGAGACAAGAAATCCTAAATCCGCTCTGAGAAAGTCTTGGTAACTCATTCATCAATAAAATGAAACCATACATTTGAATGTAGCTCTGTCCATTATTCAGATTTCGTCGCCGAAAAGATGTGAAATTTGGGGCATTTTTAGGCATAAAACACCTTGTTCTTATATGAAAAGATAAAATGACAGAAAACTTGCCGTGTATTTTTTCTCACATTTATGCCAGTGATCGACAGCAAAGGTTTCAAATTGATATCTGTAAATATACACGTTTTCCCTGTTCACCTGCAGCGTCTCGCCTTAAATGGTTCTGTGAAGTGTTTTATAAGCGATCCACAAATGAAGAAATAAAGATATAAATGTACTTGTAATAACTTATAAATAAAACTATAACTCAGCATTTACAGTTTTGATCATCCAGTGTAAAAGAGGAGTAAAAAGAATGAGCTGCATTAAACTAACTGCACTTCAGTGGAAAAGTATATTATGTTGACTTCATGTAACACACAGATATGTTTGTATATGTTCGCAGTGCATGAAACACTCAGTCCTTCATCAGAGAATCCCAGTCTCTCTCAGGGTAGGTCCAGCAGGTTGTGCTGAGCGTACAGGGCCTCTGTGACCTGATACACTTCACTGATCAGAGGAATGGCTTCTCCCAACATGGCCACCACCTGCTCCGGGCTCCCCACGTTCATGACCTCCAGGAAGGCCTGTCGCCCGGGCAGGAGGCAGAAGGCCATCCCCGCGGCCTTGCGAACCACCCAGGGGTGGTGCTGGGCCAGGGACTCGTTGTAGGCGTCTGCGCACATCACCGAGGTCTTCCCGTCGTCGCCGCTGGTGCGGAGCCGGTCCAGAAACAGCTCCAGCCAGCGGAGGGCGCGGTGCAGCCTCAGCAGCGTGCGGCAGCCGGACTCCTGGTGGTTCCCCCTCTTCACCCGGTCCACCAGCTCCTTCTCCAGCTCGTACTTCACCATGGACTGGACGGTGACGTACTGGGCGCCGGTGTCGCCGTGGAGGAGCTGGACGAGGATCTGAACTTTGGTGACGGCGTCTTTGGAAATGAAGCCGAACACGCTCCCCAAGGAGTTCAGGAACCTGTCCAACAGCAAGGTCAAAGGTCAAAGGTTATTCATAAAGCACATTTCAAATACAGTCGACGCTCCCCAAAGTGCTGTACATGTTTCAGTGAGAGACAAATATATATATATATATATATATATACACACACACAGTACAAATAACAACATGGAATCCTCAGCTCAGCTCGTGTGTTTAGAGGCGTGTTTTTAGGAGTGACATAAACTCTCGATGGATGAGGCTGATCGAATGTTCAAAGGGAGCTCGTTCCAGAGTTTGGGTCCAGCGACTGCAAACGCTCTGTCACTGCGGGTTAGTTTCTTAGAGCGGGGACAGGTTAAAGCTGTTGGTCACATGAGAATCTCACAGGAGAATACAAACATGTCAGACAGATACTCTGGAGCCAGGCCGTTCAGTGATTTAAAAACCAACAGTAGGATTTTAAAGTGTCCTGAAGGCACCGGGAGCCAGAGACTGTAGCTCAGGAGTGATGTGGTCATAGCGCAGATGCAGCTGCGTTCTGTACGAGCTGCAAACCACGATGCAGCATCAAGACCGTGGTACAGAGAACTGCAATAGTCCAGATGTGTAGAAATGAACATGTGGACTCACTTTTCCAGCTGGTTCGAAGGCAGATCTGGTTTTACTTTAGCATCAATCGAAGCTTGTTTTAACCACAGCTGATTTGTTTGTCAGAGCCGTCAATCATGACTCCAAGGACACGGACACTCACGGCTTTCAGTCTGTCCAGATTGTATCTGTTCTATATTAGTCACAATACGTATCATGACACATCACATGGGCTTTTACAAACTGTACAGTGAGAAGTATTGCAATACTTTACCCTGAACGAATGGAAAGAAAGTACAAGTTAAAGGGACTGGATGGAGTTTAAAAATGTTCTGTTCCAGCCATGTCCTAATATAGAAGCTGCAGTTACACATATGACCTGAGGTGGCAGTACTGAGTATAAAACTGGCATCTAACTTCTTTAAGTAAGTTAGGAAGGTCTCGTGAGGTGGGAAATGCTTTAAATGTTTTTTACAAGTTTAACCCTTTAAACCTTAAAGGGTTAAAACCGTGTAGAATTAGATGCGTAACACCTGCTGTCAGTAATAATCATCACTTTATTTCAGTCAAGCAGCGATTTACAAGAAATGAAGACAGAAAAGTGACATGTGTGAAGTGACATCAGTTCGACTCCCGTGAACTCTCTGGAAGTGACAGTGAAACATGAGCTCCGTACATGTGTTTGGCAAGACCTTACATAGAACTGTGTTATAACTGTTATACCTGTGTTCGCTATCTAAGACAATACCTTTATATATTTATCACACTTCATTTCCTGTCTTACTTTCCTTTCCTGTTTCTCACGGTGTGTACGTGTGAGTGCATGTTTGTTGTTTTTACTCTGTTCCTTATTTCTCTCCTTTCTTTTTTATTCTAATTCTCTTAGGTTTTACTTTTGAGATCAGACAAGGAGAATCTAAAGCAGAAATGACAGTTTTTAAATAAAGGTTGTGTTTTCTTAATGGGCCTAAATGTAGCGACTTTATGAAATATTAATGAGCAGTTTCTGCATCTGATGGGTCAGACTTTCATTACATTTTCATTTATTTCAGGCAATGGCACAGAAAGTACAGCATGTAAACGTGATGATCCATGTCTACCTGAGGGAGTGGGAGAAGAAAACTCATTTTTTTAAAGTTGTCATCTGTTCCGTCAGCACAGAAACATAAATCAGAGCTCAGGTACTCACACTAATACAATAACTATTTTTACTCTGACTACTTGAGTAAATATGTTGCTGACTCTGCACCTCTGGCGTGTTCGTCCTAGTCTTTAGTCACTATTCTGATGCTTTTAGATTTGGGTAAAGTCGACAGGAGACAAAGCTCAGCCTGTTCCTTCCTAGTCTAAATGATGTATACCTGTATAACATGTCACTTACTTGATGAGGCCTCGCCAGCCGGACACGTAGTGCTGCAGGTAAACCTCCCTGTTCTCAGACAGGCATAACCTGAACGCATCGAGCACCTCCTTCAAGCAGAACTTCTGCTCCTCAGACGCGGAATCTGCCATGGTGTCTTTCCTTCACTGAAACGGACACGGACACGCGCACACACGCACACACACACACACACACACGGATCAGTGAGAAAGCACGGACATAAAGGAGCATCACGTGTTTGAAATACAAAAATCACCTGTATATTCAAAGAGATCAAAGCATCAGAGCCATGAAAGGACAGGTCGGTCTTCCTGTAAATCCATCTGATCTGCGCAGACTCAGATCGAGCCGCAACATACCAGAAAAAGTGTGTTCCGCCTTAAAAAATAAAAGCAGTATGATAGTTATTCATCACTGCATCGTTTCAAAACCCATCAGAAACACAAGTTAGATCATCAGTCACCGTGTAAAAAGTGCAACATCTTATAATTATTCATGATTTGGGCTTAAAGAATAAATACAAGCGCTTTAGGCTTTTACTTTGAAAGTCTCGGCACCGGAACCGGTTCACTGGATATGCCGTGTAGCGGGTGCGCATGTACACAAGGAAAACAACAGACATTTCAATGAATAAAGTTGTCTTTAATCTAATCAAAGGAGCGGGAAACACTCACCGAGGTGTTAATAATCTGAGCACGTGAGGAGGAGCTGGTGTTTGAAGCCACATGCCGGAAATCAGAGTAACTCCTCTGGGTGAGTGTTAGCTAACGTGCCAGCGAGCTAGCTAACATGCTACTTCTGTCAACAATACAGTCATGAACATGGTAGTGTTGATTATAAAGCTTTTCTGAACACTGTTTTCTCATAGTCTCTTTATCTGAATTTAGTGTTGAGAAGTAATTTGTCCACAAAGGTTTTACAAAGTGTGATTTGTAGTATTTATACTTCATGTACTTTCTTTGCCAAGGCGCGGGGCAGGATGTCGGGCGCAGCTGCATCCTGGTCTCTATCGGGGGCAAAAACATCATGCTGGACTGCGGCATGCACATGGGATACAACGATGACGTGAGTGGAACCAGTATGCTGCTTTTTTTTTCTTCTTCTTGTTTTTATATCTTTATTTGAATCGGGACAGTGCACATTCATCAACATGTGTTTCTTCAACATGTAAATGTGCCGGAGTTTAGCCATGTAGGCTAATTTTCATCTGTAGTCCCCTGGCAGGTTGATGTCATGACAGGACAAACACAGGCACAAACATACAGAAAAACACCATCACAGAGACATAAAGAGACAGTGAATGATGAACGACAACATTAAATATGTAAACAATAGGTAAATTCACAGATAAAAGATCAGAAAGGGACAAAACACAAAACACCACAATCTTCCACACAGCCAGACCTGTATCAGTGACTCTAGACCATGGTGTGTTCACATGTCTGACTGTCCAAGAGCCACTTCTTCACAGAGTTTCTAAAAGTGTGGAGCGAGGTCCTCAGTTCTGTTGGGATCAGGCTCCAGGAGTGAGCTGCTCGTACTGAGGAGGCAGATTGTCCAAAAGACAACAACACTTTATGATTATGATGCACCAGAATTTACTTTCAAATGAATGGGCACGATTAGAAGTATAGGTGTCGACTCAGAGAGAGGAGGCAGAGACCAGAGTTTGCTTTTTTTTTCACAAATATGTTTATTGATATTTTCAATTTTAACACACACATACACAAACAAAAGGAAATAAAATAAAATCCCTCCCCCCACCCTAAAACCCACCCTTCGCTCAATTAAAAAAATAATAATTTCTACAAATCAAAGTCCTTTACAAGGCGTAGAAAGGGCAACCAAATGTCTTTAAAGTCTTCCAGTTTTCCTTTGGCCATGTATGTCAGTTTCTCCAGCGCTAAGTTACTGCTCATCAGTTTAATCCACTGTTTCACTCCAGGTCTTTCTGTGTCCTTCCATTTCAAAGCAATCACATATTTCGCCTGCACCAAAGAAAATTTGACAAGTTTCTTGTTTTTTGTATTACATTTGAAGCTATTTGGAAAGATTTGCACAGAGTTTGCTTTTTGATGGTCCCGTATATTATGTAAAAAATATGTGGACAGACAAACATTTATAATGGCCATTCATACCCAACAGAAAACAACAAAGAACTTACACAGTTCTGTAGCGCTCAAACAGGCATGATGGTCAACAAACACAATTCGATCGCAACAGTCTTAAGTTCCCAGATAAAAGTCAGTATTCACACGATTCAACAGTTCATACGACCCGGGTCCTGATTGAGTATCCAGACTGGTGCTATGGGACTGACAAAAGCAGAACACCTCCTCTTTAACATGCTTAGTTTTCCTCCTGTCTTGTGTAATGCTATAATTTGAGCTGAATGTGTTGTAACACTTATTACAGAGACGTTTCCCAGACTTTTCATACATTACTCAAAACGGACGCCTGACAGACTTCCTGGACTGTGTCATAATCAGGTGTGTTAGATTTCCTCTTCACTGCGACATCGTCATAACATGTAGAACTTAATTAAAAGCATCTGTTTGTTCTCCCAGTCACTTCCACCTGGATCACTGCGGCGCTCTGCCGTACATGAGCGAGATGGTGGGCTACGACGGCCCCATCTACATGACCCACCCGACCAAAGCCATCTGTCCCATTCTGCTGGAGGACTTCCGCAAGATCACGGTCGACAAAAAGGGCGAGACCAACTTCTTTACTTCGCAGATGATCAAGGACTGTATGAAGAAAGTGGTGCCTCTGAATCTCCACCAGACTGTGCAGGTGTGGAGAACATGTGGCGTGTTTGTCCACATGCTTCCATGCTGATGCCCCGCTGTGTTTGTGTGGCAGGTGGACGACGAGCTGGAGATTAAAGCTTACTACGCCGGACACGTTTTGGGAGCAGCGATGGTGCAGATCAAAGTGGGATCTGAGTCTGTGGTTTATACGGTGAGTTCAGGCTGGACAACATGGCTAAAACATGTATCGTGATTTCTTTTCTCATTCTGATCAAATTTAACTCTTTCATAATAGAATAAACACATGCAGCTGATTCATGCACCTGGACATAACTTTTATACAAACCTCAAGAACAAACGCTCTCCTCCAGTGTCTTATATAATATGACAGGTTTTAATGCTTTTGAAAATATCACTTATTTAGATCACTTCAGTTGCATAATTATCATTTTATTTCAGTGAATTTCAGCCATTTTAAAGGGACTATACAGAGTTTAACAATGTGTATCATGTATTTTCCTCCCCTTACGTCAGGGGTGTCCAAACTTTTTTCATGGGGGGCCGCATATTGAAGTGTACACAGGGTGAAGGGCCGTAGATCAGTAGTTAGTGCCGCAAAACCTCGGACTAGCAGAGGTTTAAGTTGTGCCCCTCACCTCTATTTAAGCTTAAAACCTTCATGCAGCTCAGTCTCACAGTAAAATGTTAGTTGTTCGGTTAGAATTGTGTAGAATTATTACATTTCAGATAAAAAGGTCCATCTCTGGTGATGTGCACCGATACAGCAAGGTAAATAAATTGGTCTGAGGGCCGCATTTGGCCCCCGGGCCGCATTTTGGACGCCCCTGCCTTACATGTTCCAGCCGTGGCCTATGGCAGGGGTAGGCAACGTCAGGCCCAGGGGCTAAACCGGCCCTCCATCATCAAACTCTGGCCCTCGAGATGAGTTTGAGAAATAATATGACCCAAATCAGATCAAATGCCTGTTAAAGAACTGAAGACATGTGAAAAATACTGTCAATTCAAGTTTCAAGTTTCAAGTTTAATGGGTTTGTATAGCCCAATATCACAACAGAAGTCGCCTCAAAGGGCTGCAACAAACATCAAGGCAATAAAACAGAGCAATAAATATGACAATTAAAAGTTCAGGTAAATATAGTGGCAAATATAATGTCCAAAGGTAATTCCTTAAAATGTCTTAGCAGAGCAGCTTATTAGGCCATAATCCTAAAAGAATACTCATCAGTTAGGGATGGGCGGATCGATGCCAAACGGCTATTTTTAAAGTATTGATATTGGGCAAAAAGTATCGATACTAACTTGCATATGTAAAAAGGAAGGCGGGGCAGCAATTATCAACACAAAAGGATGATTTATTCCTTTGTTCTGAGCCAAAACAGTCACAACAGCAAAGGATTGAACTGAGCCGGGCTGATCATTCTGGTTTAGGTTCTGTTTGTCATTTAAGTATTAATTTAAAATGTTGTTTATGTATTTAATTTCACATTAGTGTTGTTTAATTAACCAGTTAAAGTAATATCATTTTAATTGACCAGTTCATTATATAAAATAACCAGTTTTAGAGATGTATATCGATTGAAATACATTCACCCATATGAAATGACCAGTATCGGTAAAAATGACCCCAAAAGTATCGGTATCGTATCGATTCCAAAACATGTGGTATCGTCCCTATCATCAATAAGTAGAAATGAATTTAAATCTACTTGAATGAAGAGATTAAATCTAAAGCTGTAGATTTGGTCTGGCCTTAGAGCAGATAAAACCTGTTCTTGCCAATGGAATAATTCAGATTATTTTGTATAATTTCAAGTGAAAATAAATAATTTCCACAGTAAAAGTTTTTTATTTGATTTCCAGTGGGATTTCTATTTGTTCCATTTGCATTAGTGTTTATATCTGATCTTAGATTAGTTCAAACCAACTCAAATTTAACATAAAAAACTTTATTCACGTGATTTTAAGTCATTTATCTAGTTTAAGATAAACATGTTTCCAGTGTGTCTGATGTACAACACTGGCATGTGTAGAAAGTGATGCTTCATTTGGAGAGTTCGGCCTTTGGTCTTTTGACGGTGAAGAAAACTGGCTCCACCGAGAGAACCTGCCTCCCCCTGGTCTATGGTGTAGCCCATGTCCTAATGTGTAGAAAGAGCCCAGACTTATCCACCACAACTGCCTCTAAAATCCTGCACTGTCACAGAAAAAGAAGTGCCGTCATGCACGAGTTTAATATAGAAGCTGCAGTTACACATAAGACCTGAGGTGGCAGCAGTGAGTATAAAGTGACCAACTTACATCTAGTCCCTTTAATGAAGAAATGTTGGGTAGAAAAGGTATTTTTAGTTAATTTTAGTTGAACTGTGTCACTGTAAGAAACCTGGGCGCGTTAATGAATCAATTATTAACAATTATTATTATTATTAATTATTTTCAATGAATAAAGACTGATATCTGTCCAACATTAACCTCTAAGAACCTCTGACCACTTCAGGCATGTTTTAAATGAGGGAATGACAGAATAACATGATGTAAAGCTTGAAAAAGTCCATTTTGCAGAACACCCCCCTTTAAAGGTTTTTTATGTCTGTCGTCAATGGATTCACCATCATAGTAGAAGTTTCCATTGTTTTTTTGTTTTTTTAATCCTGCCCAAAAATCTCTGGTGCCAGTTGGTCATTGAGTGTTAAGTGTATTTAAGAATAAAAAATACAGCTTTATTGAAACTCTCTTGTCCTGTATTAGGGGGATTACAACATGACGCCTGACAGACATTTAGGGTGAGTTCTGCATTGTCTCCTTTAATGTCCAGCTATGTTAATAACTCGTATCCTCTTCTCCTTTAGGGCTGCGTGGATTGATAAGTGCCGTCCAGACATCCTCATCTCCGAGTCCACCTACGCCACCACCATCCGGGACTCGAAGAGGTGCAGAGAGAGGGACTTTTTGAAGAAAGTGCATGAATCAATAGAAAGAGGAGGAAAGGTGAGCGTCGTTCTTAAAGCAGCAAACACTGTATGAGGGGATTCCTGACCCACGGGGGGAGAAGGTCTACAGCACATACAGCTTCAGCTGAGTCAGGCACTCGCTTCTTATACTTTCTCAGATACGGGTTCAGGTTTTGTGGTAAGAGAGTAACGTTTCATTGTCATTTTGTTGTGATTTTAGCTTCTTTTCCCTGAGTTTTTTTTATTTATATCTAACTCATTGGTGCATTTCCTGTCTTTGTTTTTTTCCTTCAAGGTTCTTATTCCAGTTTTTGCCCTCGGGAGAGCTCAGGAACTCTGCATCCTGCTGGAGACATTTTGGTAAACTTTCCCATCAACCTGTATCAGAGTAAACTTTAGATTACAGCCTGTAAGTCCCATGTACAAGAGTGAGTAATTACACATGCAAGTACAGGTAATTGCATATTAAAGGGCAGGGTTTAATGAAGTGTAACAGGGGGTACAGAGTGTAACAAAGCTGCACCTGTAGTTGCAGGTGTTTTGCCCACATTAAAACAGGGGGAGGCAGGTTCTCTCGGTGGAGCCGGTTTTCTTCATCGACCAAAGACCAAAGGCCGAAAACTAAAGCATCACTTTCTACATATGCCAGTGTTGTACATCAGACACACTGGAAACATGTTTATCTTAAATCAGATAAATGACTTAAAATCACGTGAATAAAGGTTTTTTTATGTTAAATTTGAGTCGGTTTGAACTAATCTAAGATCAGATAAAAACGCTAATGCAAATGGAACAGATAGAAATCCCACTGGAAATCAAATAAAACAACTTTTACTGTGGAAATGATTTATTATTCACTTGAAATTATACAAAATAATCCAAATGATTCCATTGGTAAGAATAGTTTTATCTGCTCTAAGGCCAGACCAAATCTACTCCAGCTTTAGATTTAACCGTTAGGCCAAGGAGTGAACATTCTGGAGTCATTAGGAATGTTTTAAAGGCAATTTAATGCACTCAGAAAATGCTGTATGATACTTATGCACGCCCCACTTTTCACTTTTCTATTTTTTGAAAATTAACAGAATCATGTATCATTTTGCTTTCACTTCACAGTCGTCTGTTACTTGTGTGGGAACGTTCAGTAAAAAAATCAAAATAAAATCTTTATGTTTAGGGCTGTAAACATGACAACATGTGCAAAAGTTCAAGGTGTATGAATACTTACGAGAGGCTCTGTGTAAGCTAACTGTTGCTTCAAGGGTGTCCCATTTATGAATATGCATTATTCCATGAACAAATGTGTAAATGTTTTTACTGTATATTCATAATAAACTGAACTGAACTTAATTCATAGTCACATTGCATCACATTAAGTTAAATCTGTGCAGAGAAGCTGCGCCAGAGTGACAGTCTTACAGCATGTGGAGTGAACAGAACTCAAGCCCTGCAGATGCTGAGAATGATTGTTTTGAAAGTGTCAGTGCCTCCTCCACCTCTGAACCAAAGCTGATCCATTTCCACTGGTCGTAATGTAATAGCTTGTTTTGTATTCCATCCTTAGGGAGAGAATGAACTTAAAGGCCCCCATCTACTTCTCCACGGGGCTGACGGAGAAGGCCAATCACTACTACAAGCTTTTCATCACGTGGACCAACCAGAAGATCAGGAAGACCTTTGTGCAGAGAAACATGTTTGAGTTTAAACATATAAAACCGTTCGATCGATCCTACGCTGATAACCCCGGCCCCATGGTGAGACACGGTTAAGTTTATTTCATTTACAGACGTGTGATCTAATAAATGCGTGTTCTCAGGTTGTGTTTGCGACGCCGGGGATGCTTCACGCCGGACAGTCCCTGCAGATCTTTAAGAAATGGGCCGGCAATGAGAAGAACATGGTGCGTCGTTCTGCAATCTGAACATGAATAAACCTTGTGCATGATTGTAGTTTCTGTAACTCGCTTTTTTCATGTAACTTTGTTCTAATGCTGTATTTCTTTCTAGGTTATTATGCCCGGTTACTGCGTGCAAGGAACTATCGGCCACAAAATCCTGAATGGACAAAGAAAACTGGAGATGGAGGGAAGATCAACGGTGAGACAATGTGGCTGGAGGTTTTTTTGCATTCATTTGTCCAAATCAGTCAATCAAGGCGAGACACTGCAGGTGAAGGGAAAAAAACGAAATGTAGAGATGTCCATGTGAAGCTTCTGCTGAACATCACAGATATAAATATGAGGGGGAAAAATGTGTTGCATTTTTTCTGTCATTTTATGTTTTCACATAAAAATAAGGCATTTTGAGCATTAAAATGGACAAAACTGCCTATATTTTGGGCAACGAAATCAAAATAATGAATTGATCCAGATTAAATGTTATGGTTTTATTTTATTGACATATTAGTAACTCAGATTTTCTCAGAGGGATTCTGGATATTTTGTTTAGTTTTTCAATAAACTAATCATCAGTGAAAAAATCTGTAAAAACTCAAATTCCGCCTGTTTTTTTGGTTTCAAAGCTGAATAAATCAGGCTCGGAATTAGATATTAAAAAATCCCTCTGAAAAAAGCTTCAGAATGTTGTTGTGTCTCAGCCTGTAAAGTGTGGAGTCTGTGGGAGCTTCTATAAGGGCTCAGGCTCTGCCCGAGTGCGGCTTCTCTCATTCAGAGAAAACCAGCCCTGAAGTTTTGTAGCGAGTGCGCATGCTCGGCCCGTTCTTCCACTTTTCCGCTCCAGCGTCTCGTAGGAGGAAAAACACCATATTTGGGTGAAAGCGTCATCACGGGGCCCCTTAGCAGGACACGTGGATGTCAAATCTGTCAATATTTATGAATGAAAACCCGCGGGAAAGACGGCCTTTCTACTTCCGGGTCGCCCCCACCTCGCAGACAAAACATCATCAAATAAACATCATCATTTTTATATCTGACATGAAAACTAAGATGTAAAGGGAGGAAAACAGATACAAATCTCCACTTCCACCACTGCGGGAAACATCAATACTTTCACCTCAAGTGTCTCGCCTTAATTCAAGTGCAGATAATGGATACTCGCCTGGATGAACGCTCTTCATGAGGTTTCATCAAAAAGCCTCTGTTTTCATGACTTTCTCCCACTCTCTGACAGAAATGCCCCTTCACAGACCTCTGTTTTGTCCTCTGGTAGTCATGGTGTTGGTTTTGTGCTCTGTTCAGCTGGACGTGAAGCTGCAGGTGGAGTACATGTCGTTCAGCGCCCACGCCGATGCCAAAGGGATCATGCAGCTCATCCGAATGGCGGAGCCTCGGAACATGCTGCTGGTGCACGGAGAGGCCGTCAAGATGGAGTTTCTCAAAGGCAAAATCGAGCAGGAGTTTAGTAAGTGCACTGCAGTTTACCGACACACGAAGCCGGATAAAGGATTCACAAACCTGCCACTGTCATCTTCAGGCTGAGAGTCCTTTCTGCTTATGAACGTCAAGCACATCCTTTTTAATTCTGTCGTTTGGACACAGGTGTCATTTAACCTTAGGGCTTATGTGCTGAGGGGCAGGGGCGGACCGGCCATAAGTCCATCCTGGAAGAGCACAGAAGGGCCATCAGTCCCGCCTCCACCGAGCTTCACCCAAATCTAAAAGCTAAAAAGAAAAGCATCAACATAGCCACAAAAAGAGGATGAAAACAAAACAAAAACATGAGAAAAACACGGACAAAAAAAACCTGCAAAACGTGAGAAAAACATAACAAAAAATGATAGAAAAAATAATTTAAAAAAAACAACAAAAATGTGACAAAATGTGGCGACGTGACGAAAAGTCTCCGTCGCTTTTGTAGGTCTTAGCTTTCAAATGCGGCGTTGCATTGAAGCTTTTAGATTTGGGTAAAGCCCAGTATAAAAAAACATGAATCTAAAAGGAATTCCGTGGAGTATGGTGCACCACAAGGTTCAATTTTGGGACCATCATTATTTATTATTTATATTAATGATTTTGCTTCTGTTTCTACGACCGCCTTTCCCGCTCTTTTTGCTGATGATGCCGATCAAAAAAAAAATAATAAAAGCCGAACTGGGGAAAATGCACTCGTTAGTGTTAAGGCGGGGGGTCAGAGGTTAAAATATGTGTTTGTGGAAGTCACAGTTAGGCTGATTTGGGCCAGGCTGGTCAGAGTCCAGGGCTGTGTTTCAGTCCCAGTCCGGCCCTGCTGAGGGGAAAGACGTCGAGCTTTGTGACAGATTTGTTTCGAGCCTTTACAAAGTTATTAACCATAAACCAAGTCAAAAATTCTGCATTTTGACACTAACCATATCTACCACAATTAATTCTCAGCTGCACCAACTCAATTTAAATGATTTTTCACAATGTTGTGACGTCATGTGACCAAGATGCCTGACACTTGTATTGCGCTTTTCAAGCTTAAGCTTCTCACTGAGTTTCTGCTGGGCAGTAAAAGTAGTAGCCGTGCTGCAGTGAAGCCTGAGCCACTGCAGTTTCAGAATGCAGATTCACGACTGTCTGTGGTGGATCAGACCCGTCGTTAAATCAGATCCAATCCGATACTCTCAAGATGTAAGATCAGAGCGGATTTTATTGATCTCACAATGAAGAAATTCACAAAGTGCCTGGGTCGGCCACTGATACCGACACCGAATATCATGTTGAGACATCTCTTGTTATAGTTAAATAATAAATGATGAAAAGGTGAATGAAAATGTGTGCGTTAATTCAAAAGTGTGCCAATATATGTGACACACTTAATAGAGGTTGACCATTATATTGGCCTTTTGTCAAAGTTTCAAACTGTTTTCTAAGATTAAGACTATTATTGTTTGTTCCGTTAGTTACCTGCTTTACTAGTTTCGATCACTTCCAGCACCAGTCAGTAGGGGGCGTAAGCTCTCCCTACTGACAGGAAAATCCATGTAAGCAGCCTACTACACTTCACCTCCACTACTAAAGCAGGTAAACTAACCTTCTGTCTTACTAAAAGAACGAAACAATAATAGTAATTATATTGGCCATCTGAAGTTACCTGCGAAACATGAATGTCCTGAATAAATCAGCCTTATGCCTCTAATAAAGCGCCCCCTCAACACTGACACATTTGACCTCTTAGAAGCTTCATACCCAGGATTATAGACGAGAGATTTTTAAAAATCAGACCTGTCTACACAGATCTATACATAAGCATCGGAACAGCTGTCTTTTTTTTAGGCTCAGTGGTATCACATACATGTCCTCAGACACGCATCAATCCTGTGTTCTTGTCACTGCAGGTATAAACTGTTACATGCCGGCCAACGGTGAGACGGAGACGGTGACCACAAACCCCAGTGTTCCTGTGGACATCTCCCTGAACCTGCTGAAGAGGGAGATGGCTCTGGGAGGTATCATACAGTCAAGTCACTTTCTTTTTTTAATCAAGAATATTTTTATTGAATTTTAACATATTAAAAAAGTGTGTTTGGCACAAAAATTGTATAATAAAAACAAAATCCCGGCCAAAACAAAAAGTAAATAAAAAATAAAAATAAAACCCCCACCATTACTGCCAAAACAATGACGTCACACCAAGACCTATTTTGACAAATGAAGGTGCTGTAAAGTACAGATACAATATCACAGAGCTGGGAATACAGCTAAGAGTGGGCCCCAAGTCTCCTCAAAGGCACCAGGCGTTTGTTTTAGAACATCTTATCTTTTCCAGTTTTAAACAGGACATGACATCTCCAGCCGCTGTGCGTGTGACGGAGGGGAGGCCATGGCCCGGCGTGCCAGAAGCAAAGCACAGACTAGAGACTCTCTTTTGTTGGCGCTGAGATGTGTTTGATTTTCTAATACGGGATTTGGTTGGAGTCTAAAGCTCAGTAGTTGAGATAATGTGCTGAATATGTTTCCCCAAAAGTTGCTTAAGTGCGAACAAGACCAGAACATGTGGCTGAGGGAGGCCTCCGTCCGTTTACATCTGGTGCACAGTGGGCTGATCTCAGGGTACATGGAAGACAGTCTGGACTTGCAAATATGTGCCCTGTGCACAGTTTTAAACTGGATTAACCTGTGGCGAGCACAGAAAGAGGAATCATGGACAGGTTTGAGTGCACCAGCCCAAGCACCTTCAGTCATACTGACGCCCAAATCCTCTTCCCAAGCTTTTTTAAATCTCTCCATCAAGGGGCTTTTAAGTTCTAGCATAGTATTATAACCTAGAAATGAGTCCTTTGGTTGGCCTTAATGACAGAATTTTGTCAAGTGCGGCTGTTTGTAATTGCAGAATTAGACAGATATGGCTTAAGGAAATGTCTAATCTGAAGATAACAGAAAAAATCAGATTGTAAAAGGTTAAATTTCTCTCTCAATTCTGAAAAAGATGCAATGGTGCCATCTTTGAGCAAATGTTTAGACGAGTGATCCCCTCCTGATGCCATCTCTGACGGCCAATGTCCATTGTAGAGGGTTTAAAAAGTTGATTTAACATAGCCATAAGCCACCAAGGCCAAACTGTTTCCTAAATTGACCCCAGATTTTCAGAGTATGTTTAACCAAAGCATTATTAAATTGACTAACGGAGGGTAAAGGCAGAGCCCTGCACATTTTTATGTCAATAATTTGATTCCATTATCCAGCAACAATACATCAGTGAACGCCAAAGACTGATTTACTGAACCAATCTCACTCTATAACTGTGCACTGTATTATTCTGTGTTTAGTATGAGCAGTTTGGCATTTGACTGTTCTATCTGCAAATGTCGTGACCTGAATGGCAGCGTTTAATGGTGCCATCCAGGTCATGACTCATCTCTGATTCTACTTATCTACTTCAATCTTTCTTCTATCATCAGGGCCGCTGCCTGACCTGAAAAAACCTCGCACGATGCACGGCACGCTCATCATGAAAGAGAATGTAAGTTACAGCTTATTCACTGGGATGTTTTTGGGTTGTGGCAATGTCATCTTACAAAATGGTAAATGGTAAATGGTCTCAACTTATATAGCGCTTTTCCACCTACATTAGGCACTCAAAGCGCTTAACAGCAAGGATCCACTCACCCATTCATGCTCTCATTCATACACCAATGTACGCAGATAAATGCACTTCCTTCTGCGAGCTTCACTTACTTCTTGTTTGTTTTATAGAATGTAAGGTTAGAGGAACAGGCCACGGTTTTACACACTGAGATATGTTCTTACCTGAGCTTAGACGAGTTGATGCGTCTGGTCTTTGTGCGTGTGCTCAGTAACGCAAAAAGACCAATGATGTTGTTAGCATTTGGCCTCTCCCAACATCTTCCTACACACAGACAGGTACGTATCCACTCGTCTAAGCTCAGGTAGGAACATATCTCAGTGTGGAAGAACGATGGCCTGTTCCTATAAGGGGAACTTCACTGTTCCTGTAAGGGGAACTTCACTGGAGGATTAGCCTTTTGACTGTGTTCTGACGGGGGAAATATTGGGATTTAACACCTGGGATGAATGGACTTGGTTACCAAATGAATATATGTGTTCATGTATATGTTGTGATATATTAAAGGGATATTTCAGGATGTTTGACACAGGGCCTCGTTTCCTCGTTATCCAGAGTGTTGCTGATTTCTGCAGATATTCTTTTTTTGTAATTCATGCAGTTCTTATGTTTGAAGAGTTTCGTGGCTCTAGGCTAATGCCAGGCTAGTGCATGTCTATGGTATCAGCTAGCCTGCATTAAACACAGTGTGACCCGCTCCACAGAGCACCTGAGGCAAATCACTTATAACTCCAGAATAACCATATACATGTCTGTGTCCATAGAGTCATGTTTGGAATATAACTGACCTGCATCACATGAACGATCGCATTTTGAGGGACTATTTCCTAGATCTGTATTATCTTTATTTCCATATTCTTGTGCCGGTTTTTCTTCCAGAGTTTGAAGCTGGTGTCGTCGGAGCAGGCGCTGAAGGAGCTGGGCCTGAACGAGCATCAGTTACGCTTCACCTGCAGAGTCCAGCTCCAGGACCCCCACAGTGAGGCCGACACGCTCCACCGGGTCTACACCCACATCAAGAGGTCTGTGACAGGGGGGGCACATTTAAATCAGCCTAATGCAGATTTTAGAACAGAAATATTCAGCTCAGTGTGTGGAGACTCAGAAGAGGGCGCGGCTGAAGTCAGTGTCTTTGTTTTCAGCGTATTGAAAGGCTACACCATCCAGCACCTCCCGGATGGAACGGTGATGGTGGAGTCCATCGTCATTAAAGTGTCCTCCTCTGCAGAAGACGCCAGCTCCAAGTTCCTGCTGCTCTCCTGGAGCTACCAGGTAGACCTCAGCCGAAACATTACGTCCTGTCCAAGGTTTTTTAACCCTTTATAGGGAAAGTGACTACACACACTACGCACACTTTGCATAGGCCACATGTACAGTGGTCCTCATTCATTCAGCCAATCAGGCAAGAGATCCCCTACATCACAGATCCCACCTCTTTGGCATTTGACCAATCAGCAGAGACCGGTCGCGCTCTCAACTTCCTGTTTCCTCTGAAGTCTGAAAAAAACACAAGTCTTGCTAAATTCATGGTACATTTCTTTACATAACTTAAAAACTAGCCATGGTAACTTGATGAAAGTCACATTTTATTGGTGAATAATGTGCTAAGTGATGATATATGTGTTGTTTTGGAGGATGTGGTGAAATGAGTGAAACTACAGCATGAAAAAGGCAGGCACCATATCTGATCATGTTCACCTAAACCTGATTAGTTTTGTTCATATTTGGACATGCCCTATAATTCGTACTTACAGTATTTTCTTGACAAAAGAACCAATAAACCTTTGGACTATGTTTTTATGTTGATTTTTAGTAAACCTTTTAGGCAAACTATATTGGAGGTGACCGACCCCTCCCACTGCACGTAAAGCTTGATCACATCACAAATGACCGGTGTGATCATTCAAACTTCAATATGACAAAACACAAGGCCTCCTGAACACCAGCACCTGCGTGGACATGACAGCACTGTTTGTATGTTTTATATGTAAACCTTTTGTATTTTTGTTAGGACTTAAAGAGCAATGGACTAAATTTGGTAGCTTTGTTTACAGCTAGGAACCTACTATGGTAACTCCGCTTTGATTTTCTGCATGATAATGAACAGAAATAAACTTGTGTTATGTCCCCCAATAACACTCCAGTGAGTGCCTAGCCTGGCTAACACCAGACTAAAATCACAAGTGATATTTAGTCTGGTGTCACCAATTTATTTCCTCGTAGGAGAGGTGTGGTTTATGATCGTCCAGAGCCGTTTATTGGGCTGAATGTCTATCCTGCGTCTGCCCGAGGCCACAGCCAATCGTATCATCGTATCCGAATTTTTGAATAGGTTAGTGAGTGCCTCTAAAGGGTTGAAAAGGAGAAGCAGCATTTGATCCTAGTGATTAGCACGGCGGTTTGTCCTTTAGCAATAGTGTGCACACTGTATTTTTCACCTTATTCCGTAAGATGACGTGGGCGCCGCCATTCTCTGGTGGAATATGAACTTATTTATCACATAAATAAAGTCAAGTGTAAATCGGGCCCATATGGATATTTTCTCACAGCAGATTGTTCAGTAGAAGCAAAAAAACGGCAGTCGTAGCAAGTGCTAGCTAGTGTTAGCATTAGCACGGTGCTAACATGTAGCATGTATGTATGGGCTGTTGAACCACTTTGCTCCTCGCCATGTCTTTTTTGGGTAGAAAACTATATCAATAATTCAGCATTTGCTAAAGTAGTTTTTGAAAGTTTAGAAACCACAGAAATGATACAAACACCATGAAATGGACATAAAAACCTCGCCCTGATTTAGTATTGAGCCTGGCTTTGCTAAGTTGTTTGGGGATCGAAGGCTTATTTAAATGTAATTTGTTTGGCTAACAAAATGTACAGGAACAAGCTGTAGGTAAAGGCATTTCAAACCATTTCTGTCTCTATCAACCTTTAACATAAGGTTCTTGAAAGCAAACACACTTCTGTTGTCAGTGTGTTGCCATGCCAACACATTTCAATCCAGTTGTTATTTGAAGCAGACACAGGATTTGAAAGTCCACAAACAAACACTGAGAGGAGTAAGTTCAGCGCGTTTTCCTTTGGCTGAACATGGACTTAAAGGCCACGTCTGCCGAGGGGCTGCCGGCCTGTGACCTGATCCAGGCTCCAACGCTGGAGCACAAACTGCAAGAGAAACTACTCGCCAAGATGGAAGAGTTCGACAAGGCTTTGGAGCAAAAGGTCAGGGCTGCTGAAGAAAGATGGGAGAACCTGAGGAAGCAACAGCAGGACTTGAAAAGAAAGGAAATGCTGGCTCACGACAAGGTGGTGCGAAGGCTGAACGTCAGAAACACAGCTCTGGTCTTTGCAGCAAAGGACCTGAAGAGGAAGCTCCAACTGAAGAAGAAACAGCTGAAGCAGAGAGACCGGGAGCTCCAACTCATGTCAGAGAAAGTTGTTGCTCTGACCGAGATTGTGAAGACGTGGGCGGAAGAGCTGTCCGAGAGCGAGTGGGAGGAGTCGAGTTCAGACGAAGAAGGCGAGATAAAGTTCGACCTGATGAGAGCAAGAAACATGTATAGTGTGAGCGAACTGGAGGATTCGACTTCAGAGGAAGAAGAAATAGAGAGCGAGCAGGAACTTCCTCTGAAACATCTTCAAGTCAAAAGAGAGACGGCGTTGGAGCAGTTAAGGAAGAAGATAGAGGGAGTCTTGGAGAAGAAGATGGTGATGAAAGCGGAGACACAGTAGAAGAATGAGGAGCCGTCTTAAGGGCTGGTGCACGGAATCAATAAAGTCTTCATTAAGCAGCATGAATCGCTCCATTTTTTATTGAGTTGTAACCATTTGCAAAGTAATCCAAAGTTTAGATTTCTCTCCAAATTGTTTCGCCCTTAACTGTTTTCAAACATGACCATATATGCCGTCCGTATCTATGAAAGTGTCCTGAGCTAAATGCTAACTCAAATTCAGTTCAGTTTCTGCTTTTTGTGGTTCAGATGTTAATGATAAAGAAACCACAGAAATGATACAAACGCCATGAAGTGGACATAAAATACCTCGCCCTGATTTAGTATTGAGCCTGGCTTCACTAAGTTGTTTGGGGATCGAAGGCTTATTTAAATGTAATTTGTTTGGCTAACAAAATG
Source organism: Gobius niger (assembly GCF_951799975.1). NCBI lineage: Eukaryota > Metazoa > Chordata > Actinopteri > Gobiiformes > Gobiidae > Gobius > Gobius niger. The sequence goes on along the minus strand of NC_136857.1, from coordinate 306,249 downwards.
TACAGGAACAAGCTGTAGGTAAAGGCATTTCAAACCATTTCTGTCTCTATCAACCTTTAACAGAAGGTTCTTGAAAGCAAACACACTTCTGTTGTCAGTGTGTTGCCTTGCCAACACATTTCAATCCAGTTGTTATTTGAAACAGACGCAGGATTTGAAAGTCCACAAACAAACACTGAGAGGAGTAAATTCAGCGCGTTTTCCTTTGGCTGAACATGGACTTAAAGGCCACGTCTGCCGAGGGGCTGCCGGCCTGTGACCTGATCCAGGCTCCAACGCTGGAGCACAAACTGCAAGAGAAACTACTCGCCAAGATGGAAGAGTTCGACAAGGCTTTAGAGCAAAAGGTCAGGGCTGCTGAAGAAAGATGGGAGAACCTGAGGAAGCAACAGCAGGACTTGAAAAGAAAGGAAATGCTGGCTCACGACAAGGTGGTGCGAAGGCTGAACGTCAGAAACACAGCTCTGGTCTTTGCAGCAAAGGACCTGAAGAGAAAGCTCCAACTGAAGAAGAAACAGCTGAAGCAGAGAGACCGGAAGCTCCAACTGATATCAGAGAAAGTTGTTGCTCTGACCGAGATTGTGAAGACGTGGGCGGAAGAGCTGTCCGAGAGCGAGTGGGAGGAGTCGAGTTCAGACGAAGAAGGCGAGATAAAGTTCGACCTGATGAGAGCAAGAAACATGTATAGTGTGGGCAAACTGGAGGATTCGACTTCAGAGGAAGAAGAAATAGAGAGCGAGCGGGAACTTCCTCTGAAACATCTCCAAGTCAAAAGAGAGACGGCGTTGGAGCAGTTAAGGAAGAAGATAGAGGGAGTCTTGGAGAAGAAGATGGTGATGAAAGCGGAGACACAGTAGAAGAACGAGGAGCCGTCTTAAGGGCTGGTGCACGGAATCAATAAAGTCTTCATGAAGCAGCATGAATCGGTCCATTTTTTATTGAGTTGTAACCCAAAGTAATCCAAAGTTTAGATTTCTCTCCAAATTGTTTTCGCCCTTAACTGTTTTCAAACATGACCATATATGCCGTCCGTATCTATGAAAGTGTCCTGAGCTAAATGCTAACTCAAATTCAGTTCAGTTTCTGCTTTTTGTGGGTCAGATGTTAATGATAAAGAAACCACAGAAATTATACAAACGCCATGAAATGGACATAAAAAACCTCGCCCTGATTTAGTATTGAGCCTGGCTTCACTAAGTTGTTTGGGGATCGAAGGCTTATTTAAATGTAATTTGTTTGGCTAACAAAATGTACATAGGAACAAGCTGTAGGTAAAGGCATTTCAAACCATTTCTGTCTCTATCAACCTTTAACATAAACACACTTCTGTTGTCAGTGTGTTGCCATGCCAACACATTTCAATCCAGTTGTTATTTGAAACAGACACAGGATTTGAAAGTCCACAAACAAACACTGAGAGGAGTAAATTCAGCGCGTTTTCCTTTGGCTAAACATGGACTTAAAGGCCACGTCTGCCGAGGGGCTGCCGGCCTGTGACCTGATCCAGGCTCCAACGCTGGAGCGCAAACTGCAAGAGAAACTACTCGCCAAGATGGAAGAGTTCGACAAGGCTTTGGAGCAAAAGGTCAGGGCTGCTGAAGAAAGATGGGAGAACCTGAGGAAGCAACAGCAGGACTTGAAAAGAAAGGAAATGCTGGCTCACGACAAGGTGGTGCGAAGGCTGAACGTCAGAAACACAGCTTTGGTCTTTGCAGCAAAGGACCTGAAGAGAAAGCTCCAACTGAAGAAGAAACAGCTGAAGCAGAGAGACCGGGAGCTCCAACTCATGTCAGAGAAAGTTGTTGCTCTGACCGAAATTGTGAAGACGTGGGCGGAAGAGCTGTCCGAGAGCGAGTGGGAGGAGTCAAGTTCAGACGAAGAAGGCGAGATAAAGTTCGACCTGATGAGAGCAAGAAACCTACATAGTGTGAGCGAACTGGAGGATTCGACTTCAGAGGAAGAAGAAATCGAGAGCGAGCGGGAACTTCCTCTGAAACATCTCCAAGACAAAAGAGAGACGGCGTTGGAGCAGTTAAGGAAGAAGATAGAGGGAGTCTTGGAGAAGAAGATGGTGATGAAAGCGGAGACACAGTAGAAGAACGAGGAGCCGTCTTAAGGGCTGGTGCTCGGAATCAATAAAGTCTTCATTAAGCAGCATGAATCTGTCCATTTTTTATTGAGTTGTAACCCAAAGTAATCCAAAGTTTAGATTTCTCTCCAAATTGTTTTCGCCCTTAACTGTTTTCAAACATGACCATATATGCCGTCCGTATCTATGAAAGTGTCCTGAGCTAAATGCTAACTCAAATTCAGTTCAGTTTCTGCTTTTTGTGGGTCAGATGTTAATGATAAAGAAACCACAGAAATGATACAAACACCATGAAATGGACATAAAATACCTCGCCCTGATTTAGTATTGAGCCTGGCTTCGCTAAGTTGTTTGGGGATCGAAGGCTTATTTAAATGTAATTTGTCTGGCTAACAAAATGTACAGGAACAAGCTGTAGGTAAAGGCATTTCAAACCATTTCTGTCGTTGTCAACCTTTAACATAAACACACTTCTGTTGTCAGTGTGTTGCCATGCCAACACATTTCAATCCGCTTGTTATTTGAAGCAGACACAGGATTTGAAAGTCCACAAACAAACACTGAGAGGAGTAAGTTCAGCGCGTTTTCCTTTGGCTGAACATGGACTTAAAGGCCACGTCTGCCGAGGGGCTGCCGGCCTGTGACCTGATCCAGGCTCCAACGCTGGAGCGCAAACTGCAAGAGAAACTACTCGCCAAGATGGAAGAGTTCGACAAGGCTTTGGAGCAAAAGGTCAGGGCTGCTGAAGAAAGATGGGAGAACCTGAGGAAGCAACAGCAGGACTTGAAAAGAAAGGAAATGCTGGCTCACGACAAGGTGGTGCGAAGGCTGAACGTCAGAAACACAGCTTTGGTCTTTGCAGCAAAGGACCTGAAGAGAAAGCTCCAACTGAAGAAGAAACAGCTGAAGCAGAGAGACCGGGAGCTCCAACTGATGTCACAGAAAGTTGTTGCTCTGACCGAAATTGTGAAGACGTGGGCGGAAGAGCTGTCCGAGAGCGAGTGGGAGGAGTCAAGTTCAGACGAAGAAGGCGAGATAAAGTTCAAGCCGATGAGAGCAAGACACATGTATAGTGTGGGCAAACTGGAGGATTCGACTTCAGAGGAAGAAGAAATAAGGAGAGAGTTGGAGCCGATGAGAGCAAGAAAGGTATATAGTGAGGGTGAAATCGAGGTTTCAACTTCAGGAGAAGAAATCGAGAGCGAGCTGGACTGGATGAGAGCAAGAAACCTACACAGTGTGGGCGAACTGGAGGATTCGACTTCAGGAGAAGAAATCGAGAGCGAGTGGGAACTTCCTCTGAAACATCTTCAAGACAAAAGAGAGACGGCGTTGGAGCAGATCACGGTTAAGGAAGAAGAAAGACGGAGAGACTTGGAGAAGACGATGGCGATGGAAGCGGAGACACAGCAGAAGAATGAGCAGCCGTCATAAGGGGAATCAATAAAGTCTTCATGAAGCAGCATGAATCGGTCCATTTTTCTTGAGTTGTAATCCAAAGTAATCCAAAGTCATGGAAACTTGCCGCCATATTGGATAATGTCAAACTGAAACTGAAATGAACTGCTCAGCTTTATAGCTTTCTCACTTTTATACAATCAGAAAGGAAACAGTAATCAGGCTAACAGGTCTTGCAGCTGAAAGACATGTCAATGTTTCAGACTTTTCATGTGAAAAGGAAATTAGGTTCAACTTTGTCATTTTTCAAAGATTTAAATATTTTATATGTCAATTCATTTCACAATGAATTGAAATAGTTCATTCTAGGGCTGAAAAATATATCGTTATTGTATTTCTATCGAGGTTTGAACATTAAAAATATTAAAATCGAAAAAGCAAGATATGAACGATATAGATTTTCATCAATAAAACTCTTTTGTTTTATGATTTAATTTTTCTGAAAAGTGCTTAGTTTTTCCCGAGTCATATCGTATCATACCGAGATATCTGGCATGAACATCGAGATATAAAGTGTGTCCATATCGTTCAGCCCTGGTTCATTCTCTCGTCCTTGTTGTGGAGGTGGGAGTGAGGGTTGGAAGCACAAGGAGGGAAGGGAGGGAGTTCAGCTTCCTGATCGCCTGGTGTATGAAACTGTTGGGTCCCCGGTGGATTCTGAAGGCTTTGCGGGTGAGACGGGTTGAGCACATGTCCTGAATGTCCTGCACGTTACCATGGAGATGAACAACATTTACTCTGGCAGACTGCTGACTGATAACTAAGCCGCCCAAGAAGGGACTTCCTGTTTCCTTCCAGCACACCAAAATAAAAGCACCATCTTATTCATTAGTTTAATCTTCTTTCTGCCTGTGTTAACAGACAAAACACTTAAAATGTGTGTATTTAATGATATTCTTGTAATGTTGCTGAACTAATCAATGAGACGAGCTGTGTGCTTTTATTTTGGCGCGCTGGATCGAAACAGGAAGTCACTTCAACTGGCATATTTAGCGTCAAAATAGGGTCTATATGAATGTTTTGTTTCATTCTGGTATCAGAAAGTTAAGCAGATCGCCCAGTAGGAGTAAATACAGGCACGTATGTAGCATGAAGCTAATGTTGGAATCATTGTTAGCATTCTCAAGTATCAGTGCAGTAGTGAGTGGAGTGAGTTGTTCAAGTTACTTCTCGTCTGATTACAAAGTGAGGAGAGAGTGACCTAAGCAGTGAAGCGTCAAAGTGATGCCCGGGGATTCTGAGATCAGGGACGGCCTTGAACACATTCATATTTAATATTACTTAAAGGAACAGGCCAGCGTTTTTCCACACTGAGATATGTTCTTACCTGAGCTGTGACGAGTTCTTTAGGACCTGTCTGATCTTCAGTCACGTAAACACAGCGCAGACGGCGTTAGCATTTAGCCTCTCCCTCTCTCCTCTATAGCTCCAAAACAGGTCAAGATAGAAGCTACCAAGCTCTTCCATCCATCCATTTTTTTGGATTTCTTTGTAGTGGAACACTTCACGTAACCATATTTAAATAGGGAAAATGTGCCGGGAAAGCAACAAAAACATGACAAACATGTGGCGACAACGTGACAAAAAGTTTCAATCACTTTTGTAAGTCTTTCTTTTATTACATTCATTATGTCTTCTTGAGTAATAAACTTTACTTTTGTAAGTCTTAGCTTTCAAACAGTCTTAGCTGTAGCTCTTCGGTCAAGAAGCTGTTAGTTTTGGGTAAAGCCGAACTGGAGAAAATGCACTCGGTTAAGGGTTAAATATGTATTTGTGGAAGTGTTTGGGCCAGGCTGGTCCAGTCCCAGTCCGCCCCTGCCTGTGGGGGTAATACAAGAGTTAATGGGATGATTGGAGGGTCTTTCATCTCCCCCTGGTGTCTCTGGACAGAAAACCACACTTGCAGCTTTCCTGCCTATGGGTCAAAGTCACCAATACACACTAATAGAATCACAAAGAAGAAGCTAACAGGCTAACGGGCAAAGCTAACTGCGGGCTAGCGTCACGCAAGTGACGGAAAAAAAAGAAATCAATCAATATCTTATTAAAGTTAATAAGTAAGGATTAAACACCTCGGAGCCGCGTTAGCCGGTTCTAACGCCCGACACAGTGTTGTTCCTCCTGCATTATAACGTCTAACGCGGCTCCTCGTTGTTTAATCCGCTTATACCAGGGTCCCACAAACCTAACATTTATAATAAATGTGTTTTTCATTGACTAAAGTCACTAAATCTGCCAGACTACGGGACTATTTTGTGTGGGTTATTAGCCGGTCACTGAAGGCTGGTCTCAGAGCGAGTCATTCTCCGCAGCTATTACGAGGATCTCAGTCAGGCTCAACGACACAACATCAGCACAGAATCACAACACAACAGGACTAACCCGGAAACACTTTTCCCTGGAAGGAAACACCGATATGCGGCACTCGTGGGCAGGAGTTATTTACCTTTTACAAGGTTTAACCTGAAGCTAAAGCTAGCTAGCTCAACCAGCTCAACTGTTTATGGAAACAGCTGCGGTGGAGTCGCTCACACCTGGGCCCCCCCAACTCAAACTTTTATGTTTGACTTTACTAATCCAGACAAAGATGCTTCAATGCAGGATCATTTTATGTACGCCTGAAAATGATGAATAGCCTTAACCGTTTCCAATAGAAATGTAAAGCTCATATGTTATTAACAGTAGCTAACCTAGCTGCTCACTCTCCTCTACAAACATTTAGCAAACACTAAATCCATCTCATACGTTCCTGTCAGTCACTAATTACGCCTTTATCTGACTCAGCTGTGTCAGGCGTTGCTATGGCGACGCCACAGCGGAGTGACATCCCAGTGATTTAACTACCGGACTACGTGTGCGGTTATACCAAAATAATGCACCAGCCAATCAGAGTCCAGTATTCACCCAGACCATGGTGTAAGATAAGTTAATCACATGATACAGATGTGGTAATGACTCTGTGAATTCATCCTTTTATTCTGTGTGTATTTACTGACTCAACTCGAGTAAACCTTATCATAGAATCTTTAGCCTTTCTCTAAACCAGCACAGACACATCCTGTCCCTGCACACTTGCACAAACAGCTCACGCTCTTTTGTTTGTTTGTTTCCGAAGCGTGGTTTGAGTGAAACCGCATTGTGAAAGTTCTGTACAGTTTAGCAGCCGCCCACACAGACCCGAGCAGCCAATGAGACTCCGCCCACACAGACCCGAGCAGCCAATGAGGCGCCGCCCACACAGACCCGAGCAGCCAATGAGACGCCCACACAGACCCGAGCAGCCAATGAGGCGCCGCCCACACAGACCCGAGCAGCCAATGAGACGCCCACACAGACCCGAGCAGCCAATGAGGCGCCGCCCACACAGACCCGAGCAGCCAATGAGACGCCCACACAGACATGAGCAGCCAATGAGACGCCGCCCACACAGACATGAGCAGCCAATGAGACGCCCACACAGACCCGAGCAGCCAATGAGGCGCCGCCCACACAGACCCGAGCAGCCAATGAGACGCCCACACACACCCGAGCAGCCAATGAGACGCCCACACAGACCCGAGCAGCCAATGAGACGCTGGAACACGGGTTTGGGGAAGACGTCGTGCAATGAGTGGTCTGACAGATTCCGATCAAGCCTGCATGGCAAGAAAGGATCGTGCTGTTTGCCACCGTGGGAAAAAGTACATCTTGTAGTTCTTAGGTGTTTTTGCCAAACGCCTTTGTCATGTGTAAGTCATAAGCCCCGTTTCGACAGGACCGGAGCGGTTTGAAGGTGTTTCCACAGCCAAAAGGGAACTGCTCCTAAAGGGGGGTCCAAACCGGTCCAGGGGTCATGGGGTCTGGAGTGGTTTGCAAACTCGACCGGTTTGGGGAAAGGGGAGGGGGCTCGTCACCGCTCTGATTGGTCAGGACATATCCAAGTTTCAAAGGCTCCATCATGACTGGTTCACAGATAATATATCTCTACTCACAGCCTGATTTTGATGAGAAGTTATTCAATTCAATTATATATTTTCCCTCATAGTTATGTCAGTATCTGCTCAAGTTTGATTTGCACAGTTTTCCCAGACGTTGTTTGTTATTGCCTAAATGAGAGGAGCGAGGCCTCACATCTCCCTCTTTTATTTTAGAATTCACTGTCGAACTAAAAATAAAAGGTTTACTCGTTTTGGGCATTTTTGTGATTTTTCTTTTTTCTGAATACCTGTTCCTCTGGTGCTTGGAAACTGTTCAAACACTGGAGCCTCTGTCCCTCCTAATGGCCAAAGTTTGCAGATACAAAGGTGTTTTGATGCAGGATAAAGCTCCGTGACATCAGGCTGTGGTTGTTGCCTGTCACGTAAGGGATAATGTATAGAACGCTGGTCATTATCGGGAAAATAAGCACCGACAGGGCGAACCGGACCCCGACACGAACGCTGGTCTATATAGAACGCTGTATAAACCAGCGTTCTATACATTATCCCGCTTATTATTCGGCCATTTGCAACTGAACACACACAACATAAACTTCGTACACTTTTATGAAGGTCGAAAGGTTTATTTAATGACTTCAGCGACAAATAGTTCCCAAAAGTTTGCGCGTTGCTCGGCAGCGTTTGGCTAGGCTAGAAGCAGCAAGGCTAGCAGCTAGCCTAGCTACTTAGCTGAAGGCGCAGTTGGAGGAATGTTGGTGAATCTCTGGGTAAGTTGAAAGTCAGACTCACGATTCCCCGACTTCTCTCTCAGTGACGGGACAGATAGTGTCGCTGCTACGTACGTGCGGAGTGATATGAAAACACCAACTCAGACGTGCTTTATCAGAGAATAATGACCGGGAGAACGTTGGGAAATCCCATTCAAATCAACGGAGCTTCTACTTACGTTGTGAAGAGCCGTATAATAATGCATATAAATGACCTTGGCCCCTCCCATAACGACCCAGAGCACTTTGTCCTAAAGATACTGGGAACACAAACCTGCGGGCGCCGCCCCTCCCTAAATGAACCGGTCTCACATGAACGAACTGGTCTCGTGCTGTGGAAATGGGCCTGTTGTAGACGGTCACTGGAGTGGGCAGGTTTTAGTGTCTTGCCCATGTGCACAACGAACATGTCAATAGGTTTTTTTGCTCCATCATCAAACCAAAGCAGAAAAGAAGTGGAACGTGATGTTCTATAATCAACAATCTAATCAAACGACCTGTGATTAATCACTAATTACATCTTTAACTGTAAGATTAACGGCATAGTAATGCTGCACGTTACCCTGGAGATGCCACGAAGCTGATGCTGCTCAAAGATGAGGTGTTTTAAATGTAAAATGGTTTAAATGACTCTATGGACACAGACATGTATATGGTTAGTCTGGTGTTATCAGTGACTCAGGTGCTCTGTGGAGCGGGTCACACTGTTTTTAATGCAGGCTAGCTGATACCATAGAAATGCACTAGCCTTGCATTAGCCTAGCGCCACGAAACTCTTCAAATATAAGAACTGCATGAATTACAAAAAAATATCTCCATAAATCAGCAACACTCTGGATAACGAGGACACGAGGCCTGTGTCAAACATCCTGAAACATCCCTTTAACCTTTGACCGAGGCCACGGCTTTGTCCATTTAGTGACTTTGACTTCTTTTACCTTCATGACTAAAATGTCATCCTCTGTTTTTCAGGATGAAGATCTCGGCAGCTTCCTCTCAAACTTACTGAAGAAAGGGCTTCCATCGATCTGCTGAAGGAGCTTCAAGGCAACACGTGAAAGTTAAGGGTCAAAGTTCACCTGGAAACAAAGCTCTTTCAAAAGTGTCTCGTACTCTTTAGTTTTTACTGCACAGAACGTGTTTTTCACTTACAAAGACTGAAAAGAAGAAAAAACACAGTGAACATTGTGACAGAGCAAAGAAAAAAGTCATTATTTTGATGTACAGTCGACTTTAATAAATCATTTTTCCGAGATAAAGCACATTATTTACACATTTCTTTTATCTTACTATATTTTATAAGTAAGAAAAGTCTCCCTGGCTCGAATTGTTGCTTCATCTACAGAAGCTCCAGTGCACTGTTCATTGATTTCATTTTGGACAAAGGTAAAACCCGGGAGAGTCAATAAACCACCAAACTGTCCTGATAGTTCTTCACTCAAACTGCACCGTCCAGTTGTTAGCATGTCTTTGTCCAAAAATAGTGGCTTGAATTTTAGTTTTTGCTGTGGATGATTCCCCTACAGTCAGCGGAGGAGGCTCCACCATCATCATCAAGTGTCTTTTCCACAGGGGGCAAGTTGACAAACACAATATGCTTTTTTACAGACTCGCTGCACCAGATTTAACGTTTAAAATCAGGCCACAAATCTAATGTGAAACTGCTTTGTGAAGACTGAGCTGCTGCTCCACTTTCGCCCGTGAGCAAACGCTTCATAGACTTTAAGTTTTAAAACGTGATCTGTCGATGCTGAGGCGACAAACCCAGCTCACCAGCCATAATTACACTGCAATAACTAATAACCTCTGACCCCCCGCCTGAACCAATGCATTCTGTCCTCTTTGGCCATTATATAGGCCTGTGTAGCACCTCATTTGAAAGCTAAGACCCACAAAACTGATCTTTTTCCTCGCGTTGTTGCCGTGTTGTGTCACCTTTTGTATGTTTTTTTCTTTTTTTTTCATTTTTTGTCACTTTTTGGTTGAGTTTTTATCTTTTTTGTTGCGTTTACATCCTTGTTTTCTTCTCATTTTTTGTGGCTGTTTTGGTGCTTTTTTCCCCAAGAAGCTTTTTGATTAGGGTAAAGTCAAACTGGATGAAATGGGATCCGTTCAGGTGGAAGGTAAGAGGTTAAAATAGGTATATGTGTCTTTGATTTGAGTCATTAACTCCATGAAATCTGTCAGTGGGTTAAGTTTGTCACACTTATATTAAAGGTGCACTCAGTAACTTGTGGCTATGGGTGGTTTTGTTTTCCCTCACGGTGGCCTGGGACACTCTCAAACTTACCAGAAACCCTAATAAGAATGGATCCTGGAGGCCACCATGATGGAAGTAACGGCGCCGAGCGAACCACCCATACAACACAAAACACACAAATATCTGTGAGAAAAAATCAGGATAAAAGTGTTGTTATGTAACATTTTCTGTTGTGTTTGTGCATATGTGACCTTGTAGTGACCCAGCGGCTGCATGAGGTCAGTGTGGAGCCTTGACTTTCCATCATCGTCTCTACTACACTCCAGGAACAGTTGTTTGTAGGTTTTCTGGTTTTCCACGTGATCAAAAGTAAAGGTACCACAGGTACCACGCTGACCACTCGTACAGCCGCTGGGTCACGACAAGGTCAGACAGAAACATCACTTTAGTTTTTCACATAAAATATGAACAACACATTATATAGCCATGTGGTAAATGGACAGTCTGCCCCAGGGCGGCTGTGGCTTCAACAGTTTAGCACCACAGAGTGAATGAATAATGACTCTGTGGTGCTTTGAGGAACTTGTGACACAGGCTTGTAAAGTGCAATACAAGTGTCAGCCATTGTTATTAATGAAGCTACAGTCAAATCACAGCTTCTTATTATTCATTTATTAATCAATCAATCAAAGTTTATTTATATAGCACTTTACAGCAACACCAGGAGGACCAAAGTGCTTCACAGAAAGAAAAAAACATTTTAAAAACACCAAATAATTACAACCTAGACACAATTCAGTGCTCTAAGTATTAAAAGCAATGGAAACATGTTCTCTGTTATGCGCCCGCGAGCCGCCGCTGGAGCTGAACTTCGGGCCGCGACCCGATGAGTTTGACCCCCCTGCCCTAAGTGTTGCCTCAGGGACAGATTTCTTGAAGTTAGTCACTCAAATCAGAGGCAGATGTAATTATTTAAAGGTACATATTTGCATAAAGGTTTGCCGTTTGTGTGAGTCAAACATCAGGTGACTGTGATGACATAGACGCCCCTCTTCCTCCCCATCCCTCTGCTGACCCACGAGGCCTCGGGGCGTTTGCCGTGTGTTTGTATGAGTCAGACATCAGGTGACTGTGATGACATAGACGCCCCTCTTCCTGCCCATCCCTCTGCTGACCCACGAGGCCTCGGGGCGTTTGCAGTGCCCAGTGGTGACGTAGTAAAGCACGGGGTCGAGGCAGGTGTTGAGAATGGCCAGAGCGACCGTGACCCGCCGGGCCACGTGGACGGCGCTCACGGCGGCGCAGCTCCCGATCACCTTCATGTGCCCCAGGACGTGCAGCAGGTAAACCACGTGATAGGGCAGGAAACACAGCACCGTGATGGCCAGGATGGCGTAGATCACTCGCACCGCCTTCTGCGCCGCCCTCGTCTTTATCCTGGAGATGCGCCTGGCGGCGGCGGGGTAGCACACCAGGATGACGACGGAGGGCAGGAGCGAGCCGAAGACCAGGCAGAACACGCTGAAGTCCCTCAGGCGCGACTCCCACTCGCTCTGCTCGAAGTTCTCGAAGCAGCTGTGGCTCCCGGACGGCCTGCGGACGGTCATCAGCGGGCCCATGAGCAGGAACACCAGCACGCCCGCCCCGGCCACGCCCCACAGCAGGACGCTGGCCGCCGCGGCGCACCAGACCCTGTGCAGCTTCAGGTAGACGAGCGGGCGCACGGTGGCCAAGTATCGGTCCAGGCAGATGCACGTCATGAAGCACATGTTCACGTACATGCCGGCGTGGAAGAGCGAGCCCGTGATGCGGCACGCGGCGTCGCCGAACACCCAGTGGTTGCGGTTCAGGTGGTAGTGGATGCGGAGCGGGAGGGTGCACAGGATGGTGACGTCGGCCAAGGCCAGGTTGGTGATGAAGACGCTGAAGGACGAGCGAGGGCTGACCTGGAAGGTGAAGTAGTAAAGCGCCGCCAGGTTCCCCGGCAAACCCACCACCAGGGCGAGGATGGACACGGGCGGGAACAGGTAAGACTCGTAGCTCTGGGTGTCGGGAGACTGGGCTCTGCAGCTCGTGTTCATCATGAGGAGTTTATGTTTCAGAGATGAACCCGCTGTCGAACAAAGGAAACAAAACACGGGGTCAGAAACATCACACTGACTGCACTGCAGAAAGCAATGAACTAGATCAGTATAAACATCTCGATTTGAGCACAATAATCCACATGTCAGTTGTTTTGACTGGTTAAGAAGTTGTTGGGCATTTGTCCTGGATTATTTCACTTGTTCTGAGATGTTTCTGACTCGTTTCGATACATTTCGTCCTCATTTCAGGTCATTTTCTTTGCCAATGGGGAAAGAAAACTGGTCTTATCTCATTGGCAATTTAACTTTCTTATTTCAAGCGAGATTTACCCTAGAACTGGTGTGAAATGTCCTCAAACAAGCAAAGGAAACTCGGTCCAATCAGGAAAAGTGTCTAAATGAGTGAAAACCGACAAAAACAAGAAACATTTCCTCAATTCAAGTCATTTAAGACAAAGCTTGATATTCACTTTTTGTAGTGTGTTGGGTTTTATCTGGAGTCGCTGCCATTGGTCAGGTCTAGGTTTTTATTTGAAGTAAATACAGATTTTTCATTTGGTTTTGAATGCGGTGATTTATTTTGTCTTAAAGGAACAGGCCACTGTTTTTACATACTGAGATATGTTCTTACCTCACTTTAGTCGAGTTAATATATCCCCGTCTGGTCTTTGTCCGTGCGCTCACACATACACAGCCTCTCCCACATGTCACATAGCTCCAAAAAAGCTCACGATAGAAGCTACCAAGCTCTTCCACGTGTTCCCTATTTAAATAAAGTTACGTGAAGTGTTTTCATGCAAAGTATATTTACACAGAAATGTAGCATGTCGATTTTATAAGCAGATAAAGAGGGGCACTATATTGTGAGGCGTAATGATACGAGGAGTAAAACGTCCGCGCAGTAACTCCTAAAGGTTATTGACGGAAGTGAGCGGGGAAGTCTTCTATCGTGAGCTTTTTTGGAGCTATGTGACATGTGGGAGAGGCTGCGTATGTGTGAGCGCACGGACAAAGACCAGACGGGGATATATTAACACGTCTAAAGTGAGGTAAGAGCATATCTTAGTATGTAAAAACGGTGGCCTATTCCTTTAACTTAAAGAGACTAGATTCAAGTTGGTCATTTTATCCTCACTACTGCCACCTCAGGTCACACGTGTAACTGCAGCTTCTATATGAAGCTCGTGCATGACGACACTTCAGACCCGGTGAACAGGTCTGAGCTCATTCTACACATGAGGACATGGAGGAACATGAAGAGGAGGAAAATACTTAGGAATAGTTCCCTGTGTTTACACACTGAGATCTGTTCTTACCTGAGTTTAGACAAGCTGGTGCGTACCTGTCGATGTTGTTTGCATTTAGCTTCTCCCCATGTTTTCCTACAGCTCCAAACGGGTGAAGTTAGAAGCGACTGAGCTCTTCCACAGGCAAAGACCAGACGGGTACAGATCAACTCGTCTAAGCTCAGGTAAGAACAGATCACAGTCTGGAAAAACGGTGAACTGTTCCTTTAAGTCTAAATATCTCGCCACATGGACAGATCTTTTGAAGTTAGATTCTCAAATCAAAGACAAAAGTTCTTATTTCAGGAACATTTGACTTATTTCAAGATTGTTTTTGCAGGGTCAATAGATTTCTTCTTCCCTGATGGTACGAACATATTCCAAAATGACAGGATTCATGGGGCTCACATTGAAACATCACTGTCACAGAGTCCAGATCTAAACCCCACTGACAATCTTATCTTTGTGCTGGAGAAGGGTTTGTGCAGTGGTCACACTTTCCCATCATCATTACAACACTCTGACTGCTCTTGGACTGAAAACTACAGGCGGCTCAACAACACATTCGACCGTGTGACCAGGAGTTTAATCCTATAAAAGTAAACTATTGAAGTCTCATCATGAGGAGCAGTGACACCGTTAGGATTTCCTCTGTGAGACTGAAGATTATACATTTCCAAAATGTTCTGAAATGCATTAGTTTAGCCGTCTTCCCTTCGATGTTTTTGCTTCTGGAACTTTTTACAAATGTGCTCTTAGAACTTACTATATCAGGGGGAGGCAGGTTCTCTCGGTGGAGCCGGTTTTCTTCAAAAGACCAAAGGCCGAACCCTCCAAATGAAGCAACTGAAGTAAAGCATCACTTTCTACATATGCCAGTGTTGTACATCAGACACACTGGAAACATGTAAATTAGATAAATGACTTAAAATCACGTGAATAAAGTTTTTTTTTATGTTAAATTTGAGTCGGTTTGAACTAATCTAAGATCAGATAAAAACACTAATGCAAATGGAACAAATAGAAATCCCACTGGAAATCAAATAAATAAACTTTTACTGTGGAAATTGTTTATTATTGACTTGAAATTATACAAAATAATCTGAATTATTCCATTGGCAAGAATAGGTTTAATCTGCTCTAAGGCCAGACCAAATCTACTCCAGCTTTAGATTTAGTCTCTTCATTCAAGTAGATTTAAATTCATTTCTACTTATTGATGAGTTTTCTTTAGGATTATGGCCTAAAGGGTCTAAGACATTTTAAGGAATTGACAGTATTTTTAACATGTCTTCAGTTCTTTAACAGGCATTTGAGCTTTGATCTCTTTCTCAAACTCATCTCGAGGGCCAGAGTTTGATGATGGAGGGCCGGTTTTAGCCCCCGGGCCTGACGTTGCCGACCCCTGTACTACGGGGATTAATAAACTATAACTTCTTATCTTAAATCAGTGAAAGGAAAATTGCCATGAAGTTTTTTCCCAAAGTTGTGCGACCACAGACAGTGTTAAAGTACGGCTCATGTTTGATGAATATTTTCATACTTATTGGTCTCAGTCACTTCAATTACATTAAAACAACAATTTAAAATCCGTCCATTTCCAACCTTCAACTTAAAACAAAATATCTGGACTTGGGTTTAAATGAGAAGAAGATTAAATTAACCACATGAATAACTGAAAATCTACACCTTTGGCCTGTATTGTCCCCCCAAACATCAGGCCATCAGGGCAAGTGAATAAAGGCGAGATTACAATTTAAAGATATCAATGTTGTGTCCTATATGTGTGGACAGGATGTTATAAAGTATAATTATAACTAAGAAGAAAGACCGGGCTCACCTTCTGATGCTGTGGAGGTGAAGCATCTATGAAGACAGATAAACCTGAGTGCTGTGAGGGCTCGTGTCGTGTGCACATCGTGCTCAGCGAGGATTCAAAGTGTCGATGCAGAGCAGTGGGCTGTTCTGTTTCCTGTCTGGGTTCAGCTTTGACGTGACTGAGGGAGGGGGGCGGGGCGGGGGGGGGGGGGGCGTCTCTGAAGGCTGTGGAAAGAAAACGGCACAAGGTAAGACGTTTCAGAATGGTCTGCAATCTTACATCATATTATCGATCATAGCAGTGTCAGTGCAGCCTCGATTTAGTCCTTTTAATCGCTGTTTATTTGTCCCTTTATCACATGGATCAAGGCCGATCATAACTTTATTTCCCGTTGAAACACTGGATCTTCAATGCACAAATGTTGAACTTTGTCGTTAGTTAGTTAATTTATTTTCTTCGATCATTATGAACATTTAAATCACATGTTTTCCAAAGATCTTAGACATTATACAATAAGAAAAACACATACATTAAGAATTAAATTTAAATGAAGCCTGACCGACAGGGGTTTAGGCTGAAGCTGAGACTTATTCTGCCTCTAACCCCTTTTACAAACTGTGACTCTGTGTCCAAAGAGACACATTATACACTTTCTCTAATACCAACGATGGAAACACTTAAGCACAAAACTTAAACTTCAACAAACAAAAATTATGCTATGTTTCCTCGATCGACTTCTCTTCTAATGCTCTTCATTCAAGTGTTCTATACGTCTCTATCATGTTTAACTTATACATTTTCTTAAATGCTTTAATAGTTTTGGAGCCTTAAGTTGAACAGATAAACCGTTCCATAGATCAACGCCTTTAACTGATAAACACCTCCTCTTAGTATTACTGAGCGCCAGAGGTTTCTGTAGCAGATCAGTTCCTCTGAGGTTGTTTATAGATTCTCTAGTTTGAAACATCTCCTGTAAACACTGAGGGAGCCTGAGACTGTGAGCTTTGTACATCACCACTGCTGTGTAAACATCAACAAGATCATATAATTTTAAGATATTTACATCTTACGTCGTCTACATTATATTAGTGACGGGGTTGATCAATTCACTGTTTTCTTCACGACCTTCTGTTAAATCACAATCGAACACGATAAACGCACATTATAATGAGGTTCATATGAGTTCAGTGGAGAAGATGGACTATTTTACAATTTGACTTCCTTTTGTTGTTGTTTTTTACCTAATATTCAAGACTTTGGTTAAAACTTGTTCCTAATTTTCCCTGGTTTGACAATATTTACAATGTTTTTCTTATTGGACATTGTTCGGGTAATAGTCATTTAAGTAAGTAAGTGCTCAAGACAGAGCGAGTCAAAACAAGACTTAAAAATGCAAATAACTCAAAGTATTTTATCTACACTCTTGCCTCTTACTGTAATTGATTCATTCTATGTTGATGTTTTTATTGATTGTATTTGTTTTCCGATATTCATGCAACTGTGAAGCTTTGAGTTGCCTTGTTTATGAATTGTGCTCTACAAATAAAGGTGTGGGGCACGGTTTAAACCTCTCTTAAATTAAGCTTCAGCGCAAATTCAACCTGGAAGACGTCCCGGCAGCCTCCATTCAACACCATCAGCCTCCATTCAACACCATCAGCCTCCATTCAACACCATCAGCCTCCATTCAACACCATCAACGCCTCCATTCAACACCATCAACAGCAGCCTCCATTCAACACCATCAACGCCTCCATTCAACACCATCAACAGCAGCCTCCATTCAACACCATCAACGCCTCCATTCAACACCATCAACAGCAGCCTCCATTCAACACCATCAACAGCAGCCTCCATTCAACCCCATCAACGCCTCCATTCAACACCATCAACAGCAGCCTCCATTCAACCCCATCAACGCCTCCATTCAACCCCATCAACGCCTCCATTCAACCCCATCAACGCCTCCATTCAACACCATCAACGCCTCCATTCAACACCATCAACAGCAGCCTCCATTCAACACCATCAACGCCTCCATTCAACCCCATCAACGCCTCCATTCAACACCATCAACAGCAGCCTCCATTCAACCCCATCAACGCCTCCATTCAACACCATCAACAGCAGCCTCCATTCAACCCCATCAACGCCTCCATTCAACACCATCAACGCCTCCATTCAACACCATCAACGCCTCCATTCAACACCATCAACAGCAGCTTCTCTAATCACCCAATCACAATCCAATCGCAGTCGGTCTCTGTGAGTCTCTTCAGGCTGAAACACAGTTGAATGTTTAAAGCACTGACTGACCTGTGGCCCTCCATGCTGTACATGTGTCTGTGAGGCCCTCAGTGAAATACATTTGGACGCCCCTGGTCTGTGTTTCTCATTCATTTCATGTTCTCCTCATTAAAAACATCAGGGCTTATGCACAGTTTCCCCACGTGACGTCTTCCTGGACAGTCAGACCTGGACTTCCTGTCGCTGATCGTTTACGTTCACAATGAGCAGGTCCCACAAATATAGAGAAGCTCAGGATCTGGTGAAGGACGAGTCACTGATGGAGTCACAGAAACGTGTTACAAACATCATGTTCACTGTGAATCTGCCCCAAAGGAAACGCCAGCTGTCGTGAGGGGCGGAGCTTTATCTTAGAGCTAAAGGCTAGTGTTGAAAATGATAATATAACATGTAAACAAGTCAATATTATTTAAACTAACAGGACCATTCTGTTTTGCGCAGCTCGTTCAAAACTTTTTATTTTTTATTGTGTGTTAGCCGCGTTAGCTGCGTTAGCCGCGTTAGCCTCAAGACAAAAACATCCACGTTATGAACACGGAGTTTCCTCCAGTGAAGTCGTTGCGTCTCATGTAATATTTTCTAACCTGCTCCGTCACATCTGAGCTTTTACTCTCTGTCCTTCACCAGATCTTTAGCTATGGCTTCATTTCTGTGGGACCTGCTCATGTTAATGGGACGAGAGAGCGGACAGGAAGGACAGCGTCTGGCTGACTGTCCAGGCGGAAACACGTGGGGCCACTTTTATTTTTATTTAATTTAACAGAGACGTGATTGCAAAATAAGAAAGCTGTCAAAGTACATGTACACAGATAAGCACATTCACATGTTTAAGGCCAGGAGGGAGACGCTGAACCAAAACAAAACATAAAAAAGAAAAGAAAAGAGGGAAATACAGAAAATAAAGTCAAAGTCATACAGAGAAGATCAAGACAGAAAAGGGGGATTTTTAATCATTCATTATGATACAGGATGACATACAGGCAGCATTTACTGTGTTAACATGAGGTATTTGCAGAGTGCTTATGGGCTTCGATGGCTTTTTGATTCGCCACAGTCTTTATTGTTTTACAATGTTAAGTTTATTTATAATTGATGTCCATTTGTCTTTGTTTGTGCCCACTTAGTTTTATGAATATGATGTTTGGCCACGTGGGGTCACTGTGCATAAGACCATTTACTCAAAACCTTCTTTCGAATACACTTCAAATATAAAGAGAAGTGTGTGTGGCTAATCCATGGTCTAGTTTGAGATATTACAAACACACTTTATCAGAATAAATGTATCAAGTGGGATAAACTGAAAAGAGCGTGGGAAACCAATAGATACAGACGCATCTCTGAAATCGGCCATATATGGTCATTTTTGAAAACAGTTAATGGGGAAAACAATTTATTATTAAAAAACTACTGTAACAAACGCTGAATTATGAATATAGTTTCTACTAAATAAACAAAGACATGGAGAGGAGCAAAGTGGCTCAACAGCCCATAAATACATGAATAACGGAGAGTGCTAACTTGATGCTACATGTTAGCATCGGGCTAATGCTAACGGTTAGCTAGCGTTTGCTACAACTGCCGTTTTTTCACTTCCACTGCACAATCTGCTGTGAGAAAATATCCATATGGGCCCGATTTAGACTTGACTTTATTTACGTGATAAATGAGTTCATATTCCACCAGAAAATGGCAAAAAAAAAAGAGGTGCCGTCTGTATCTATGCTCTTATTTTGGCGAGTCCTAACCGGAAGTGACTCTCCAGCTGGCGGAAGTTGTGGTAAGTATTCAAACATTTCCCACAGCTGTGTTTACTTCGGTTCGTACGTGAACAGAAACGAGGCTTTAAACGCTTTTGTGGAGAGTTGAGGCAGTTTGACCCGCGCAGGTCGGTCCAAACCGGTCCGAACAGGAAACCAAACCCCGGTGAGCGAAATGTGTGCGTAATAAAAGCGGAAACCAAGGCTTCTCCACAGGGCTGCGGCTGATACTAGCTTCTGTAGCTCACTTCTTAGTACTGAGGAAGAACTGAGGTCGGGTTAAAATGTCGGCGGCTGAATCCGAAGCGGAGCCACACACGGCTAAAGGAGACGCTGAAGGAGGAGAAGCTGAAGGAGACTGTGAAGCTGCTGAGGAAAAGTGCTACATCTGCCTGGGCCCGTTTGAAGAGCAGAGTGTGGGAGCTCTGGGAAACTGCCTGCATGAGTTCTGCCTCCAGTGCATCATCCAGTGGTCCAAGGTAAGCACACCTGGGTTACCTGCACTTTGACCATCCCTTTGTGTTTATATCAGTGTTTCTCAAACCTTTACACCGTCTCATAAACATGACCTCAGTACCTCCAGGTCTACCTCAGGATCTGCCTCAGGCTCACACTGACTGAACTCAGGACGGAACTGGGTCTAAAACAGGTCTAACTTTACTCTGAACTCGGTGTTTTGTGCAAATCAGGAAAGCACCAGAACCTTCTAACCCCCACTTAACCCGAGCACATGTTCTCCAGTTTGGCTTTACTCAAATCTAAAAGCTTCTTGATAAAAGTGTGAAAATGGCAACAAAACTGAGCCCAAACCAAGATGAAAATGCAGCAAAAGAGCGACAATCAGGAAGTGACAGAAACATGTGACGAAGCAACGAAAAGATGTTTTTATTTGTCAAACCATGTGATTGGTTTGAAATGATGTTTCTCTCATCCTTGATTGTGGAGAAGGGGGAGGGGAGGGAGTTCAGCTTCGCGATGGCCCTGTGTACGAAACGCACTCGGTTAAGTTTCAAGTTTAATGGTTTTGTAGAGCCCAACATCACAACAGTAGTCTCCTCACAGCTGCACCAAACACTAAGGCAATAAAACAGAGCAATAAATATGACAATTAAAAGTTCAGGTGAATCCAGGCAAATGTAATGTCCAATAGGAGGCGGCGACGAGCGGCGTGGGCGTCCCCCGTCCTTAGACTCTCCAGCACGGCAAGGAAAAACTCAAAAACCCGACAGGAGAAAAGAGAAACCTTGGGGAGAACCACAGAAGGAGAGATCCACTCCCATGGACGGACAGGCTATAGAGACCCAGGGCCGAAGGATCCCTCAGCAGACGGGCCGAGATCACAGACCGTCCAGTCCTCGGATTCCAGAATGCCAGTTCCTCCGTTCACCCAGGTTCCTCCGTTCGATCTAGACAGGCACTCCCGAGGGGGAGTGGGACAGGAGACACCATGTGAATAGTGATGAACAGATTACAGATAAATGAAATACTGTATCATAATAAAACAAAGTCTGCAGTCAGAAGAAGAGGATAGCGCTCAGTGGACCGTACTTCCCACAGCAGTGTTTCTCCTGAGGTTAAAGGAACAGGCCACTATTTTCCCAGACTGTGATATGTCCTGAGCTTAGACGAGTTGATCCGTACCTGTCTGGTCTTTGTGCCCGTGGAAGAGCTGGGTCACTTCTAACTTCACCCTGTTTGGAGCCATAGGATATAGGATACAGGATGTAGGATGTAAGATGTAGCAGGGTCGGCAAGTTTGCATCATAGAGGGAGGATTTTTATCAATGCCAAAACATCCAGGGCTGAACCATTGTAGCCTCTTCTGCAAATGTTTAACATCAGTGGTTCCTCGTGGTTTGACTTCGGGATCCACCATCACCCCATAGGACGACGAGCCTGCACCCAAATAAAACTATATCATAATATAACATTGTATATTCCACACATTTTATTGAACAAGCCGTAGATTTGCCTTAACCAAAATAAACAAATAACCTTCATTTTAACGACTCAGTTTTCATGCAGTTTCAGATGGAAAATATTAAACAAAGGTTCCCAAAGGCTCATGACCCTCTGGAAATGGCTCCGTGACCCAGTTTTGGGTCCCGGCCCACAGTTTAGAATCACTGTGCCCCAGTGGGAGTTTCTGCCTGGACATTTAAAACAATATCACACTATTTCTCTCATGTTTAGACGACTTTAACAGGAACTTGATCCCATATTTCCATAATGATATTTCTCAAATTCATCTTGAGGGCCAGAGGTTCAGTCCTGGGGGGCCGGATTTGGCCCCCGGGCCCCTGGGATATAGGATACACTGGGAGAGGCCAAATGCCAACAACATCTTTGGTTGTTGTGCACGACTGTAAGAACAGTGGCCTGGGGTTCATTACTAAAGCATGAATGAATGAACATATTTAATATGAACATCGGTCTGCAGACCTCGAGTGAAGAACTCTAGAAGTACGATGATTTGAACCTCTGGCCTTCACCAAACTGATACATTTTCAATTGTCTGTCGTTTTTAAGAGTTAGCCATGTTCCCATTTGATCACTGTTGGCCACATCTCTGTCCATTTGTGTGAAAATAAGCATTTGTTTCTTTGCATCACAGACGTCCAACACTTGCCCTGTGGACAGAACTCCGTTCACAGTCATCCTCCAGCGGAGGCGCCTCGGGGGAGTCGTTCAGAAGAAGGTACTTCATACTCCAGACTGTCTTTACTTCATTTAAACGTCACTTTATGGTTTCACATGTTCTGCAGATCAAAGTCACTCCTCCCACACGACCTGACGAGCTGGAGGACGAGGAGGGTTCTTCTGTGATCTGTGAGAACTGTGGACGCAGCGACCGCAGGAGCAGGATCCTGGTGTGCTCCCACTGCGACTCAGGGTGAGGATCACACACGGCTTCAGCAGAGCTACACCTCAGACAGTCCTGTGTTCAGGTTTCAGACAGTCCTCTCAGTGTAAATACTGTGTTCAGGTTTCAGACAGTCCTCTCAGTGTAAACACTGTGTTCAGGTTTCAGACAGTCCTCTCAGTGTAAACACTGTGTTCAGGTTTCAGACAGTCCTCTCAGTGTAAACACTGTGTTCAGGTTTCAGACAGTCCTCTCAGTGTAAACACTGTGTTCAGGTTTCAGACAGTCCTCTCAGTGTAAATACTGTGTTCAGGTTTCAGACAGTCCTCTCAGTGTAAACACTGTGTTCAGGTTTCAGACAGTCCTCTCAGTGTAAATACTGTGTTCAGGTTTCAGACAGTCCTCTCAATGTAAATACTGTGTTCAGGTTTCAGACAGTCCTCTCACTGTAAATACTGTGTTCAGGTTTCAGACAGTCCTCTCAGTGTAAATACTGTGTTCAGGTTTCAGACAGTCCTCTCAGTGTAAATACTGTGTTCAGGTTTCAGACAGTCCTCTCAATGTAAATACTGTGTTAAAGGTTTCAGACAGTCCTCTCAGTGTAAATACTGTGTTCAGGTTTCAGACAGTCCTCTCAATGTAAATACTGTGTTCAGGTTTCAGACAGTCCTCTCAGTGTAAACACTGTGTTCAGGTTTCAGACAGTCCTCTCAGTGTAAATACTGTGTTCAGGTTTCAGACAGTCCTCTCAGTGTAAATACTGTGTTCAGGTTTCAGACAGTCCTCTCAGTGTAAATACTGTGTTCAGGTTTCAGACAGTCCTCTCAGTGTAAATACTGTGTTCAGGTTTCAGACAGTCCTCTCAGTGTAAACACTGTGTTCAGGTTTCAGACAGTCCTCTCAGTGTAAATACTGTGTTAAAGGTTTCAGACAGTCCTCTCAGTGTAAATACTGTGTTCAGGTTTCAGACAGTCCTCTCAGTGTAAATACTGTGTTCAGGTTTCAGACAATCCTCTCACTGTAAATACTGTGTTCAGGTTTCAGACAGTCCTCTCAATGTAAATACTGTGTTCAGGTTTCAGACAGTCCTCTCAGTGTAAACACTGTGTTCAGGTTTCAGACAGTCCTCTCAGTGTAAATACTGTGTTCAGGTTTCAGACAGTCCTCTCAGTGTAAATACTGTGTTCAGGTTTCAGACAGTCCTCTCACTGTAAATACTGTGTTAAAGGTTTCAGACAGTCCTCTCACTGTAAATACTGTGTTCAGGTTTCAGACAGTCCTCTCAGTGTAAATACTGTGTTCAGGTTTCAGACAGTCCTCTCAGTGTAAATACTGTGTTCAGGTTTCAGACAGTCCTCTCAATGTAAATACTGTGTTAAAGGTTTCAGACAGTCCTCTCAGTGTAAATACTGTGTTAAAGGTTTCAGACAGTCCTCTCACTGTAAACACTGTGTTCAGGTTTCAGACAGTCCTCTCAATGTAAATACTGTGTTAAAGGTTTCAGACAGTCCTCTCAATGTAAACACTGTGTTCAGGTTTCAGACAGTCCTCTCAGTGTAAATACTGTGTTCAGGTTTCAGACAGTCCTCTCAATGTAAATACTGTGTTAAAGGTTTCAGACAGTCCTCTCAGTGTAAACACTGTGTTCAGGTTTCAGACAGTCCTCTCAGTGTAAATACTGTGTTCAGGTTTCAGACAGTCCTCTCAATGTAAACACTGTGTTCAGGTTTCAGACAATCCTCTCAGTGTAAATACTGTGTTCAGGTTTCAGACAGTCCTCTCAGTGTAAATACTGTGTTCAGGTTTCAGACAGTCCTCTCACTGTAAACACTGTGTTCAGGTTTCAGACAGTCCTCTCAGTGTAAACACTGTGTTAAAGGTTTCAGACAGTCCTCTCAATGTTAATACTGTGTTAAAGGTTTCAGACAGTCCTCTCACTGTAAATACTGTGTTCAGGTTTCAGACAGTCCTCTCACTGTAAACACTGTGTTCAGGTTTCAGACAGTCCTCTCAGTGTAAATACTGTGTTCAGGTTTCAGACAGTCCTCTCAGTGTAAATACTGTGTTCAGGTTTCAGACAGTCCTCTCACTGTAAATACTGTGTTCAGGTTTCAGACAGTCCTCTCAGTGTAAATACTGTGTTCAGGTTTCAGACAGTCCTCTCAGTGTAAACACTGTGTTCAGGTTTCAGACAGTCCTCTCAATGTAAACACTGTGTTCAGGTTTCAGACAGTCCTCTCAATGTAAACACTGTGTTCAGGTTTCAGACAGTCCTCTCAATGTAAACACTGTGTTCAGGTTTCAGACAGTCCTCTCACTGTAAACACTGTGTTCAGGTTTCAGACAGTCCTCTCAGTGTAAATACTGTGTTCAGGTTTCAGACAGTCCTCTCAATGTAAACACTGTGTTCAGGTTTCAGACAGTCCTCTCAGTGTAAATACTGTGTTCAGGTTTCAGACAGTCCTCTCAGTGTAAATACTGTGTTCAGGTTTCAGACAGTCCTCTCACTGTAAATACTGTGTTCAGGTTTCAGACAGTCCTCTCAGTGTAAATACTGTGTTCAGGTTTCAGACAGTCCTCTCAGTGTAAATACTGTGTTCAGGTTTCAGACAGTCCTCTCACTGTAAACACTGTGTTCAGGTTTCAGACAGTCCTCTCAATGTAAACACTGTGTTCAGGTTTCAGACAGTCCTCTCAATGTAAATACTGTGTTAAAGGTTTCAGACAGTCCTCTCAGTGTAAATACTGTGTTAAAGGTTTCAGACAGTCCTCTCAGTGTAAATACTGTGTTAAAGGTTTCAGACAGTCCTCTCAATGTAAATACTGTGTTCAGGTTTCAGACAGTCCTCTCAGTGTAAATACTGTGTTCAGGTTTCAGACAGTCCTCTCAATGTAAATACTGTGTTCAGGTTTCAGACAGTCCTCTCAGTGTAAATACTGTGTTCAGGTTTCAGACAGTCCTCTCAATGTAAATACTGTGTTCAGGTTTCAGACAGTCCTCTCACTGTAAATACTGTGTTCAGGTTTCAGACAGTCCTCTCAGTGTAAACACTGTGTTCAGGTTTCAGACAGTCCTCTCAATGTAAATACTGTGTTCAGGTTTCAGACAGTCCTCTCAATGTAAATACTGTGTTCAGGTTTCAGACAGTCCTCTCAATGTAAACACTGTGTTCAGGTTTCAGACAGTCCTCTCAGTGTAAATACTGTGTTCAGGTTTCACATGAACTGCCTGAGACCTGCTGTGAGCGAACGTCCCGACGGCCTCTGGGTCTGTGACGACTGTGAGCTCGGTGTGAATCAGCCAGGTAAGAAAACAGTCTCGTATAAAGAGACCTCTGTTTCTCTCACCCATGTCCTGTCTGTGGCCCTTTTATAATGTCTTACAGCAGCACGAAGTAACTCAGGCCCCTAGAGGCCAGAAGCGCCACTGCAGGTGTCGTAGCGTGTTGTGTTTTTTACTTATTGTCCGTGAGAGTAAAAAAAGCGCTGATGAAAAAGAGAAAAAGTCCGCACAACTAAGTAGCTCCCAGAAAAAGTATTTATTACTTACACCACATGTAACTGATGTCTGAGGAAGGGGCGTAAGCCCAAAACGTTACACTCAGTTGTGCGGACTTAGTCGACTTTGGTCCTGCACACTATTTAGATTGGATGTGCGTGTTTTTCCTTTTTAACGCAGTAAATCCTACACTGACAGAAAAGACGAAGGGACAGAGGGATATTGAACATCCAGTTACACAATGGAGATAGTTTTTTTTCACTCAAACTTGGCTGTAAATACTGTTTAAGTGACGTTAGCCCGCAGTTAGCTTTGTCCGTTAGCCTGTTAGCTTCTTCTTTGTGATTCCATTAGTGTGTGTTGGTGACTCCGACCTGGTGGCAGCAAAGTTGTAATTGTGGTTTTCTGGCCAGAGACACCGGGGGAGATGAAAGGCCCCCCAATTATTCCATTAATACTTCTTTTACCCCCAGGGGGACGACGGGGAGGGTTATTAAGGTAAACATGCTGCTTAGTGCTGCTTTAAAAGGGCTGTTTTCATGACATGATACATACATTATTTTCAGTTGTACTACAGAAAAGGCCATGGCCATAGTGTCTTAAATACATGATCGGAAGGTCTTGGGTTCGAATCCCGGCTCCCGCAAATGCACACTGTTGTTGTGTCTTTGGGCAAGACACTTCACCCTACCTGCCTCCAGTGCCTGTGTACATGGGTGTATGAACGCGAGAGTGAACGGGTCACTGGTTCCTCCCTGTAAAGCGCTTTGGGCCTGATCCATTTATCATTTAAAATAGTGGCTGTTGTGACTAGTAAATATATATATATATAAAGAAACTTAAAGTTGCCGTTGGGCCACTGCACACATGGATCTTCTGTAAGTTAATGGTGCCTGTTAGTGATGCGCGGGTCAGGGTTTTTTTCAACCCGCGGGTCCCGCATTTGGAGCAGGTTCTAACCCGACCCGGCCCGCCCCGCAACGTTGTTCTATTTTTACAGCCCGCCCCGCACCCGCACCCGCAACCATTAAATATTACGCGTTACAACTATGATCCGTATGAACAGCACCGGCGTGTCATCGCTCTCGCTCTCTCTCTCCCTCCGAAGAGCGCTGGCAAGAGGGAGAGAGGAAGAGCAGAGGTCGGCCTAACGCAAAGTCACACACAGTCGCACATACGGTGGAAAATAGGAAACATGAGCTCCACAAAAGCGTTCTCTGGATCACAAGCTGCAAAACGCTGCTTGTTTTATGAAAATCCGACGTATATTTACGCCAAAAACCTGCTGTAAAGACGACGGAATAAGTTGTGAATGAATTCAATGAATGCGCGTACGGAGGCATAGTGTGCCCGCGACCGGCATTTTTTGACCCGCCCCAACCCGCCCCGCGATCGAAGGAGAATTTCACGACCCGACCCGACCCGAACCGCGGGCAGACCGCGGGGCCCGCGGTGGAACCCGCAACCCGCGCATCACTAGTGCCTGTATCTAAAGGACTGGTTTGTTGTTTGGTGCCTGTATCTAAAGGACTGGTTTGTTTGGTGCCTGTATCTAAAGGTCTGGTTTGTTTGGTGCCTGTATCTAAAGGACTGGTTTGTTTGGTGCCTGTATCTAAAGGACTGGTTTGTTGTTTGGTGCCTGTATCTAAAGGTCTGGTTTGTTTGGTGCCTGTATCTAAAGGACTGGTTTGTTTGGTGCCTGTATCTAAAGGTCTGGTTTGTTTGGCGCCTGTATCTAAAGGGCTGGTTTGTTTGGTGACTGTATCTAAAGGACTGGTTTGTTTGGTGCCTGTATCTAAAGGACTGGTTTGTTTGGTGCCTGTATCTAAAGGACTGGTTTGTTTGGTGCCTGTATCTAAAGGACTGGTTTGTTTGGTGCCTGTATCTAAAGGACTGGTTTGTTTGGTGCCTGTATCTAAAGGACTGGTTTGTTTGGTGCCTGTATCTAAAGGACTGGTGTGTTTGGTGCCTGTATCTAAAGGACTGGTTTGTTTGGTGCCTGTATCTAAAGGACTGGTTTGTTGTTTGGTGCCTGTATCTAAAGGACTGGTTTGTTTGGTGCCTGTATCTAAAGGACTGGTTTGTTTGGTGCCTGTATCTAAAGGACTGGTTTGTTGTTTGGTGCCTGTATCTAAAGGACTGGTTTGTTGTTTGGTGCCTGTATCTAAAGGACTGGTTTGTTTGGTGCCTGTATCTAAAGGACTGGTTTGTTTTGGTGCCTGTATCTAAAGGACTGGTTTGTTTGGTGCCTGTATCTAAAGGACTGGTTTGTTGTTTGGTGCCTGTATCTAAAGGACTGGTTTGTTTGGTGCTTGTATCTAAAGGACTGGTTTGTTTGGTGCCTGTATCTAAAGGACTGGTTTGTTGTTTGGTGCCTGTATCTAAAGGACTGGTTTGTTGTTTGGTGCCTGTATCTAAAGGGCTGGTTTGTTTGGTGCCTGTATCTAAAGGACTGGTTTGTTGTTTGGTGCCTGTATCTAAAGGACTGGTGTGTTTGGTGCCTGTATCTAAAGGACTGGTTTGTTGTTTGGTGCCTGTATCTAAAGGGCTGGTTTGTTTGGTGCCTGTATCTAAAGGACTGGTTTGTTGTTTGGTGCCTGTATCTAAAGGACTGGTGTGTTTGGTGCCTGTATCTAAAGGACTGGTTTGTTGTTTGGTGCCTGTATCTAAAGGACTGGTTTGTTGTTTGGTGCCTGTATCTAAAGGGCTGGTTTGTTTGGTGCCTGTATCTAAAGGACTGGTTTGTTGTTTGGTGCCTGTATCTAAAGGACTGGTGTGTTTGGTGCCTGTATCTAAAGGACTGGTTTGTTTGGTGCCTGTATCTAAAGGACTGGTTTGTTTGGTGCCTGTATCTAAAGGGCTGGTTTGTTTGGTGCCTGTATCTAAAGGACTGGTTTGTTTGGTGCCTGTATCTAAAGGACTGGTTTGTTTGGTGCCTGTATCTAAAGGACTGGTTTGTTGTTTGGTGCCTGTATCTAAAGGGCTGGTTTGTTTGGTGCCTGTATCTAAAGGACTGGTTTGTTTGGTGCCTGTATCTAAAGGACTGGTTTGTTTGGTGCCTGTATCTAAAGGACTGGTTTGTTGTTTGGTGCCTGTATCTAAAGGACTGGTTTGTTTGGTGCCTGTATCTAAAGGACTGGTTTGTTTGGTGCCTGTATCTAAAGGACTGGGTTGTTTGGTGCCTGTATCTAAAGGACTGGTTTGTTGTTTGGTGCCTGTATCTAAAGGACTGGTTTGTTGTTTGGTGCCTGTATCTAAAGGACTGGTTTGTTTGGTGCCTGTATCTAAAGGACTGGTTTGTTTGGTGCCTGTATCTAAAGGGCTGGTTTGTTTGGTGCCTGTATCTAAAGGACTGGTTTGTTGTTTGGTGCCTGTATCTAAAGGTCTGGTTTGTTGTTTGGTGCCTGTATCTAAAGGACTGGTTTGTTGTTTGGTGCCTGTATCTAAAGGACTGGTTTGTTTGGTGCCTGTATCTAAAGGACTGGTTTGTTTGGTGCCTGTATCTAAAGGACTGGTTTGTTGTTTGTTTGGTGCCTGTATCTAAAGGGCTGGTTTGTTTGGTGCCTGTGATTAAAGGACTGGTTTGTTTGGTGCCTGTATCTAAAGGACTGGTGTGTTTGGTGCCTGTATCTAAAGGACTGGTTTGTTTGGTGCCTGTATCTAAAGGGCTGGTTTGTTTGGTGCCTGTATCTAAAGGACTGGTTTGTTGTTTGGTGCTTGTATCTAAAGGTCTGGTTTGTTGTTTGGTGCCTGTATCTAAAGGACTGGTTTGTTTGGTGCCTGTATCTAAAGGACTGGTTTGTTTGGTGCCTGTATCTAAAGGACTGGTTTGTTGTTTGTTTGGTGCCTGTATCTAAAGGGCTGGTTTGTTTGGTGCCTGTGATTAAAGGACTGGTTTGTTTGGTGCCTGTATCTAAAGGACTGGTTTGTTGTTTGGTGCCTGTATCTAAAGGACTGGTTTGTTTGGTGCCTGTATCTAAAGGACTGGTTTGTTTGGTGCCTGTATCTAAAGGACTGGTTTGTTTGGTGCCTGTATCTAAAGGACTGGCTTGTTTGGTGCCTGTATCTAAAGGACTGGTTTGTTTGGTGCCTGTATCTAAAGGACTGGTTTGTTTGGTGCCTGTATCTAAAGGACTGGTTTGTTTGGTGCCTGTATCTAAAGGACTGGTTTGTTCAGACAGTTTTGCTGCTGAGGAGGGCATCAGTGACGGGGAGCTGGAGGACATCCTGGCAGAAGTCGGTGAAACCACGAGCAGCCGCCTCAGACCGTCCACTCTGAACCACAGCGGCTCGAGGTCCAGGCGGCCCCGCGGGAGAGTCCAGACCAGGTCCAACAGGGATCCCACCGCCCCACAGTCTATCACGGTGAGAGTCCAGACCAGGTCTAACAGGGATCCCACCGCCCCACAGTCTATCACGGTGAGAGTCCAGACCAGGTCCAACAGGGATCCCACCGCCCCACAGTCTATCACGGTGAGAGTCCAGACCAGGTCCAACAGGGATCCCACCGCCCCACAGTCTATCACGGTGAGAGTCCAGACCAGGTCTAACAGGGATCCCACCGCCCCGCAGTCCATCACGGTGAGAGGCTTCATCATGTGGCTTTGAAGTGCCCTGTGTTCCAGCAAAGTCACTCATTAAACTATAGAATATTCATCCTCATACTGATGTAAATAAGTGAATCCATGACCCACTGCAGCTTCTTTTTATGCTCGCTAAAACATTAAGCTCACCTTTCTGAGGATATTGTGACTGGAACAAAAGCCATCTTAGTGAAACATGGCTTGAAAATGTCAGCAATTTCTGCAGATTTTGAGAAGGTTTGGACAGTTGTGAAATAACGTTGCCAATGGAACAAGCATTAATTCACTTAAAGTTAGAAAAATGTACTTGTGCACCTTAAAATAAACCCTTGAAATGAGACTCAAAAGTCAGACAAATAATACTTGTTTCTTTGGCAATAATAAAGTTTAAAAAAACGACTCAAAATCTGCATAAATTCTTATAAATCAAGTCATTTTTGTCTAAAATGAGATTTTTCCAGTCAAATTGACTAAAAGGCAAAATAAATGTATTCAAGATCTATTAATGTGTTGTTTTGTTCAAAGGTCAAAGGTCAAAGGTTATCATATCATAAGTATCAGTTATTTTCCAGTTTTCCAGTAGAAATTGCATTTTATTAGCAGTTTTATCCTGGACTCCCGTCATTTTGAGATAGATACATACAGACACATAGTTCCATCCGACCCAGAAATCGAACCTGGGACCTTCTTTTGTGAGGGATTTTAAGTTTTTGATCTTAATTTTTGTCAAGAAACCTAGAATTTCCATTATATATATATACACATATATATATACATAAATATGTATATGTATATGGAACAACTCTGGCGGTTATGTGGTCAGTATTTAATAAAAGGTTGCAAGTTTGAATTCCAAGACAGTTCATCCTTGTGTCCTTGGGCAAGGCACTTGAGAGGGAGTGTGACAGATGTGTCTAAGAGCCTCTGGTCCTTTGCATTTTATTATTGTTATAAACTGTATAATTGTTCCATCACATAATGTTGATCCAATGTTCCTCCAGCGAGTGCCGAAGTATTTGCTGCAGCCGATGACGAGTAGTAGTAATAATCCTCCCCCCACAGATGAAACCCCCCCCCGTGTCAGTGCCTCAGATGGTGAGTTACTCCTTCATTCAGAATCCATGGCATTAGAACCATTTTACCTTTGTGTGTTTTTTTCCAGAGTCGGAGCAAAGAAAAAGAAGAAAGATCTAAGCGTCCTCTAGTTATGGCTTTTGAGATGGTCTTTAGTGACCACTAGATGGCGCCACGTTTCTTTCACAGTTCTATACGTGGTCTTTCAGTTTGTTAAAAGAAGATCTCGTGTTTATTGCTGCTGTTTTAAGTTTTGGTCCAGTTTTTTTTTTTAATGACCTTTTGTTTACATTTTGTATTTAAAATATTGACTTTTGTTATTGTTTAATGAAGCGTGATGTATTTACTTGATGTATTTACTTGATGTATTTACTTGATGTATTTACTTGATGTATTCACTCACCGAAGCATCACTTTGAACCATCAACTTAAGAACAGACTCATTACAGCCTGTTTCTCCTGAAGCCGTGAGGAAGTGTTTGGAAGTGGTTTTCCCTTTGACACTTTTTTCTCCCCTCTTTATTCTTTAAGTCATTATTGAACTCAGGCTCGTCGTTCTGAACGCCGCCATTTTGTCTTAACGCTCACAACATCATCCTATTTTTTCCTTTCACTATTTTTTTATTTTCCTGCTGTTTTAAAGGAGCTGGCTCCATGAACGAGCTTCAGTCTGTGCACGCCTGGAGCTTTGGCAACACCAGCCTCACTAAGTCCACTCTTAATTTACAGTTAATGGTTTTAACTAACCTGCTGTTTAATATCATCAGCTGTAATGTCATTTAATCTTTGTTTGATATAGAACTTTATATTATTGTCTTTATTTTACTCTGAAGAATGTTGAATATGGCTTTACATTATTTGTGTTGCCCATTAAAAGCTTAACGAGCTTCTCAAAGCACCAT
This sequence comes from Gobius niger, assembly GCF_951799975.1. Taxonomy (NCBI): domain Eukaryota; kingdom Metazoa; phylum Chordata; class Actinopteri; order Gobiiformes; family Gobiidae; genus Gobius; species Gobius niger. The sequence goes on along the minus strand of NC_136857.1, from coordinate 273,644 downwards.
TGTGGACCATTATTATTAGAGTTACAAGTGCAGCCACAGCTACCCTGGGGCTGACTGATGGAATTGTGGCTTGGATTGATCAGGGGACCACAATGCCCGCCATTGTGGTAAATATGCATGCAGTACACTGTTTGGCCACCAGCGTCAAACTGGGGGCGCTGTTTCACTCCTTTCGCAAAGTGAAGGAATCACTGTTTCTGTGGTGTCTTGTTTATCACAGATCAACTCTGTTTTACAACTTTTATTTCAAATGTTGAGATCAACAAAGGTCATGTTAAAAATGGACATATAAGGATTTAATCTAATGATCTAATATGGCATTTTGACAAATGAATGAGGTAAAGTCACTGTAGGTACTTTAGATACAGTTGTTGTTTACATTTTGCACAATATTGCTCCTATAGTTGATTTTGTTCCACTAAAACTAGGATTTTGCCATAGTTAAAGAGGGGGTGTTCTGCTTTAAAGAGGGGGTGTTCTGCTTTAAAGAGGGGGTGTTCTGCTTTTGTCAGTCCCACAGCACCAGTCTATATCTCACTACAATGATGACAAACCTTCTGTTGGTCTGTAAATGCAGTAAATTAGAATAACTGCCTTGTATAAAATGTGTCTCTCAAAATGGCTGTAGTGAATGTCTTGAAATAGGCCTCTGTCTCTTTAAGAACCTCTGAGCCTTTAGACACGCCCCCTCCACACGCTGTCTGTGGCATCAGTGGGGAGGGGGTTCTGCTGAGGAGCAGTGGTTGGTTACTCGGCTGGTGACCAAAGCTCGGAGGCGTCTCCAGGAGGTGGGGGCGTTCCTAGGAGGACTCAGGCAAACCTATCCCTAAAATGGCCGCCATCAGAGTTTTTACAGATTACTCAGAAATACGTGAATGTGCCAAGGCAACACTTCAGCCATGTTTTTAATGAGGGAGTGACAGAATAACATGATGGAAAGCTGGAAAAAGTCGATATGTTTTAATATAGCCTGTTATTTGCAAAGATAGAATCAAATGCACATGTTCAGGCTACCGAAAAACAAAATATCATTATTATTTACAGCTTTGTGTTTTGGCCCTCGGAAACACACAGTTTGGGCCCCCCTGCTTTAGACTTTAAAGATGGCAGCATTCACATTTTGTTTCTCTCATCCTTGATTGTGGAGCGGGGGGAGGGCAGGGAGTTCAGCTTCCCGGTGGCCCTGTGGACGAAACTGTTCCTCAGTCGACTGGACCTGACCCGTAGGTTCCGCAGTCTCCTCCCTGAAGGCAGAACCTCACTGTGATGGTGCGAAGGGCGAAGGGCCCCTGCTGGTTCTGACGGCTCTGCAGGTGAGACGGGTCGAGCACATGAGGGGCTCCGCAGATCATCTCTGCTGCTCTGACGGAGGCGAGGCTGCCAGTCTGCACCTCAGGCCCACTGAGGGTGAAGGCTCTCTCCTGAGGGCACATCCACAGTCTGCACCTCAGGCTCACGGAGGCTCTGTGGGTGAAGGCTCTTTCCTGAGGGCACATCTACAGTCTGCACCTCAGGCTCACGGAGGCTCTGAGGGTGAAGGGTCTGAGGGCACATCCACAGTCTGCACCTAAGGCCCATGGAGGCTCTGTGGGTGAAGGCTCTGAGCCGGAGTTCAAACCGGTTAGAAGAGCAGGGTGTTTGGCTCCTTCGTCTCTGCCGTTATTCGTTGCCCAACAGCACTTCCACTAATATTGATGAGTAATTATCATATTGCTTCACACAAACTGACACCAGCGAGTTAAACAGGTTTCCAGAAGATTCCAGAAGACATTTATATGTTTGGATGTGTTCCAGGGAGAGGACGTGTCAGCAGGATGATCCTCTCAGAATCACTGGGAGAACTTGATTGAATTGCCTTCAAAACTACAACACAAAGTTCCCCTCAGCAGCTTCAGTCTGGGGAGGATTTTACCGCGTTTAGTGATAAGTGATATGTGGTCATAGATTCTCTCAGACCATGTTCTTTTGCCACCTGAGAATCCGTGCTCACATTGTTCCTTATAATCTTACTGCCTTTCGTTCCCAGTGTTCCTCACAGACTGCATGTACTGGTGCTTGCGTCTTGTTGCGATTGGGTGGGCGGCGCTCAGAAAAGCCCGCAGCTCATCTTGCCCTACTTTCCCCAAAACAATGCACAGAAATACAAGCGTGTTCACCTTCATGAGCAGCAGACGTGCACAGGGCTGAGATGGAGGCTCTGAAGCAGCATGTTCAGGTCTGAGAGTCACAGAGGAAGAGAAGCAGCATGTTCAGGTCTGAGAGTCACAGAGGAAGAAGAGCAGCATGTTCAGGTCTGAGTCACAGAGGAAGAGAAGCAGCATGTTCAGGTCTGAGTCACAGAGGAAGAGAAGCAGCATGTTCAGGTCTGAGAGTCACAGAGGAAGAAGAGCAGCATGTTCAGGTCTGAGTCACAGAGGAAGAAGAGCAGCATGTTCAGGTCTGAGAGTCACAGAGGAAGAAGAGCAGCATGTTCAGGTCTGAGTCACAGAGGAAGAAGAGCAGCATGTTCAGGTCTGAGAGTCACAGAGGAAGAAGAGCAGCATGTTCAGGTCTGAGTCACAGAGGAAGAGAAGCAGCATGTTCAGGTCTGAGAGTCACAGAGGAAGAAGAGCAGCATGTTCAGGTCTGAGTCACAGAGGAAGAAGAGCAGCATGTTCAGGTCTGAGTCACAGAGGAAGAGAAGCAGCATGTTCAGGTCTGAGAGTCACAGAGGAAGAAGAGCAGCATGTTCAGGTCTGAGTCACAGAGGAAGAAGAGCAGCATGTTCAGGTCTGAGAGTCACAGAGGAAGAGAAGCAGCATGTTCAGGTCTGAGTCACAGAGGAAGAAGAGCAGCATGTTCAGGTCTGAGTCACAGAGGAAGAGAAGCAGCATGTTCAGGTCTGAGAGTCACAGAGGAAGAGAAGCAGCATGTTCAGGTCTGAGAGTCAGAGGAGGAGAAGCAGCATGTTCAGGTCTGAGTCACAGAGGAAGAAGAGCAGCATGTTCAGGTCTGAGTCACAGAGGAAGAGAAGCAGCATGTTCAGGTCTGAGAGTCACAGAGGAAGAGAAGCAGCATGTTCAGGTCTGAGTCACAGAGGAAGAGAAGCAGCATGTTCAGGTCTGAGTCACAGAGGAAGAAGAGCAGCATGTTCAGGTCTGAGAGTCACAGAGGAAGAGAAGCAGCATGTTCAGGTCTGAGTCACAGAGGAAGAAGAGCAGCATGTTCAGGTCTAAGAGTCACAGAGGAAGAAGAGCAGCATGTTCAGGTCTGAGTCACAGAGGAAGAAGAGCAGCATGTTCAGGTCTGAGTCACAGAGGAAGAAGAGCAGCATGTTCAGGTCTGAGAGTCACAGAGGAAGAAGAGCAGCATGTTCAGGTCTAAGAGTCACAGAGGAAGAAGAGCAGCATGTTCAGGTCTGAGTCACAGAGGAAGAAGAGCAGCATGTTCAGGTCTGAGTCACAGAGGAAGAAGAGCAGCATGTTCAGGTCTGAGTCACAGAGGAAGAAGAGCAGCATGTTCAGGTCTGAGTCACAGAGGAAGAGAAGCAGCATGTTCAGGTCTGAGTCACAGAGGAAGAAGAGCAGCATGTTCAGGTCTGAGAGTCACAGAGGAAGAAGAGCAGCATGTTCAGGTCTGAGAGTCAGAGGAAGAAGAGCAGCATGTTCAGGTCTGAGAGTCACAGAGGAAGAAGAGCAGCATGTTCAGGTCTGAGAGTCAGAGGAAGAAGAGCAGCATGTTCAGGTCTGAGAGTCACAGAGGAAGAAGAGCAGCATGTTCAGGTCTGAGAGTCAGAGGAAGAAGAGCAGCATGTTCAGGTCTGAGTCACAGAGGAAGAAGAGCAGCATGTTCAGGTCTGAGTCACAGAGGAAGAGAAGCAGCATGTTCAGGTCTGAGACACAGAGGAAGAGAAGCAGCATGTTCAGGTCTGAGTCACAGAGGAAGAGAAGCAGCATGTTCAGGTCTGAGTCACAGAGGAAGAAGAGCAGCATGTTCAGGTCTGAGAGTCACAGAGGAAGAGAAGCAGCATGTTCAGGTCTGAGAGTCACAGAGGAAGAAGAGCAGCATGTTCAGGTCTGAGTCACAGAGGAAGAGAAGCAGCATGTTCAGGTCTGAGTCACAGAGGAAGAGAAGCAGCATGTTCAGGTCTGAGAGTCACAGAGGAAGAAGAGCAGCATGTTCAGGTCTGAGAGTCACAGAGGAAGAAGAGCAGCATGTTCAGGTCTGAGAGTCACAGAGGAAGAAGAGCAGCATGTTCAGGTCTGAGAGTCACAGAGGAAGAAGAGCAGCATGTTCAGGTCTGAGAGTCACAGAGGAAGAAGAGCAGCATGTTCAGGTCTGAGAGTCACAGAGGAAGAAGAGCAGCATGTTCAGGTCTGAGTCACAGAGGAAGAAGAGCAGCATGTTCAGGTCTGAGTCACAGAGGAAGAAGAGCAGCATGTTCAGGTCTGAGTCACAGAGGAAGAAGAGCAGCATGTTCAGGTCTGAGAGTCACAGAGGAAGAAGAGCAGCATGTTCAGGTCTGAGTCACAGAGGAAGAAGAGCAGCATGTTCAGGTCTGAGAGTCACAGAGGAAGAGAAGCAGCATGTTCAGGTCTGAGAGTCACAGAGGAAGAAGAGCAGCATGTTCAGGTCTGAGAGTCACAGAGGAAGAAGAGCAGCATGTTCAGGTCTGAGTCACAGAGGAAGAAGAGCAGCATGTTCAGGTCTGAGAGTCACAGAGGAAGAGAAGCAGCATGTTCAGGTCTGAGTCACAGAGGAAGAAGAGCAGCATGTTCAGGTCTAAGAGTCACAGAGGAAGAAGAGCAGCATGTTCAGGTCTGAGTCACAGAGGAAGAAGAGCAGCATGTTCAGGTCTGAGTCACAGAGGAAGAAGAGCAGCATGTTCAGGTCTGAGAGTCACAGAGGAAGAGAAGCAGCATGTTCAGGTCTGAGTCACAGAGGAAGAAGAGCAGCATGTTCAGGTCTGAGCCACAGAGGAAGAGAAGCAGCATGTTCAGGTCTGAGAGACACAGAGGAAGAAGAGCAGCATGTTCAGGTCTGAGAGACACAGAGGAAGAAGAGCAGCATGTTCAGGTCTGAGTCACAGAGGAAGAAGAGCAGCATGTTCAGGTCTGAGCCACAGAGGAAGAGAAGCAGCATGTTCAGGTCTGAGAGACACAGAGGAAGAAGAGCAGCATGTTCAGGTCTGAGAGACACAGAGGAAGAAGAGCAGCATGTTCAGGTCTGAGTCACAGAGGAAGAAGAGCAGCATGTTCAGGTCTGAGAGTCACAGAGGAAGAAGAGCAGCATGTTCAGGTCTGAGTCACAGAGGAAGAAGAGCAGCATGTTCAGGTCTGAGTCACAGAGGAAGAAGAGCAGCATGTTCAGGTCTGAGTCACAGAGGAAGAAGAGCAGCATGTTCAGGTCTGAGTCACAGAGGAAGAAGAGCAGCATGTTCAGGTCTGAGAGTCACAGAGGAAGAAGAGCAGCATGTTCAGGTCTGAGTCACAGAGGAAGAGAAGCAGCATGTTCAGGTCTGAGAGTCACAGAGGAAGAAGAGCAGCATGTTCAGGTCTGAGAGACACAGAGGAAGAGAAGCAGCATGTTCAGGTCTGAGCCACAGAGGAAGAGAAGCAGCATGTTCAGGTCTGAGTCACAGAGGAAGAAGAGCAGCATGTTCAGGTCTGAGCCACAGAGGAAGAGAAGCAGCATGTTCAGGTCTGAGTCACAGAGGAAGAAGAGCAGCATGTTCAGGTCTGAGAGTCACAGAGGAAGAAGAGCAGCATGTTCAGGTCTGAGTCACAGAGGAAGAAGAGCAGCATGTTCAGGTCTGAGAGTCACAGAGGAAGAGAAGCAGCATGTTCAGGTCTGAGTCACAGAGGAAGAGAAGCAGCATGTTCAGGTCTGAGAGTCACAGAGGAAGAAGAGCAGCATGTTCAGGTCTGAGTCACAGAGGAAGAAGAGCAGCATGTTCAGGTCTGAGTCACAGAGGAAGAAGAGCAGCATGTTCAGGTCTGAGTCACAGAGGAAGAAGAGCAGCATGTTCAGGTCTGAGTCACAGAGGAAGAGAAGCAGCATGTTCAGGTCTGAGAGTCACAGAGGAAGAAGAGCAGCATGTTCAGGTCTGAGACACAGAGGAAGAAGAGCAGCATGTTCAGGTCTGAGTCACAGAGGAAGAAGAGCAGCATGTTCAGGTCTGAGTCACAGAGGAAGAGAAGCAGCATGTTCAGGTCTGAGTCACAGAGGAAGAGAAGCAGCATGTTCAGGTCTGAGAGTCACAGAGGAAGAAGAGCAGCATGTTCAGGTCTGAGACACAGAGCATGTTCAGGTCTGAGAGTCACAGAGGAAGAAGAGCAGCATGTTCAGGTCTGAGAGTCACAGAGGAAGAAGAGCAGCATGTTCAGGTCTGAGAGTCACAGAGGAAGAAGAGCAGCATGTTCAGGTCTGAGTCACAGAGGAAGAAGAGCAGCATGTTCAGGTCTGAGTCACAGAGGAAGAGAAGCAGCATGTTCAGGTCTGAGTCACAGAGGAAGAAGAGCAGCATGTTCAGGTCTGAGTCACAGAGGAAGAAGAGCAGCATGTTCAGGTCTGAGTCACAGAGGAAGAAGAGCAGCATGTTCAGGTCTGAGTCACAGAGGAAGAAGAGCAGCATGTTCAGGTCTGAGACACAGAGGAAGAAGAGCAGCATGTTCAGGTCTGAGACACAGAGGAAGAAGAGCAGCATGTTCAGGTCTGAGAGTCACAGAGGAAGAGAAGCAGCATGTTCAGGTCTGAGTCACAGAGGAAGAGAAGCAGCATGTTCAGGTCTGAGTCACAGAGGAAGAAGAGCAGCATGTTCAGGTCTGAGTCACAGAGGAAGAGAAGCAGCATGTTCAGGTCTGAGTCACAGAGGAAGAGAAGCAGCATGTTCAGGTCTGAGTCACAGAGGAAGAGAAGCAGCATGTTCAGGTCTGAGACACAGAGGAAGAAGAGCAGCATGTTCAGGTCTGAGAGTCACAGAGGAAGAGAAGCAGCATGTTCAGGTCTGAGTCACAGAGGAAGAGAAGCAGCATGTTCAGGTCTGAGTCACAGAGGAAGAGAAGCAGCATGTTCAGGTCTGAGTCACAGAGGAAGAAGAGCAGCATGTTCAGGTCTGAGAGTCACAGAGGAAGAAGAGCAGCATGTTCAGGTCTGAGAGTCACAGAGGAAGAAGAGCAGCATGTTCAGGTCTGAGAGTCACAGAGGAAGAAGAGCAGCATGTTCAGGTCTGAGTCACAGAGGAAGAAGAGCAGCATGTTCAGGTCTGAGAGTCACAGAGGAAGAAGAGCAGCATGTTCAGGTCTGAGTCACAGAGGAAGAAGAGCAGCATGTTCAGGTCTGAGTCACAGAGGAAGAAGAGCAGCATGTTCAGGTCTGAGTCACAGAGGAAGAAGAGCAGCATGTTCAGGTCTGAGAGTCACAGAGGAAGAAGAGCAGCATGTTCAGGTCTGAGTCACAGAGGAAGAAGAGCAGCATGTTCAGGTCTGAGAGTCACAGAGGAAGAAGAGCAGCATGTTCAGGTCTGAGAGTCACAGAGGAAGAAGAGCAGCATGTTCAGGTCTGAGAGTCACAGAGGAAGAAGAGCAGCATGTTCAGGTCTGAGTCACAGAGGAAGAAGAGCAGCATGTTCAGGTCTGAGTCACAGAGGAAGAAGAGCAGCATGTTCAGGTCTGAGAGTCACAGAGGAAGAAGAGCAGCATGTTCAGGTCTGAGAGTCACAGAGGAAGAAGAGCAGCATGTTCAGGTCTGAGTCACAGAGGAAGAAGAGCAGCATGTTCAGGTCTGAGTCACAGAGGAAGAAGAGCAGCATGTTCAGGTCTGAGAGTCACAGAGGAAGAAGAGCAGCATGTTCAGGTCTGAGTCACAGAGGAAGAAGAGCAGCATGTTCAGGTCTGAGAGTCACAGAGGAAGAAGAGCAGCATGTTCAGGTCTGAGAGTCACAGAGGAAGAAGAGCAGCATGTTCAGGTCTGAGAGTCACAGAGGAAGAAGAGCAGCATGTTCAGGTCTGAGAGTCACAGAGGAAGAAGAGCAGCATGTTCAGGTCTGAGTCACAGAGGAAGAAGAGCAGCATGTTCAGGTCTGAGTCACAGAGGAAGAGAAGCAGCATGTTCAGGTCTGAGAGTCACAGAGGAAGAGAAGCAGCATGTTCAGGTCTGAGAGTCACAGAGGAAGAAGAGCAGCATGTTCAGGTCTGAGAGTCACAGAGGAAGAAGAGCAGCATGTTCAGGTCTGAGTCACAGAGGAAGAAGAGCAACATGTTCAGGTCTGAGTCACAGAGGAAGAAGAGCAGCATGTTCAGGTCTGAGAGTCACAGAGGAAGAAGAGCAGCATGTTCAGGTCTGAGAGTCACAGAGGAAGAAGAGCAGCATGTTCAGCAACTCTGATGGCGGCCATTTTAGGGATAGGTTTGCCTGAGTCCTCCTAGGAACGCCCCCACCTCCTGGAGACGCCTCCGAGCTTTGGTCACCAGCCGAGTAACCAACCACTGCTCCTCAGCAGAACCCCCTCCCCACTGATGCCACAGACAGCGTGTGGAGGGGGCGTGTCTAAAGGCTCAGAGGTTCTTAAAGAGACAGAGGCCTATTTCAAGACATTCACTACAGCCATTTTGAGAGAGACATTTTATACAAGGCAGTTATTCTAATTTACTGCATTTACAGACCAACAGAAGGTTTGTCATCATTGTAGTGAGATATAGACTGGTGCTATGGGACTGACAAAAGCAGAACACCCCCTCTTTAAAGCAGAACACCCCCTCTTTAAAGCAGAACACCCCCTCTTTAAAGCAGAACACGCCCTCTTTAAAAGGTTAATGGAAAATTGATGGAGATGTGGCTCCCTGTGCCAGTGGCCTCTCTGCCCCCACAAAACATCTGCAAGGCGACTGAATCTTCTTTCCCTCTGAGCCACTTCCACCTCAGAGACGGAGACACAAAATGAAACCTTGCTCTTAGTTTCACTCATACATTTCCAGACTCGTTTATTTTGTGGAGTTTGACAAAGCCTCACTGACTCACTGAGACCCGTTTCTTGAACATGTTCCTCCTCAGACTCTCCCTCCCTGACCCGGGGGGACCCTGCCTCCTGCATCACTCTCTGCCTCCTGCATCACTCTCTGCCTCTGCATCACTCACTGTCTCCTGCATCACTCACTGTCTCCTGCATCACTCTCTCCTGCATCACTCACTGCCTGCCTGTGGAGACGGAGCTCCAGCGCTGAGGGGAATCTGTAAACTCGGGGACTCTTTGGGTAATTAGACTTAAGCTAACGCGATTATCACACAATACAGAGAGTATGGAGGTCAGCGCTTCCACACGGCGGCTTCAAAGACTGTGTTCATGAGGGGAAAATAACCTTTAGATGATCAACATGAGGGGCAACTGGAACAACATTAAAGTCTAGAAAACGACTTTAATTCAACTGTATGATTTTATTTTGTTTATATACATCACGTTCCAAATTATTATGATCACAGTATTTTTTAAAAATATCAATATAGTAAAAAAGTCAATCCACTGTTCCAAATGATTCTGCAACTCATCGTTTCAACACATTTTAAAGCTTGTAATTGACTGAAAAGGGTCATTTGTTGAATTTGCAGCATTAGGAGGTCATATTTACTGAAATAAAAAACTATTTCAATCAAAAACATCTTAACAGGTCAAGTTATTTTAACATAGGAGCCTTTTTTTGGAAGCAGCTTCAACATTCTTAAATATACACTGCAAAAAGTATTTAACTAGATCAGTATAAACTTCTCAATTTGAGCACAATAATCCACATTTTAGCTGTTTTGACGAGTTAAGTTGTTCTTGGGCATTTGTCCTGGATTATTTCACTTGTTCTGAGATGTTTCTGACTCGTTTCGATACATTTCGTCCTTATTTCAGGTCATTTTCTTTGCCAATGGGGAAAGAAAATTGGTCTTATCTCATTGGCAATTTTACTTTCTTATTTCAAGCGAGATTTACCCTAGAACTGGTCTGAAATGTCCTCAAACAAGCAAAGCAAACTTGGTCCGATCAGGAAAAGTGTCTAAATGAGTGAAAACCGCTCAAAACAAGAAACATTTCCTCAGTTCAACTCATTTAAGCCAATGCTTGATATTCACTTGTTGCAGTGCATTAAACTTTGTGAGTTTTTGGAGAGTTTCTGCTTGGATTTCTTTCTGGAGGGTCCGACACCTTCATGTTCAGAGACTCCAGAGGCACCAGCAGCTTCAAACACCTGTCTGCTGCTTTGTAGCTGCTGTTCTATTCATCTGATGTGTTTGTCTGGCAGAAACCGTCCTCATTGTGCCTTTATCTGCACAAACCAGAGTGTGTCTGAATCATCCACAAATCTCTGATCAGTTCGATGATTACGATTATAGCATTCAACTATTTCACACTTTTCATCAGCAGATCCTTTTTCTTTCCCATATTGCTTTAAAATGATGATCTGCTTAATGTGGAAGGTCCTTTTTCAGTAGTTTTTCCCTAAACTGGGCTAAACCTAAAAACTGATCATCCCAGGCGTCTGAGATTCATGTTCCTGAGACACAATACCTGTCTCCTTTTTGATGCTGAAATACAATTTGCTTAATAATTTGTAACACAGTGTCGTTTTCGTTACAAAGAGGAGATTTTGGATCATGTTTAGTTTTTGTGTAAGTTTATTCATAAGTGAGAATATCTGTAAGAATGCACTATTTTAACAAAAGCGTTGGATATGTTTTAGCTGGAAAGAAGCAGAGTCAGAGATTTGGGGTTAAAGTGTAGAGCCACAAAACACACAAAAAGTCAAACTGGACACGTAATAGTTTCTTCATCACATGCAGCGAGTGATGAGAAAAGCCTTTTCAGTGAAGGCTTTAGAGGAATACACTGTACAGCCATTTTATCTTGAGATGTTTGGCTGAAACGATTAAAAAAATGATTCCTCTATCCACCTAAATGACGCCACAGTGCAGAACATTTTTGATTCTGTACTGTCAATAAAAACACACAAACAAAAGCACTTTGTCCATCTACATCTATATTATTTCTCTGTATGGCACCTCTTTCTTTACCCCCCAAAGCTTCACTCCTATGTCAGCCCATGTCAGTCCGTTTGTCCTCTCCTTTTTCCCCCATGGAGTTGGGAGGTTCATGGTCGGGTGTAGCGGAAGACTATGTTTTGGAGCGATAGAAACTAGAAGAGAAAGAGAATCTATCCCACTGACATAAGACAAACCCAGACACAGAACGGTCAGAGAATAAAGCCCACTCCCTTGTTGCAGTGAGGCGAGAGAGCTAACCCCTCAGACACCACTGCTATGGTGGTGAGAGATTCAGAAATGCCACGGTTGTTTCGCCCTAACAACATGTTTATGATGTAGAAGGAGGACACACGCTTATGTATATGGTAATATGTTTAGTCATGACCCAAATCCTCAAACCAGAGGCTGTACATTAACGGAAAGGCAGGATTTCCTTTGTTATAAAAGGAAATCAAGGCTGCAGAATGCATCATCCCTGGTTACCCCTAGTTTATCATGTTAAAACTGTCTCCAAACTATAAATGCAGCCGAATTGTGCCGCCTTTAGTTCAGTAAACATTAAAATGTCGACATCCTTGTTCTTGCAGATCCATACATGCGCCTCCACCCCCCCCGTGCACAGCCTTCACGCTCCTCCATCAGCCTAAAGAGGGGAGCGCGGAGCGAAAGTAGGTCATCCTCCCGGAGACCCACACATCTCTCTTTCCTTTTACCCACGATTCCACGCTGCAGCGGCGCATGTGCCCGCGCGCCGTGGGTGAGTCCAAACGCAAGCCGACAGCAAACGCAGAGCTGCAGATACACATTCAGATACACATGAGCTGCAGATACACATGAGCTGCAGATACACATGAGCTGCAGATACACATGAGCTGCAGATACACATGAGCTGCAGATACACATGAGCTGCAGATACACATGAGCTGCTGATACACATGAGCTGCAGATACACATGCAGATACACATGAGCTGCAGATACACATGAGCTGCTGATACACATGAGCTGCAGATACACATGCAGATACACATGAGCTGCAGATACACATGAGCCGCAGATACACATGAGCTGCAGATACACATGAGCTGCAGATACACATGAGCTGCAGATACACATGCAGATACACATGAGCTGCAGATACACATGCAGATACACATGAGCTGCAGATACACATGAGCTGCAGATACACATGAGCTGCAGATACACATGAGCTGCAGATACACATGAGCTGCAGATACACATGAGCTGCAGATACACATGAGCTGCTGATACACATGAGCTGCAGATACACATGAGCTGCAGATACACATGAGCTGCTGATACACATGAGCTGCAGATACACATGCAGATACACATGAGCTGCAGATACACATGAGCTGCTGATACACATGAGCTGCAGATACACATGCAGATACACATGAGCTGCAGATACACATGAGCTGCAGATACACATGAGCTGCAGATACACATGAGCCGCAGATACACATGAGCTGCAGATACACATGAGCTGCAGTTACACATGAGCTGCAGATACACATGAGCTGCAGATACACATGAGCTGCAGATACACATGAGCTGCAGATACACATGAGCTGCTGATACACATGAGCTGCAGATACACATGAGCTGCAGATACACATGAGCTGCTGATACACATGAGCTGCAGATACACATGCAGATACACATGAGCTGCAGATACACATGAGCTGCTGATACACATGAGCTGCAGATACACATGCAGATACACATGAGCTGCAGATACACATGAGCTGCAGATACACATGAGCTGCAGATACACATGAGCTTCAGATACACATGAGCTGCAGATACACATGAGCTGCAGATACACATGAGCTGCTGATACACATGAGCTGCAGATACACATGAGCTGCTGATACACATGAGCTGCAGATACACATGAGCTGCAGATACACATGAGCTGCAGATACACATGAGCTGCAGATACACATGAGCTGCTGATACACATGAGCTGCAGACACACATGAGCTGCAGATACACATGAGCTGGAGATACACATGAGCTGCAGATACACATGAGCTGCAGATACACATGAGCTGCAGATACACATGAGCTGCTGATACACATGAGCTGCAGATACACATGCAGATACACATGAGCTGCAGATACACATGAGCTGCAGATACACATGAGCTGCAGATACACATGAGCTGCAGATACACATGAGCTGCAGATACACATGAGCTGCTGATACACATGAGCTGCAGATACACATGAGCTGCAGATACACATGAGCTGCAGATACACATGCAGATACACATGAGCTGCAGATACACATGAGCTGCTGATACACATGAGCTGCTGATACACATGAGCTGCAGATACACATGAGCTGCAGATACACATGAGCTGCTGATACACATGAGCTGCAGTTACACATGAGCTGCAGATACACATGAGCTGCTGATACACATGGAGATACACATGAGCTGCTGATACACATGAGCTGCAGATACACATGGAGATACACATGAGCTGCAGATACACATGAGCTGCAGATACACATGAGCTGCTGATACACATGAGCTGCAGATACACATGCAGATACACATGAGCTGCAGATACACATGAGCTGCTGATACACATGAGCTGCAGATACACATGCAGATACACATGAGCTGCAGATACACATGAGCTGCTGATACACATGAGCTGCTGATACACATGAGCTGCAGATACACATGAGCTGCAGATACACATGAGCTGCTGATACACATGAGCTGCAGATACACATGGAGATACACATGAGCTGCAGATACACATGAGCTGCTGATACACATGAGCTGCAGATACACATGAGCTGCTGATACACATGAGCTGCAGATACACATGAGCTGCAGATACACATGAGCTGCAGATACACATGAGCTGCAGATACACATGAGCTGCAGATACACATGGAGATACACATGAGCTGCAGATACACATGAGCTGCAGATACACATGAGCTGCAGATACACATGCAGATACACATGAGCTGCTGATACACATGAGCTGCAGATACACATGAGCTGCAGATACACATGAGCTGCTGATACACATGAGCTGCAGATACACATGGAGATACACATGAGCTGCAGATACACATGAGCTGCTGATACACATGAGCTGCAGATACACATGAGCTGCTGATACACATGAGCTGCAGATACACATGAGCTGCAGATACACATGAGCTGCAGATACACATGAGCTGCAGATACACATGAGCTGCAGATACACATGAGCTGCAGATACACATGCAGATACACATGAGCTGCTGATACACATGAGCTGCAGATACACATGAGCTGCTGATACACATGAGCTGCTGATACACATGAGCTGCTGATACACATGAGCTGCAGACACACATGAGCTGCAGATACACATGAGCTGCAGATACACATGCAGATACACATGAGCTGCAGATACACATGAGCTGCTGATACACATGAGCCGCAGATACACATGCAGATACACATGAGCTGCAGATACACATGGAGATACACATGAGCTGCAGATACATATGAGCTGCTGATACACATGGAGATACACATGAGCTGCTGATACATATGAGCTGCAGATACACATGAGCTGCAGATACACATGAGCTGCAGATACACATGAGCTGCTGATACACAGATACACATGAGCTGCAGATACACATGAGCTGCTGATACATATGAGCTGCAGATACACATGAGCTGCAGATACACATGAGCTGCTGATACACAGATACACATGAGCTGCAGACACACATGAGCTGCTGATACACAGATACACATGAGCTGCAGATACACATGAGCTGCAGATACACATGCCGTGGAGCTGCTGTGATGGAAACAAAAGCGGGACGACTGTGGGGCATGAACACTGATATGATGTGGCCGTTTCTGCTGCTGTGTGAGCTGGGCACGTCCACTGGAATAACGATGAGATGTCCAAGAAGGCATTCACAGGCTTCTCTGCTGCCTTTATCCTGGGGTTTTCCTTAAAAGGGTCACCGTGTCAAATCATGTTATTGCTGTTGATTTGAACATAAAAAAAACAGTTACTTACACTATTATTGTGCTTTCCGGCTTTGACCAGCTTCTCAAAGTGCGGCACCGTAATGATTATTGATTCACTTGATGCTCAGCGATGATAAACTATAGTCACTGCTGCCCTGACAGAAGGTAAATAGTCTCAACTTATACAGCGCTTTTCTACCTTCATTAGGCCCAAAGAGAGCCCAGACCCTAACCCTGAACCCTAACCCTTAACCCTAACCCAGACCCTAACCCTGAACCCTAAGCCTGAACCCTAACCCTGAACCCTAACCCTGAACCCTAACCCTGAACCCTAACCCTGAACCCTAACCCTGAACCCTAACCCTGAACCCTGAACCCTGAACCCTAACCCTGAACCCTAACCCTGAACCCTAACCCTGAACCCTAACCCTAACCCTGAACCCTAACCCTGAACCCTAACCCTAACCCTGAACCCTAACCCTGAACCCTAACCCTGAACCCTAACCCTAACCCTAACCCTAACCCTGAACCCTAACCCTGAACCCTAAGCCCCTAAACCTAAACCCAATTCTAACCCTAACCCTAAAACCACATCTTGACCCTTAAACAGTCCTCCAAATAAGTGAGGAGCACCCAAAATGTCCTCACTTTACAAAAATGCCCTCACTCTGTTGGTGAAAAACTCAAACTGGTCCTCACAATGTCGTAATTACAAGAACACACACACACGTGCACACACTTGATTCCCACATAGACTAATCCATCCATCAATGGTTTTTATACCACAAGGACTGTACAAACATGAACCTGTTCAGGACCACGTGTTTTGATGAACTGGAATCAGTCCCTGATCAGGGAGGCCGGTCCAAGGCGTTTCTACTTTCTGCTCCTTTTGATTGGACTCAGATGCAAAAGGAGTTTTTGAGAGTCGGTTTCTCCAAACTCTTTTAAATATATCTCATTGATGGAATTGGTACAAAGCCTCCGTGATAGTTTGACCTAAGATATATTTTGTATTTCTGTCTAATCTTTGATAAACTGTTTTATGGATGTGTTGCTGCCTCTTGGCCCGGTCACTCTTCATCCAGAGGAAACCCGACAACATGCAGCGGCAACACTTTACATACGGGCCGGGAACTGGTACTTACAGAGGTACTTATGGTGGTACATACAGTGGTAAATACTAGTAATAATAGTGGTAATTCTAGGTACTTATCGTGGTACTTAAAGGATACTACAGTGAGAATTACTTGGTATGTACCTCTAGATTCAGTGGTGACTCTTAATAATGAAGGTCGTACTTCTTGTTTTCCCTAATGCTGTTTTATGTTGTTTTATCGTCACACAATCCTAGAAATGACTACTGTTTGTAGAAGTACCTCATTTACTACCTATGAATTGCTGCTGTAGTATCTTTGAATTACCAATAAGTACCAAAGTAAATAGAACCTTCATTACTAAGAGTTACCGCTGTATCTCTTAGTAATGAGAGATACTGCGGTAACTCTGTGACTCCCTAACCCTAATCCTAATGACTGGTAATTACCACTGTAAGTACCACAATAAGTACCACTGTCATCACTAGTACTTACCACTGTAAGTACCACGGACTTACCGTAATGTAAAGTGTTTCCCATGCAAACTCATAAGAATAAGTAAATAAACAATAGTCTTTCTTTAGGAAGCTGTGAGGTGAGAGGCCTAACCACTAGGCCACCAGTACACAGATGAGTTCTGTCTTCACTGTGAGGAAGTAAGTTTCCAGTTTGCTCCTGAGTTTCTCCACATGCACTTTGTAATCTGCGAGTGCTGAGTCTTCCTAAAGAGGAGGCTTTGATCTCACACCAGGAGCTGAGGACGAGGAGGGAACGCTCTGAGAAACTGTGCCCTCGACCTATATTTAAGAACAGAATATTATGGGCCACGTTCAGCAGGGGCCTCTTATTGGGAAGTTTCACAAAAAAAAGCTGATTGTGTTTTTCGATGGATCAAAGTCTCTGATCCGTCCCAGGTCACTCTCTCTACTTTCACAGTTAAATAATGATTTCTAAAGTTGGATTCTTTCTCAATGGAGCAACAGGAGAGGATGTGCCCCCTGCTGGAGTTTTGTGTAACTACATGTACGTATTTGTATATGGTATTTTATTTTTTTGTGTTGAATAGCAGAGGCGGCACTCACAGTGTCAGTGTCACAGTTTTTTTTACGCAAGTAAGAGCAGCCTTTTTCTTTTTTTCTTTCTTTTTTTTTTTTTTTACGGGGGGGTCAATGTTTTTTGTTTTGTTTTGTTGGGGAGGAGGGGGGGGTAGGAAAAATCAAAGACCTTTGTTGTAACTTGTTCTGACTTGTCAATAAACAAAAACTTTAAAAAATAAAAATAAAAAACTTGATCATGTTAGTACTCAAGTAGAAGTAAAAAGTACTGTATGAAATAAATTCTAAGTACAGTTTCATAAAAACATTTAAGTGTCTCAAGTGTTAATGGGGATGACAGGAGGGTCTTTCATCTCTCCCCCTTTAACCTCTGACCTTAAAGGGACTATACGGAGTTTAATAATGTTCAAACTAAGTATTTTCCTCCTCCATGTTCCTCCATGTCCTCATGTGTAGAATGAGCTCAGACCTGTTCACCACAACTGCCTCTACAATCCTGCCCTGTCACTCAGAAAGCGCCGTGATGCACGAGCCTAATATAGAAGCTGCAGTTACATGTGTGACCTGAGGTGGCAGCAGTGAGCATAAACTGACTGACTTGCATCGAGCCCCTTTAACCTTAACCCAGTGCATTTTCTCCTGTTCAGCTTTACCCAAATCTTAAAGCTTCTCGACTGGAGTTTCCAGCCTATAGGCCAGTGTAACGCCTCATTTGAAAGCGAAGACCTACAAAACTGATGGTGACTTTTTTGTTGCATTGTTGCAGAATTTTTGTAATTTTTTTTTTTGCTTTTTTGTGGCTCTTTTTTGCCCTCTCATCACTTTCTAATTATGTTTTTTCTGCTCTTTTGTTACTTTTTGGTCAGTTTTTTGGTTGTATTTTCAGCCTCATTTTTGGTGAGGGTTTAGAGTTTAGTACATCAAGTACTCGAGTAAATGTAACCGAGTGCTCACCTCTGTTGATTAGTCATAACCTTCTGAAAACGGTGCTTGTTCTGATGCCGCTCTCACAAAACTACAATCAAATAATAATGATAAATAAAATAAATAAAAACTTCTACATAAAAGACCTACATCTTCAAAGATTTGTATCTGAGGCCCCGATATTAGCGCAGGGGAAATGTATATGTAGGATATAAATAGGCCAGACTGAGCGGGGGTGAGATCATCTCCTTTCATCGTCCCGGCTTTTTAAACACACAAAGGAACAATGGAGCTCCACGAAAACCCACAGTGAAATCCCAGCCCTGCTCGTCCTGCTTTCCCACATCCTGTCAATTAATAATAGAGCCGGCTGGGAAGTGCAGCCTCATTATTATTCCGTAACGCAGCCTCGTGCACGTGTAGTGAAGGTGGAACTAAAGTGTTGTTTTCAGAAGATGCCGAGTGTGAGACTGTAGGATTTATACTGGTGAGATTCAGAAATGTTGCCAAAGTCTCTTCCAAACTTGGGCTAGTTCTGCTTCAGCTTTACCTGGTCCTGTTCATGTGTCCTCATACTGGACCCCCCCATGTGTCCTCATATTAGACCCCATGTGTCCTCATATTAGACCCCATGTGTCCTCATATTAGACCCCCCCATGTGTCCTCATATTAGACCCCCCCATGTGTCCTCATATTAGACCCCATGTGTCCTCATATTAGACCCCATGTGTCCTCATATTAGACCCCATGTGTCCTCATACTGGACCCCCCCATGTGTCCTCATATCGGTCCAATGTAATGCAATGGACTCTCTCCACGCATTAACATGATTAAAACATCTGCACACATGTCAGGGCTATAATGGCATGAATGAATGAATAAATAAATAGATTAATTAATAAATAAATGATTAAATTAAGTACATACTCACTGTACTTGCCATTTGAAGCAAAGCTTTCATACAACACATGCCCTGAGGGAGACAAAAGGCATAAACAGGTCAGGACTGTGACTGTGCTGTGAGTAAGTACGACAGTATTTAATCCATTTTTTATTTGTTTAGGCCAAATTATACAGTTTTACACGTGGTCCAATATTGGGATCGACCTGGTCCAATATCGGTCCGTGTCCCCAAATTGGACCACTTTAAAAAAAAAAAGAATATTTGGATTTTACTGCAATAATATAATATTTGACGAGCTCGTATCTTGTTTGCAGAGAGCACTTATTGTAACTCATTCACTGAGGCACAAATGCTTTGATGCACTTACTTCGAAAGGGGAAATACGAGTATGTCCTTAGGGGGTCCAATATAGGTCCACCTCTCCTACTTTATATTTGAATTTTCAACGTAGTGAAGTTATTGGGTATTCAGTGACTTTGAATCCAATAAAGGAAGGACTACAGTCGGGCAGAACGATATTGAAGTAACTTGCGGTATGTGATACTGCTGTGCAATATTGCGATATTTCACTAAACCATTTCAACACAAATCATAAGCAACTTGTTTTTCAGGAAATTGTGTCAAAAGACTTAAAAGAAAGACAGGACCAAAACAAAGTAGAACTAAATGTTTCCCTAAAACTGAGCTTTTACACGTTTATAGGCTCAATATAGTGTTTGTTTTTGCAGAGTCTCAGTGATGATATTGTGGTTTCTCGTGATACAGATATTGCATCATCTAAAATCACGATACGATATTTTTGGCGATATATTGTGTCTACATTACGAATAAATACAACTAAACAACAAGGAACTGGATCCCTTTTAATCCAAGACTGTGCTGTGTCTGTACCAGACGTATCCAGGACATGAAGTCTTGGCCTGTTCAGGTACATTTGAATCATTTGTTATTATTACATATTACGTGAGATCAGTAAAGTCCCAGCAGGAAGTTGGACACTAAAATTGTTTAACATTTTTTGTCAGACTATTGTAATTTTTTTGTCAACTTTTTGTGAATTTTCTGTCTAATTTTTGTCATTTTTTGGTCATTTTTGTGACTTTTTTGCTACTTTTTCATCAATTTTTTATCACTTTTCCGTCACATTTCCATCATTGTTTTCGTCTCAGTTTTGTTGCTATTTTCACACCTTTTTCCCAGAAGCTTTTGGATTGGGGTAAAGCCAAACTGGAGAAAATGTGCTCGGTTCAGGTGGGAGTTAACGGGTTAAAGCAATAGTAACTTGTTTACTTTTCGTAGTCCCTCTGGACGTGACACAAGTGTTAATGGGATGTTTGAAGGGTCTTTACCGGACCGGAGTCACCAATACACACTAATGGAATCATGAAGAAGACGCTAACAGGCTAACGGGCCAAGCTAACTGTGGGCTAGCACCATTTAAACAGTAATTACAGCCAAGTTTGAGTGAAAAAAAAGATCTTCTTCATTGTGTAACTGGATGAACAATCTCTGTCCCTTTGTCTTTTCTGTCAGCGCAGGATTTACTGTCACGGACGATTAACAAGTTAAAAAATCGCAGCTACGACGCCTGCAGTTGCGTTTCCGGCCTCTAGGGGGAAGCGTTACTTAGTACTGCTCTAAATTCACCTACACATGCATTAGCCTCTTAACCCTTAACCAAGGGCATTTCCTCCAGTCCGGCTTTACCCAAATCCAAAAGGCCAGTGTAACGCCTCATTTGAAAGCTAAGACCTTTAAAACTGAATAGATTTTTTTCCTCGTGTTGTTTCCGCATTGTCGTCACTTTTCTGACTTTTTAAAATGTTATGTCTTGTTGCATCATCGTCACGTGTTCTGTGACTTTCGTGCCTTTTTTTCGTCACTTTTCGTCACGTTTTTGTGTCTTTTTCATCCTCGTTTTCATCCAATTTTTGTCGCTTTTTTCCAAACAGTTTTTAGATTTGGGTAACGACAAACAAGCAGCATGTGCTCAGCTCATGCGCTGGTTCAGAGGTGCCGCAGTTTGAGAACCACGCGCTCATCCCAGACATTCAAATAAGCGGTGATGTGACGTCAGCCGCGCTCGTGAGGCACGCGCCGCCTCCACGCGCCGCAGGAGAAACCCACACTTGGACTCGTGCGTCAGCTTCAGTGTCACTGCTTTAACATTTCCACCTCTTTAATGTTTCATATTTGTCTTAAACGTGTCTCGCGCTCTCCTACAGCGCGCTCTGACGCACCGCGGAGTTTCTGTCGCAAACCCGCCGCTCCATTTCGCTGCTTTCCGGCCACGCTACACCGCGGAGCTCGAAATCCCCAGCGCGTGCTCAGCCCCTGAACGCCCCTCGCGGTCTCTCCTGCAGAAAGGGGCTCGTCTCCTCAGTCCAGTGCTGTGCGTGAGGCAGAGAGGAGCGCGGCGCGAGCGTGACACCAGAGGACGTCCAGCCTTCGCTCTTTATCGGATACTTCCTTTTACGCGTCCCCCTCCCTGGACATGAACGCAGCATTCTGAAGCCAGCTTTTTCAGACGCTTTTGACTCCTGTCTGAACATGACGGTGGACTTTGAAGACTGCATTAAAGACTCGCCCCGCTTTAGGTAAGAACGTGAGCCTGTCTTCTCTGTGGCGCCGCTGTGCGTAAAGACTGTCTCCAAACGTCTGTGCGTAAAGACTGTGTCCAAACGTCTGTGCGTAAAGACTGTCTCCAAACGTCTGTGCGTAAAGACTGTCTCCAAACATGCTGGTCTTCATTGCTCCGTGTTGCACTTGAATGGCTGTGCGGATGAGCTTTGATCCGGTGAACAGTGTCTGGATCAGGTACACTCAGGTTCTGTTTTTAATCAGATTTGAAAGCTTTCGGGGACGCGTGTTGTTCTTTGGCGCCAGCGCTTTACGTGTTGCACAGTTGGCTGATGAGGATGAGCAGTTTGTGCCGCAGGAGGGCGCGTGTCACGTGGAACTGAGTGTCCACATCAGTCACGCGTCCTACGTCCTGATTTTCTACAGAGTGTGTGATTCAGACGTGTCTCCGAGCAGCTCCAGCAAAGAGCCGCACATTAGTATCAGCAGCTTTAGAATCCACGTCTCAGATAAGGAAACAGCAGCATCACCGCATCAAGAGCTGCACGAGGGGAGGGGGAGGGGGGGGGGGGGGGAATCGCCATATTCATAACAGTCTCGATTGTGACGCGGGATGGGCGATATTGACTTTGTGCACATTGAATTAGCGTTTGTGCCACTTCGTTTTTGAGATATTGATCATTGATTGGTTATTGGCTCGGGTCCTGGTCTGATCTTTGTTCGAACTTGGTCTGGTCTTAGTTCGGGTCTTGGTCTGATCTTGTTTCGGGTCTTGGTCTTTTCTTAGTTTTAGTCTGGGTCTTAGTTTTAGTCTGGGTTTGGTTTGGGTCTTTGTTCGGGTCTTGGTTTGAGTTTGGGTTTGGTTCGGGTCTTGGTTTTAGTCTGGGTCTTGGTTTTAGTCTGGGTCTTGGTTCGGGTCGTGGTTTGGGTCGTGGTTTGGGTCTTGGTTCAGGTCTTGGTTTGGGTCTTGGTTTTAGTCTGGGTCTTGGTTTGAGTCTGGGTTTGGGTTCAGGTCTTGGTTCGGGTCTTGGAAAAGTTGAAAACTGCTGAAAATCAGGAAAAAGACGGAAGTTTAATAAAAGATAAAGAAACATGAAAACCAGTTATTGATGCTGAGGATCCACAGTCGATCAAACTTCAAAAACGAAGTGTCACAAACGAAGCACAAACGAATGACACCATTTTGAAGCAGATCGGACACTCTGGGGGGGCTGATATCGCCAAACTTTGGGGCTCTTTCCTGATAAATTAAGCGATATTTTTGCAATAGCTCATATGAAGTTGATCGTCCTGAATAAACTGCAGAAGTTCAGATTTCACATGAAGTATATGTTTGTATTGGTCGGCACTGGGACATTTACTCAAAAGCATGGCTGATCTTTCAAACATCAACTTTCGATACGATCTTGTAGACGATATTTAGCCTAATCCTGCCACGATATTTGGTTTATCGATTTATCGTCCTTTTTATCTTTAGGCTCAATATCTATCACCAGTACATTTGATTATATTGTTCCTTATTTTTGTGCTATTTTTGTCAATACTTTAACAATGAAGTAAATTGTGTTTCATTGACTTTAAGACTTATTTCTGAGATTACTGAGATTTCTGAGATTACTGCTTTCAGTGGCATCACGTGGTCCCACAACAGTAATATATCAAACTTCACATTTTGTTCTGGTGGCAGCCCTATTATTACCCACCATTGTGATACTATTTCAGAGCAAACCTTCCATAAAATGTACATAAAAACCTTCAGCTCTTTGTCTTCAGCAACTTGACTTAAACGACCCTGAAAAAGGAACTAAATGGAGGCTGATGTTTCGGTTGCGTTTTGTTTGAGGCTGTTTTACTAAAGTTGTGTAAACCTGATTCTGTGATATTTTGCCGGTTCATGTGATATTGTTTAAACTATGACTCACCTTCTTTTCACTAATCTCAGTATTTGAACATTTCATTTATATTTGATTTAAAGATAAGAAGTACTTGGTTAATCCTGTGCATGTGTTTGGTTATAGTGGGTCACAGTTGTTGGGGTATAATCGTGTTCTTCCAGGTGTTTACTGGGACACGGTACAACAGTTTACTCAGTTCACTTCTTCTGTTCATTCTCATGCCTCGTGCCTTGGTGTCCCTGGGCAAGACACTTCTGCCAACTGGCCTCCAGTGTCTGCAGACACTATGGTATTGTGTGGGAGTGAATGGGGGAAATCGCTCCTTTATATTAAGAGTTAACAACAGAGATAGAGACGGGCTGTGTGAGCTTTTGTTTTCTGGCACTGGAGGAGCTTAAAACTGGGACTGGATAAGAATCACTCCATTGTAACATCGAGACATTCATCCATTCATTTGTTCATGGTAATGGCCGATGGTAAACTGAATATTTGTCTCCTGTTTCGGGTTGTTTCTTGTTTGGTTTTGGTTCATTGACTTTAGTTCTGATGATGCACAGAGGGTTAAATCATCATGTACGGGTTTGGCATCCACCGACCAAAAGCAGTTGGTTCTAAATCTTTTCACACCAAGTAAAGCCTCAAACTCCAGATAACCCTGAGTACACGCTCCGCAGTTTGAGAAGCACTGCCTAAAGCCAAAATAAAAGCTCTCCTGAGCGCCAAGTGCAACAGAATGGCATTACTCCTTTCCAGTCATTCTCCTTTCAAGCCCTGTCGCTCTTTTATTTAAGAGCTCCCCCCAGATGTGCTTCAGTTCACCCCGTGTCCCCGATGGCCGTCATCAGCGGGGGCGTTCTCACCCCCGTCCCGAGCAGAGGCCGGCCCGACTGCGGCTCCAGAGGTTACATAAATAACACAGGAATTTCTACACCCACAGTTCCCCCCCCCCTCCCTCCGCGCTCCCCCCTCCCCAGCACCTCCACAGCACCTCCCCAGCTGTGAGAGGGGAAGTTACTCTGAGTCGCTCTAGTTTAGTTTGTGCTCAGTGCGAGGTGGGCCTGCAGGACAGAGTTTGATCTCTTTGGAAAACGTAATAAATCCATTCTGTCGCTCCTCTGGGGGTGATACAAGTGTTATGGGGTTATGTTATGGTGTCTGTGGCCAGAAATCCACCCTTGCAACTTTCCCCGCTCTGGGTCGGAGGCGCAATACACACTAATAGAATCACGAAGAAGAAGCTAACAGGCTAATGGGCAAAGCTAACTGCGAGCAAGTTTGAGTGAAAAAAAAAAAGATCTCCATTGTGTCATTGAGTTGTGGCACAATGAACAATCTCCGTCTGTCCGTTTGTCTTTTCTGTCAGCGGAGGATTTACTCTCACGGACAATTAATGAGTAAAAGAAACAATATGCTACGACACCTGCAGTGGCACTTATGGCCTTTACAAGTTTCTACTGTGTTTTCTTGTTCAAACGATCACTTCCTGTTGAGAAACGCCATCACTGGTACATTATGTTCCAAAAAAATGCATTCATTCATTTGATCTCGATTAGATTTCATTTTATTTTTCCATAACTGAACCAGCACATGGAGCTGATTCATGAACTCTAGACACACCTTTTATACAAACCTCAAACAGAAGTGCTTTTCTAGTTTCTCATCCAGACTCCAAAACAAGGTTCTGTTTCTGCTCTGTTAAGATTTACCAAAGTAGGGCTCGCATTGAATTCACACTTTACTTTTAATAATGCTCTACAATACTATGTTTTACTCTAATTTAGTGACTATTTTGATGACTCTACTTAATGACTGTAAAAAGCGTTGTTCCCGCCTCTGCTGAGTCGGCTCCTCGCTCTGCTCTCCTCCTATGATCAGACAAATCAAAGACTTCCAGCTCTGAGCTCTGCAGCAGCAGCACCTCAGCGACTGCCATGTGGGTCGGGAGATCCTGCTTCACTGACACCAGAGTGGAGGAGCAGTGACTTTAAATATGCAAAGCAGACTTATATCGAGGTGCGGCTTCACCAGGCGCTGTTTCCGAGCTGCTTCTTGTTGTACGGCGGCTTGTTAATAACTCGCACATGCTGCCAACGAACTGCCCCCAACACATGGATTTATCACCATCATAACATCGAGGCTACATCATTGTTCATGTGACAGACTGGCTGCCAGAAAAAATAGGGCAGAATAATTCATTAAAATCGAATTGGCTGCAAGAGGCAAATGGCAAAGGCTGCAGTTACTTAAAGGAATAGGCCACCGTTTTTACATACTAAGATATGTTCTTACCTAACTTTAGACGAGTTAATATATCCCTGTCTGGTCTTTGTCCGTGCGCTCACACATACGCAGCCTCTCCCACATGTCACATAGCTCCAAAAAAGCTCACGATAGAAGCTACCAAGCTCTTCCACGTGTTCCCTATTTAAATAAAGTTACGTGAAGTGTTTTCATGCGAAGTATATTTACACAGAAATGTAACATGTCGATTTTATAAACAAATAAAAAGGGGAACTATATTGTGAGGCGTAATGATACGAGGAGTAAAACGTCCGTGCAGTAACTCCTAAAGGTTATTGACGGAAGTGAGCGGGGAAGCTTTTAGGAGTTACTGCGCAGACGTTTTACTCCTCGTATCATTACGCCTCACAATATAGTCCCCCTTTTTATTTGCTTATAAAATCCACATGTTACATTTCTGTGTAAATATACTTCGCATGAAAACACTTGACGTAACTTTATTTAAATAGGGAACACATGGAAGAGCTTGGTAGCTTCTATCGTGAGCTTTTTTGGAGCTATGTGACATGTGGGAGAGGCTGCGTATGTGTGAGCGCACGGACAAAGACCAGACGGGGATATATTAACTCGTCTAAGGTTAGGTAAGAACATATCTCAGTATGTAAAAACGGTGGCCTATTCCTTTAAAGGGATATTTCAGGATTTCTGACATAGGGTCTCATTTCCTCGTTATCCAGAGTGTTGCTGGTACCTGCAGATATTCTTTTTTGTATTTCAAGCAGTTCTTATGTTTGAAGAGTTTCGTGGCGCTAGGCTAATGCAAGGCTAGTGCATGTCTATGGTATCAGCTAGCCTGCATTAAAAACAGTGTGACCCGCTCCACAGAGCACCTGAGGCAAATCACTGATAACACCAGACTAACCATATACATGTCTGTGTCCATAGAGTCATTTAAAGTAACTTATATTTGAGCAGCATCAGCTTCGTGGTTGTATAAGCTACATAAGGCGGAGTGATCTGCTAGAAAATAGTCCCTCAAAATGCGATCATTCATGTGATGCAGGTCAGTTATATTCCAAACATTAGACATGTATATGGTCAATAATGTGAAAACGAGAAGTACGTTGAGTTCTGTAGCAGTAGCCTCTGTTCAGGAGGTTTGTAGGAGCGTCTGTTCAGGAGTTTTGTAGGAGCCTCTGTTCAGGAGTTTTTGGCTGATTGGAGATGATGGATCCAGACTCTTCACTGCGAGACAAATTGCTTCCCACATTTCTAATCACATGGGAGCTCCACCTCACATGTTGCATCTGCGTAAAGCATCTAGTACCAAAATGATGAACGCCGTCTTCAGGGCCAAGATATTCTTCATCTCCTCCAGTCGTGTTTCTTGCAGGTTTGCGGTAGGTCTGATTTATGATCTGTGATGTCACTCGCAGGGTTCGGTTCTCAGGCTGGGGCTCAGGATTCCACTCAGATCTATTGTGTCTGCTTGAATTCCCCCTTAAATTGCTTTTAGGTATTTCTATTTTCCAACCAGGAATCGCGACGTCAATATCATGACTGAGATAGATCACACATTTTAGATCAAACTAAAACAAAAGTGCAGGTTCTCTTCCAGTGACTTGAAACATCTGCAAAAGGACCGTGTTTCCCTGCGGTTTGGTCCTGTGTTAGTCTAGACTGCATAGTCCTATAGCCCCACTTTAGTCCCGGGCTTTAGATCCTGATAGTCATGGTTTAGTTGGCAGTCGTGCTTCAGTCCTGCTTCAGATCTGGTTGAATCCTGCTTTCGTCCTTGGCCAAACCTTCTGCGAGGCGGTGCTGGCTGGGGGGGTGATGACTGTGCGGATCCCACATGTGTGTTTGTGTTTGCTCCAGCACAACATTGGCAGCTCTCCTCACTGATGTGCTAAGACTGACGCTAGTTTGTGGCCACACTCGGCCTCGCGCTGTTGGAACATCAGATTAACTGCATACAGTGCAGCGCAGATTAGAAAAGGAAACATAAACCAATGGGATGGAGAGTGTGGGACCAGCCAGATCCTCGATATGGAAGTATAACTGGAGTTATTGAATTCTTTTTGAATCTATGAAGGCGTGATCATTGCCTTTTACATTATATAAATATGTGGGGCTTCCCCTCCGAGAGGAGGTGGGGGAGGGTTTGAGCCTGAATGATCCTGGAGCTCTGGTGTCGGGGGCTTCGTGCCCCTGTAGGGTCTCCCAGGGCAAACAGGTCCTCAGTGACGGGTCAGACACAGAGCGGGTCAGAAGCTCCTTATGAGAGACCAACAGGCCTGAGAACCATGAGGCCGTCCTTCTGTGGACCCACCACCTGCAGGAGGAGCCATAGGGGCTGGTGCAGCTCCAACAGCCCCATGACCCGGCAACGGACAAGTGGAAGAAGATGGATGGATGTATCTTCATTTTTCCAATGAAGTTCTTTGTGGAAAAAAAGGAAAAAGAAAAGTTTGTATAATGTAAAATATAAGCTTTAGAAAATGAATTGAAATATCAAATAGCATAGAATCTATGCTATTCATTATCTATAATGAATTTAATATTGAAATATTGGCAGTGAACCCCGTGTCTGTTATGTGTTTGTGCTCCCATCGGTAACTTAAACTGTTAGTGTGATGATGCCATGATGCTGCGGAGCTTTGGCCTTGAGTCCACAAGGCCAGTTCGATCGTCGCTTGTGGCGTTTACTAAACGCCGCCCGGCAGATATATTGAACCGATATATCGGTATCTTACAATATCGGCTGTCGGCTGATATATGACCGATAAAAGGCAGATATCCCTGAAACCGATCGTCCCGTTCACAGTCTTAAAATGAGCTCTTTCACGACGTCCTCGGCCTCAGGCTGAGAAACACTGTGGTTTGTATCGGTCACAAGGCTCGGATTGTATTTGATATATTTTATGTAACAGACTTTTGCTCAGAATTTCAAAACCATTAGTGATAGAGACATATCATTTTTTTGGTTTTGAAATCTGCAGATTTTTGTCTTTAAATGAGCTCCCTCTGAAGCACCTCCTGGACATGAATGTCCTGAATAAAGATCCTCTGCTGCTAATCAGGCGCCCCCTGGTGTCACAGTTCAGCACAGTCACAGAAGCCTCATACACAGGATTATAGACATTTACCTCCAGCGTTACTGTCGCCTTAAGACGCTTCACAACTTTTCTCACAGAAGAGTGGCTGATTGTGACAGGAAGGGCCTCGTCAGCCTGAAGAAACATCACCGGCCCGATTACCGAGCATCTAATTAATTAGAATGAAATTGGAAATTAGAGTAAAGGAGATGGGAAAGAAGAGACAGAACCTTCCATTAACCCATAGAAACGCTCTCATGATGTTTGTCCTTCTCCACATCCCCGAGCGCTGGTTCCCATGTCCTCAGCGGCGTCTGCAGAATATGACCATTGTCCGCTGAGACCGTCGCTTCCGCCACGAGACGACTCCTTTCACTGCGTCTGAAAGCCCGGCATCGCATTGAGCAGACGGGGCGGGACGGGGGACGGGACGGGGGGGGGCTGGACTGAGAGTCATTGACTCACAAGGAGCACAGACGACACTGGCTTTACATTCTTACCATTTATGAACAAGGATGTGATGGACTCTTTAACCTTCGTATGCAACAGATGTGCGAGTAGTTGTGGCACGAGTACCTCCATTGGCTCTTTTCAGTTTAGTTTCTAGTTAGAATACTGAAGTGCATGAGTGGTCTGGGCTAGATCCAGCGACCTTGGCCTCTTTAGAAGTCCATCGGAGTCTTGGCATCTCTGAGTCTCTGGGAGAGCGGATCCGTCTGATACTCGGGCACGTGATGCGATGACGGGGGTTAGATTCAGGAATTTAAGGCATGTGCTCTGATGAGTCACTCTGGAAACCATCGCAAAACAAAGTGTCTTTTCACAAAGGCCGACTCATCTCAGCCTCGTCTTGTTTCGGGATTGAAGCTGATCCACCAACACTGGCGGGAGATCAGCAAACCCACTTCTAACAGGTTTATTTATAGTAGTTCTTGCACAGTGCCTCAATTAAGTAAATGTAGCTTCCTCCAAGTAACAAAATGTTGGACAGTGATGACGATGTGTATGATTTTATCTCCAAATACCTTAGAAAAAGCTCCCCCTGCCGTAGCAACCCCTTTGCCCCTTTGCCCGTTATTGTGGACCTCCTCAGTTCTGCATGTTCTTTGTTGGAGTGGAAAGTACCAGAGTTGTTATTTTCCCCTTGGAACGTGCATGTTTGAATGTTTAAACTCAGCTGTTTCTTCTCTGTGGGGAGGACTTGCTGTGCGAGGCAGTTCCAGTGCGACAGTCTCCAGTGTCTGTGGATCATCTGCCCGTCCAGCTGTGTGGAGCTGGAGGGGGCTCCGTGTCAGGCTCTTGTTGCTTCTGCTCTGTTTCAGATCCGCTCTCTGCATCTTCAGCCTCTGTCAGCGGAGTCCAGGCCAGCCGTTCTCAAAGGGGGTCATGTTTTTGCACTGGTGGTACTTGGGTTTCCTCTGTGATACGTCAGGGTCATCTGCAACAGGCTGAGACGCAGTTTTGGAAAGAAATCTCTGAATTTCTCTGGTGTATTCATTAACATGCACTTTCCCAACCAAATAAACCATTAATAAATACAAAAGAAAAGAAAAGAAATGAAAACTGTTGAACCTGGTCATTGTTTGATTGGCTCCATAAACCAACAGTAAGAATCTGTAGTCCTTTCTACCATCAGCACATGTATTTTCAGACT
The DNA here is from genome assembly GCF_951799975.1 of Gobius niger. Taxonomy (NCBI): domain Eukaryota; kingdom Metazoa; phylum Chordata; class Actinopteri; order Gobiiformes; family Gobiidae; genus Gobius; species Gobius niger. The sequence continues at coordinate 243,166 of NC_136857.1, read as the reverse complement.
ATTATGGTAAAAATAATTGAACCTTAGTTGATATTTTCTGACAGAGAAGACGTTGAACTTCGTGACCGTTTTTGTTTCAAAGAAGCATCAGCACTTTGATCGTTACCATGGTTACCTCCCTCATCAATCGTCAGCTGTGCATAAACTCCCCTTTAAACTACAGGCTCTTCAGGCTGTTGTGATGTTTAACCTGTTATGGATTATTCAGTTTGTGCTTCAGTGATGCATTAATAGTCTCTGTTCAGACGACGTCTTCATTTACTGCTTTAGAGTTCGGTCATTGAAGAATCAGAATGGGTCAAGATTGCAGGAACCTTTTGCCTCTGACAGGGCAGAACTGGGACCAGGGACTTTTTCAGCTGCTACTCTGACTCGGTGGTACTTTCTTGTCAGAATAGGAACTCTTTGTTTGTAGCAAGAAACACATGTAAGTAGGGCTGTGCAATTAATCAAAATTTAATTACAATTTCGATTATTGCACTAAACGATTACAAAATTAGCACGATCAGCAGACTTGCATTATTTGACGGCGCTGGGATTATTTTCCCGTCGCTTTTCTCGTGCCGTGGCTCGTGCTTTTGCCGGACATAGAAACAAACGGCGCTGTGTGATGATGTTTCAGGGACTGTCCCCTTGAACTGTTTGGTGCGACAATGCCAATTCAGAAACACGGCCGCTCAATTGATCAAAAGTTTAACCTCTTAACTCCCACCTGAACGGATCCCATTTTCTCCAGTTTGGCTTTACCCGAATCAAAAAGTTTCATGGGGAAAAATAGCCACAAAAATGAGAAGAAAACAAGGATGTAAACGCAACAAAAATGTGACAAAAATTCCACAAAAATGTGACAAAAAAGAAAAAACAAAACAAAAAACATACAAAAAGTGGTGTTGCGGGTGGTAAGAGGTTAAAAAGATCATCATAAAATGCTTGTGTAGGACTAAAATCGCTAACATTGCGTATCCCTTGTATTTGCAAACAGAAGCAAATGGACGTTAGTTTAAAATCCCATTGGTCGATATCACAGAGCCATAAACAGGATGACATGAAACTGCATTAATCTGCTTTTATCGGTCACGCACTTGTTAGAGATGAGAACATTTCATATAATCCAAATTGTCCGAGCCGAACGTGAAAGCGCTAAATCAGATGAGACTGACCTCGGTGGCGCCTCGGTGGCGCCTCGCTGCCCTGGGACGGCTCCGCTGTAATCCATTAGTCACCAGTTCTACGTCTATATGCTTACTCAGAATCAGAGCGCTTCTCCGGCCGGGAGTCACGTTGCCTGGGGCTTATCGTCGTCTCTGCAGGTCAAAAGACGGCACAGATGACTTTAATCCAGATATGATTTCTACTATTCGCTCTGTGCTTTATGAAGGGCCGTAGCTTTCTGTACAGAGCCCACCTTTTGCCTTAGATTAAGAAGAAAGTACATAAAGCCCTGGACTCGTACTGACTCAGCTTGGAAAAAGACACTGGACATCCTCATCAGAAATATCAGATGGAGAATAGTGGCCTCATAAATCGTAATGCCGAACATTAGGGCTGCTCGATTATTGAAAAAATAATAATCACGATTATTTTTGTCATAATTGAAATCACGATTATTCAAACAATTATTTGTTGCCTTTAAAAAAATCCATCAAACAAGTGAAAAAATCCATTAAAAAAATGACAAAAATCCAGCAAAAAAAAGACAAAAATCCAGCAAAAAAAAGACAAAAATCCAGCAAAAAAGTGACAAAAATCCAGCAAAAAAGTGACAAAAATCCAGCAAAAAAGTGACAAAAATCCAGCAAAAAAGTGACAAAAATCCATCAAAAAAAGACAAAAATCCATCAAAAAAGTGACAAAAATCCATCAAAAAAGTGACAAAAATCCATCAAAAAAAGACAAAAATCCAGCAAAAAAGTGACAAAAATCCAGCAAAAAAGTGACAAAAATCCAGCAGAAAAAAATACAAAAATCCCAAAATTAAAAATGTGAACAAAAAAATTTGAAAAAGAAAATAATAAAAAAATAATAATAGATTTTTTGCGATTATGCTAATTTTGTAATCGTTTACTGTTGTAATCGAAATCGTAATCGAATTTCGATTAATTGCACAGCCCTACCGAACATTAGTTGTGTCTTTGGGTTCGAAAGTGTTCAATGCAGGTTCCAAGAAAACCCTATGTTCATGTTTAGTGTTGAGAGCTGGGATGTAGCTGGGATGTAGCTGGGATGTAGCTGGGATGTAGCTGGGATGTAGCTGGGATGTGCTGTGGTAATGCATGTCTGACACATCCCGAGGCCTAACACATGACCCAGCATTACATCCGACACTTTATCAAGTAGAAAAGTGGATTTTCTCTTTCTGCAATTCTTGGAACGTCAGATTTTTTCCACTCTACAGAATTTGAATCAGATGTTGAAGCGTGGCATGTGTTGCTGCTTCTCAAGTGGAGCTGTTGAAACTCAGAGGTGGTCAGTAACTAAGTGGATCTACTCACAGCTGTTTTCCAGTCTTTTGTTGAAAACTCATTACTCCATTTCACAAAACTTCTAAAGAGGTGCCAGAGTAAGTGGGCAGCATGTTTTGTCCCATGTAAAGGCCTTGTAACACACACTCCTGGGCAGTAGGAGGCGCTGTCAGGGTTTGTCCCCGGCGTGTTTCCGTACAGGTGGATTTGGATGCAATCTTCACGTCTTTGAAGCTACTTCGTTATTATTCGATTATTATTTGAACGTGTGTTTTCTGAAGCAAAGACTCCGATACAAGTTAGCTGTTGTCATCCAAAGTATTTCTCATGAAAAAGTACTGGAGTAGTAATTGACGAATACTCAAGTAATGTAGCCAAGTACTGACCCCTGGTTGAGAACAGGTTTCTGGTTAATTCTTTACTTTAGAGCAACAAGATTAATTCAAAAATACAAATGAATGTTTGCATAAACTGCAATGGCGTCTGTTATGATGCCCAATAATGCTCTAACTAAAGGCTGCACTTAGCGATGCTCCGATGTCGGATACTGGTATCGAGGCGATACGGGAAAAATACAATATCGGGTTTCGGTTGCAAAAATCCGATACTGAACCGATACCAGTTTTGGTTCTGACCCCTTAAAAAACACAACTTTCACCGACTACATAAAACTTAGTTTCAGCAAATGCATGTTTGATCGCGGTTAGCAACAGTATGCTAAAGCTAGCAGGAGCATGCTGTTGCTAGCGGTTACTAATCAAGGCTTGGACAGAAACTATGATAGAAAAACCTGATAAAATAAAATCGGACACTCGTGTTTGTATTGTAGTTGTTGTGCATGTCCTTGTTCAATGTTTTTTTTAGTTTATTAATCGATATAATTGATAATTGATCTGTAACATCATGACAAGAAAAGAGAAGATTATTGATCTGGAGACAAGACGACCCTTCACTTTTTCTCTGACAGCAGCCACTTTTCAGAAAGTCTCTTGGTATCGGTTAATATTGGATATCGGCAGATTCTCAAACCCCCTGTATCGGTATCGGTTTATCTCCAGCTGCAAACCCCGTAATGTGGACATTTCTAACCATGTAAACGCATCTTCCTTTATAAGTCCTTTCTTAGACCTGGATAAGTCTTGTGTTGGACCTGGTTTAGTCCGGTCTTCCTCCCGGTGTTACTTCGAGAGAAACAGATATTGTAAAGTCAGAACGTTGACCCTCTCGCTGTGAGACGTTCAAACAGGCTCTTGTTTACCAGACGGGCTTGAACTGCCTTTTCACCGCAGTGTGTGATGGGAAAACTAATGCATCTAATCCGTCATTAAGGTCAGGATGTTGCCATAGCGCTGATTCAACGTCTGCAACTCGCCGCGTGCAGCCTGTGGCAACAGCAGCAGCCGCCGCCGCCGCCGCCGCCGCCGCCGCCGCCGCCGCCGCCGCCGCCGCCGCCGTGCAAGAGGCTGGATGTGGGAAAGAGCGTCGCAGATAAAGAGTCTTAGCTTATGACCTCAGAAACCACCGAGATCAGGACTAACTGGGTCTAAGAAAAGGTTTAAAACACACATTTACAAACCATGTCCAAAGTAAAACAGAAAAAACAAACTTAAAAGCATAAAAAGATTATCTCTAGGAAATGAATAAAGTCTAAATTCCAGATCGCCCTGAGACTAAAGACGCCGAAACACAATATACCACAATAATAATATAACACCAAAATATGACACAATATAATACCACAATATGAGAACCACTGCTCCACATTGGACTTTTCCTACATCCGACTAAATCAAGCCCTTTGGAGGTAATTTATAAAGACAAATGTGTTTAAAATTCAAATATGTCATTTCACACGGTGATGAGGTCCACGTGTTCACGATCCGTGGTACCGTGGACCGCATGGGAAACGCGCGTTTTGTCTATTGGGGCGGGAACCTCTGGGTACCTCACGATTCGATACGCGATACATGGCTGACGATACTACGATAATCTCACGATAATCTCACGATAATCTCACGATAATCTCACGATAACGATAATCTCACGATAACGATAATCTCACGATAACGATAATCTCACGATAACGATAATCTCACGATAACGATAATCTCACGATAACGATAATCTCACGATAACGATAACAATAATCTCACGATAACAATAATCTCACGATAACGATAACGATAATCTCACGATAATCTCACGATAACGATAATCTCACGATAACGATAATCTCACGATAACGATAACGATAATCTCACGATAACGATAATCGATATATTGCACAAAAATAACCTGCAATAATCACAATTTAAAAAATGCTACTTTTAACCTTTATTTTAACATATTATTCATAAATAACATTTTTTTGCATTTGCTTTGTACCACTTTTATAATTCATGAAAAGTCCAAACACTTGTCAGCGTTTGGTCCTAGTGCTAAAAAACGGTAGTGCTGCCCCCTGCTGGCCTGGCCTTTATTGGAGCACTGCTGCCTCATTAATATGCACCATGTTGCTCATTCATATGCGCCCGTGGAAGAGCTTGGTCGCTTCTAACTTCACCCGCTTGGAGCTATAGGAATATACTGGGAGAGGTGGAACGCTAACAACATCTTTGGTCTTTTTGCGTGACTGAGGGCACACACAAAGACCAGACGGGTACGCCTCAACTCGTCTAAGCTCAGGTGTCTCAGTATGGAAAAACGGTGAACTACTCCTTTAACAGAGCAACATCAAACTCATGTACCCAGTAGGGAGGGAAGGGGAGAGTTCAGCCTCCTCCAGCCTCAGTCAGTTGGAACTGTCACTGAGACTCCGCAGTCTCCTCCCTGAGGCAGGACTGAGGAAACCGTTGCTTCTAAACTTCATGAATGACATCATGACATCGATGTACTTTGCATAAATGATCCATCCTGTAGGACACTCTGCCGGGGGGGTTCGCGGGGGGGCTTTGTCTCCTGTCGGGACGTCCTGTAGAAATGTGGTGAATACAGGAGGCCTCTCTGTCTGTGTGAAACTCTCCACTACAATGACTGAAGCCACGGAGCGCCCAAACAGGGGGACCCCTCCTCGCCCTCACCCCCCCCCCTCCTCGCCCTAACCCCCCCCCCCCCCCCCCTGCCTGGACACAAGGGCATGACATCATCTCTGCGTCTGAGCCAGATCCATCTCCGCTCACACCGGGACGGTCCATTAGCCCGACGGGCCAGGGAGGGGCGGGGAGGGGCGGGGAGGGGCGGGGAGGGGCGGGGAGGGGCAGGGAGGGGCAGGGAGGGGCAGGGAGGGCCAGGGAGGGGCAGGGAGGGGCAGGGAGGGCCAGGGAGGGGCGGGGAGGGGCGGGGAGGGGCAGGGAGGGCCGGGTACAAACATCATGGACGTCATGGATCAGAACTCCAACATGTTTCAGGAAGTTTCTGTGGAAAAAGGATTCTTACAACAGGGAAAAATGTGGAGTTTTCCTGAGACTGAAAATGTGCATGTCGCCAAAATCCATTCAGAAATATTGGATTAGTGAAATATGAAATCAGCTTACTGTTAGGATTAGGCAGTTTTATTAGTGGTAATCAAGTTATTGTCTTGGCTTGGGGAGTCTCGCTGTGAACTCCGGCTGAGACGAGCTTCTCATTCACTCAAGTGGACGAAAAGGAGCTCGGTTTGATTCAAGTAGTGCAGCTTTAAAGGAATAGGCCACCGTTTTTATATACTAAGATATGTTCTTACCTCACTTTAGTCGAGTTAATATATCCCCGTCTGGTCATTGTCCGCGCGCTCTGTCACGCAAACGGAGCACATACGCAGCCTCTCCCATATGTGACATAGCTCCGAAAAAGCTCACGATAGAAGCTACCAAGCTCTTCCACGTGTTCCCTATTTAAATAAAGTTACGTGAAGTGTTTTCATGCGAAGTATATTTACACAGAAATGTAACATGTCGATTTTATAAGCAAATAAAAAGGGGGACTATATTGTGAGGCGTAATGATACGAGGAGTAAAACGTCCGCGCAGTAACTCCTAAAGGTTATTGACGGAAGTGAGCGGGGGAAGTCTTTAGGAGTTACTACGCGGACGCTGTGCTCCTCGTATAATTACGCCTCACAATATAGTCCCCCTTTTTATTTGCTTATAAAATCGACACGTTACATTTCTGTGTAAATATACTTCGCATGAAAACACTTCACGTAACTTTATTTAAATAGGGAACACGTGGAAGAGCTTGGTAGCTTCTATCGTGAGCTTTTTCGGAGCTATGTCACATATGGGAGAGGCTGCGTATGTGCTCCGTTTGCGTGACAGAGCGCGCGGACAATGACCAGACGGGGATATATTAACTCGACTAAAGTGAGGTAAGAACATATCTTAGTATATAAAAACGGTGGCCTATTCCTTTAAGAGAGTAAACCTGCAGAGCCTCCCCATGAAGCGTTCACAGTGTACAGTACCTTTGTGTAGGGCGGGGCACCATTTACCAGTACTTTGACGATATAGATACAGACGGCATCGCGTCATAGAAGGGGGCGGGGCTTCGTCAAGGGGGAAAATACAATCTTTCCCTCTTTTTAGCCACTTTCTGGTGGAACATGAACTTATTTATCACATATAACTCAAGCAAAGTGTAAATCCAGCCCATGTGGATATTTTCTCACAGCAGATGGTTCAGTAGAAGTGAAAAAAACACAGTTGGTTTATGGGCTGTTGAACCACTTTGCTCCTCTCCATGTCTGTGTTTCTTTATTTAGTAGAAACTATATTCATAATTCAGTGTTTGTTAAAGTAGTTTTTGAATAATTAGAGAAAGTTTAGATTTTTTTAGACAAATTGTTTTTCCCCTTAACTGTTTTCAAACATGACCATATATGGGCGATTCCAGAGACGCCGCCTGTGTCTATACAATATTTTCCAAAACCAACACTGAGATATTTGTTGTAAAGAACCTGAAAACAGAACAGGAGTGTGTGGAAGAAATGCAAATGCACAATATCGGGTTCATCTTCCAATGTTGGGAAATGTGTGAAAAATGGGGAAAGAGTGGGAGAAATTGGGAGAAATTGTTGCAAAAATAAGGGAAAAATGGGGGAAATATTAGTAACAAAAAATGAGCAAAAATTAGGGTGAAAAATTGAGCCAAAAAAACCATGAATGAAACATTGGGCACATTAAAAAAAAAAAAGTTTTTTAAAAAATAGGGGGAAAATTGGGCAAAACTTAGGAAAATAATTTTGAGGAAAAACAATTCTTTTTTTTTTTTCTGAAACAACCAAGTCTCTTCCTTTAACGCCGTCTCTGGACCAATCTTGGATCTAGAGACATGAAAAATAATCATCATAATCTGGTCCCTGCTTTCGATACCAGTGGTTTCGATACCAGTGGTTTTGATACCAGTGGTTTCGATACCAGTGCTTTCGATACCAGTGCTTTCGATACCAGTGCTTTCGATACCAGTGGTTTCGATACCAGTGGTTTCGATACCAGTGGTTTCGATACCAGTGGTTCCTAAGCTTCTTCCCAGCCCCTCCTTCCTGTGAACTCGTGTCCTGTATAGTTTCAGTCTCATGTGAAGACGTACAGTTCAAAGACTGAGATCATCTGCTCCGATGCCCCACTTGCTCCTGGTCCTGGGAGCTCCGGAGCCTCGTACGGCGCTGGATCTGATCTGCTTTTAAAGGGATGAAAGCAATTGCGCTAATGGCCCGGCCGCCCCCACAGGAGGTCACGGCGGATGAGATAAAGACATCACGCTGCCATATGTGTTATCGTTTGTTATTAGATCAGTTCAGAGCGTCCGCCGGAGCGACACGTGAGCCCCGAGCGACACCTTTTCATCAGCGGAGATGTGGGCTAATCCCAGCTCAGAGCGGCTCATCCTCTCACTCTCACCTGCACCGTCACACCGGGCCGTTCAAACCAGTCCGGGACGGAGAGGAGGAGGCCCAGATGAGCTGTGTGTCAGAGATGAAGAGGTCCAGATGAGCTGTGCAGAAAGGTCATCAAGCGCAACGCAAACAACATGCAATCTTTATGAAGTGTTTTAGGTCAAGCGTGAACCAAACACGGAGCTCACGCTGAGACGAGGACACGAGGGTCTGAAGATGCAGAGCAGCATCAAAGTGTGTTTAAAATGCACTGTTCTTCCCCTGCCGTTCCTCTGAGCCACGTTCCTGCGAGACGTCGTACAAGGACTTTGATTCACAAAGCTCATTTTGAACACGAGCATTAAACTAAAATGAACAGGTTTATACGGGTCTTTTTTGTAGTTCTTTCAGAGGACATTGTTCTACTTAAGTCCTTAACCCCCCCCTTAACCAAGCACATTTTCTCCAGTGCCTGAGTTTACAATATACTCATTTGTTCCACTACTTGGAAAAGATCAGGTACAATGGGCGTTATGTCCCTTAAAATGGGACTTTTCCTACTTTAAGGGAAATAACGGCCATTGTAATAATCTATAATACTCTAGTTGTCTCATGTCATACGATTATTCTTTTCAGTATATTCGATTAGAGGGAAAGAAAGGGGTTTAAAGCAGCACTACGTAACGTGTTTACCTTAATAAACCCTCCCCGTCGTCCCTGTGGGGGTGATACAAGTGTTTATGGGAGGATTGGAGGGTCTTTCATCGCCCCCTGGTGTCTCTGGCCAGAAAACCATGTTTGCAACTTGACTGACACCGGGTCGGAGTCACCAATACACAGTAATGGAATCACGAAGAAGAAGCTAACAGGCTAACAGGCAAAGCTAACTGTGGGCTAACGTCACTTTAAACAGTATTTACAGCCAAGTTTATTTCCATTGTATATCTGGATGTACAATATCCCTCTGTCCCTTCGCCTATTCTGTCTGCGCAGTATTTACTCTCCAACACAATAAGACAATAATATAAAACATCGTAACTTGCTACGACGCCTGCAGTTGCGCTTATGGCCTCTAGGGGCAAGAGTTACTTAGTGCTGCTTTAAAGAGTGGAGAGAGACACTGCGTTCTAGGCTAAGGTAACCCACTTATTTTTACATTTTAGCCGATCAAGGAGAACATAGGCCAATTAGCAAACATTGTTATCTATTTATAACACAATATTCTTTATTTTTTATCGTTTGTATATATATGTGCATCAGACCTTTAGTTAAGAGTTTGTTACTGACCAGATAACAATCAAACATTAAGACATGAGCTCTTGATTCCTGTAATAATAGCGATATCACGATCAGTCTGGTTGATGCAGCTCTATGAAATGTGATGATCTTATTTTAATATTGACATAGTATTGATTCAAGTGACATCATCCTTCACAAAGCTAATGCAATAAGACTAAAACCAGACTAATCAGTGAGAGCTTCTTAAAGGCTCTATTGAACTGTTTAAATCGTATTAGCTGGAAAATAGTCACAATAATTCATCCTCTGTTTCATCTGGTAATGGCTCCTGTCAGTGTTTTTCGTCTGTTATCTTTCTGTTACGCTCTGACGTTGCACCCGGACGAGAGGCTTCAGTTTCTCGGGGCAGTTTCCTTCAGCCACAGCCGTCCCGTGACCGTCGTCCCGCGGCTCCGTCGTGTCATGAGATGAATCATGATGGGCTTTAGTAACACTTTGTTTTTCTGCAAATAAAGACTGTGCTGTTCCCGTCTTCTGCATCCGACCCGTCCTTCAACATGTTTCTCACTGACAAGATCTGGCACCAGAACAACACAGTCTGAGATCGTGATTGTGTGAGATTAGACCCTGTTGTTTACGTTTCTTTGTAACTTGTCTTGTGAAGTGTGGGGGAGAAGAGCTGGATGGTTCGTGGTTGTGCTGCTGCGGCGTCACCATAAATCTGAAGTTCGAAGTTTCAAAGAAGGAAAAATATCACGATAAACGATATGATCTGGATGTGAGTGGATCGAGAGGTGATGAATAAGGAAAAGGCAGAGGAAGCAGACTGTGATGGTCTTATGTTTTAGTTACGACCTCATGGTTTGCTCTCCACACACTTTGGTCACTGTAACTCGTCTATAAAAGGTCTTTAAGTGTTTTATGACTAACAGATTCCTAACATGGCGTCTCCCTGAAGTCATGGGCCGGTGGGAGATGATGCAGAGGGCACTTTCCAGGTGCGTCAACATCAGCCCATGTGCTGATCTCTGTCTCTGCGAGCGATGGGAACTGGGAGGACAGACTCTTAGTGGGAACATAGAAAGACCAGGATTTTAGAGAGTCACAGTGAATCTGTTTTGAATGGATATGATATCGTCTACACTTGACACACTGTCTGAATGGCCTCGCCCCCTCCTGTCTGTCTGACCTGATTCAGCCTTACGCCCCCTCTCGTGCTCTCAGGTCAGCGGATCAGCTGCAACTGGTTGTCCCAAAAACCAAGCGCAAACTTCGGGGAGCTCAGGCCTTCTCTGTTGCCGACCCGCGGCTGTGGAACCAGCTGCCATTAGAGATCAGACCGGCCCAGTCCCTTCCTGTTTTTAAATCTCTCCTAAAAACGCACCTTTTTTCTCTGGCGTTTAACGCAAATTGATGTTGCTGCTGTTGTTCTTGTACTTTTTACCTCATATTTTTTACTGTAAATATTTGTATCTGTTTCTGTGTGCGGCACTTTGGCCACTGTACAGTTCTTAAAGTGCTTTATAAATAAAGTTGGTATGGTATGGTACTTGCCCGTTGGATTTGTGTAACTGTTCTGATCTGGGGTCGCTGCAGTTGGTCAGGTCGAGGTTCAGCAACATTATGTCCCCAAAGAATGAGATCAGCCGACGACCTGAACATCCTGAACAGCCCCATTTCCACAGCACTAGACCAGTTCGGTTCATTTAGGGAGGGGCAGCGCCCGCAAGTTTGTGTTTCAAACGTCTTTAAGGTAAAGTGGTCTGGGTCGTTATGGGAGGGGCCAAGGTCATTTATATGCATGTGACAGGCAACAACCACATCACTGAGCTTTATCCTGCACCAAAACACCTTTGTATCTGCAAACTTTGACCATTAGGAGGGACAGAGGCTCTAGTGTTTTCAAGCACCAGAGGAACAGGTATTCAGAAAAAAGAAAACGAGTAAACCTTTTATTTTTAGTTCGAATAGTTTGAATTCAAAAACAAAAGAGGGAGATGTGAGGCCTCGCTCCTCTCATTTAGGCAATAACAAACTGGGAAAACTGTGCAAATCAAACTTGAAAAGTTGAGCAGTAGATACTGGAAAATATATAATTGAATTGAATGATTTCTCATCAAAACCAGGCCTAGGCTGTGAGTAGAGATATATTATCTGTGAACCAGTCATGATGGAGCCTTTGAAACTTGAATATGCAAACTGACTATTGTCCTGACCAATCAGAGCGGTGACGAGCCCCCCCCCCCTTTCCCCAAACCGGTCTCCTTTGCGGTTTGGACCCCCCTTTTGGAGCGGAGCAGTGGAAACGCCTTCAAACCGCTCCGGTCCGGTCCCGTCCTGTCGAAATGGGGCTAATGATTATTCCACCAATGAATATCTTCATCCCTGATGAGGCTGTAAATATGATGATGATGATACCGGCATATTCCAAGATGGCAGTACCAGGATGCAGCACGAGACAGTTTCCACACATGGATCGGCCACCGCAGAGTCCAGGTCTTTGTGCTGGAGGAGGCTTTGTGCAGTGGCCACACTCTCCCATCATCAATACAAGATCTTGAGTAGAAATGAATGAACACTGGCTCTTCTGACTTTGCTGAAGCTTTTTGGAACAACACCACAGCGGAAACATACTGTAATCAAAGCTAAAGAGCGTGTGACTGTTGTGGTCAAGCCATGTAAACCATAGGACGACAGTTTCCCCTATTATATCTTCATGGTTATTGAGGGATATTGTAAGATTTAAATACCTTTTCAAGAAAAGCTATACGGTCATTGCAATTCAGACCTAACTCCTGACTTACAATAATGTCGGGACAGTGACTCAACTTGGACTCTAAAATGAGGATGTTTCACTGTCCAACAATCGCTTTATCGATGAACCATCTCGAAGCACGACCAGTTCCTCTTTCAAACCTTGGCCACTGTGGACCCAGCCCTGCACGACTGAGAGCTTTTCTAAACCGTGAGCCTTACCCAGTCCCACGTCCAGTCCCACGTCCTCTCCTTCAGTCCCACGTCCTCTCCTCATGTCCCACGTCCAGTCCCACGTCCTCTCCTTCAGTCCCACGTCCTCTCCTCATGTCCCACGTCCAGTCCCACGTCCTCTCCTTCAGTCCCACGTCCTCTCCTCATGTCCCACGTCCAGTCCCACGTCCTCTCCTCCAGTCCCACGTCCTCTCCTCCTGCCCCACGTCCTCTCCTCCAGCCCCACGTCCTCTCCTCATGTCCCACGTCGTCCTCTCCTCAAGTGGCCGCGATGTGAGAAAGTTCCAACATGTGATTTCGAAATGCGGAGTCACACGTGTCCACCCATGTGTTTTCCATTAGTTCCATCTCTTTCCGTCCTGTGTGAGCTGTCAGCGTGTGCGGGGGCCGGGGGGGGGGGGGGGCGCGGGGGCTGTTCTGGTTCTGTTCGGGCCAGGGCTGAGTCGAGGGACGCCTCAGGAAATGCGTCAGTGAAAAAAATCAAATAAAGTAGAAGGTTTGCAGCATTAGAAGCAGGTTGAGGGAAACGTTAGTGGTAGATGTTGCCCCGTGACCACACCCAGAGTCAAGATACAAACCTACAAACCTACAACCTGTGGGGATTCTGGAACAGCTTTGTGCCTTAGTTTTCACAAATATCTTGTTCTGAGATACAAGTCCAGAAAGGAATCTCTTGAAGCATCCACACAATAAACCGAATTGTAAAACTAACTATATGTCAAATAAACAAAACAAGTGAAGTTTTGCACTGGTGACTGTGGCCTGTGGTTAAAGCATTTTGACTGATCCAGAAGTCCGTGGTTTGTATCCAATCATTGTGTCATTCATACCATTGTGTGGAAAGTGAAGGAAACATTGAAGCTTGTTTAAAATGTAAAGCCTTATTATTAAAGGAGGGTGTTTTGCTAAATCAACCTTTTAGAGCTTTTGTCTATGTTACAATGTTGTTTTCTCAGCAAAAGTTTAGAGCCAGTTACGCATCTTTGAGTAGTCTCTGATTTACTGTAGTGACTATTCTTAGCATCGCGTCGGTCGGGCTGGGCACCGTTAACCAGGTGCACCAGGTGCTCAACAGCCCCTGAGATAAGATAATCCTTTATTGATCTCACAAAGGAGAACTTCACTTGTTACAGTCGGCTCGAGAAGAGCAAACACGGACAGGAAAATGTGCAGCCAGTGAAATAGTATAAAAACGAGGCGTCTTATGTACAATAAGTAAAGCAAACCTTAGGGGGCAGAAATATAACAATATGGGAATAATAATCAATGAAAATAGGATAAAAATGAGCAGGTCATATAAGTAGAATATCAGGGTGTAAAGTTGTTGTTTCATGTGGTGTAAAACACTTCATTTTGTTGAATCTGATTCTTAAAAATACAGTTATTTCTGTCCTTGAGACTCGAGTTTAAAATGAAGCTATTTTAATGTAATATTGGGCAGTAAACAGTGCACGTTAAAGTCTTTAGGATTTGTTTTTCACTGATTCTCGAGGAGCTTAATGCTCTTGAAGTTTTGAAGTGGCCTCGGCTGCAGAAAGGCTCGTGACCCTTCGTTAAATGATCCCAGTATGACATCGATAAACAAGAGCATTAGTATAAGCAGCATAAGCAGGTGCCACATTTCTTTTTTTGAATATCTTTAGAGAGCAGGTTTTGAAGACTGGTCCAGGGACAGTCAAAGGAAATCGTTTCACCTCAAATAAATGAAACCATATGAAAAGGAATGGAATAAATGAACAATACAGGTATCGCTATCACAGTAAAAACACTGGCTATAGCTACAGCGGCATGAGCAGCATGGACACCCCCCCCCCCCGCCCCATCTTCATTGAAACAGCTGCACAGCAAAGAGGAGCAAGAAGAGCGGTGATGGGAGGGGCTTACAGAGAGATTGCATGAAAATCAGGAAGTGAAACAGATCAATATGGCATTTTCTAACCAACAAGGTGTAAGATAGTGATAAAGATAAAGATTATTAACAAACATCTGCAAATGTGACTGTTAGAAGTCTTAGTATTTAGTTTCGATGACCAAAAAGAGACAGAGTTTGGCTGCTCACTGACACATCCCAGTCACCACCTTTCCAATGGTTTTTATTTCTCCATTTTGTTCCACCCTGACCCGCACAGTTCAAGAGGAACTCCCTGTCGTCCTGTCGTCGTCCTGTCGTCCTGTCGTGTCCTCTGCTTTTTGACGTTCACATTGGGTTGTTTACAGTGAGCGGGTCAAAGGTCGCGGAGCTCGGCCTGACCCGGTCGTCAGTGTCCGAGCCATGACTTTCAAACAAGGAAACGCCTGCGGAAAATCTAACAGGAAGTGAGAGAGTCCACTTCCTGTGTCCTGTCAGGGCTGGCGTGATGATGGACGGGACTGCGGGACTGTGGAGTTATTGGAAAGTTCATAACAGTGAAAAGAATCAGGCTTTTCAAGGGTGTGGATTTCCCCTCATCAACCTGGATCATTACCTCTATAGTTGGTTTAACCTCTTAACTCCCACCGGAACAGATCCCATTTTCTCCAGGCTTTACCCTAATCAAAACGCTGCTGAGGAAAAAAAGCACCAAAACAGCCACAAAAGATGAGAAGAAAACAAGGATGTAAACGCAACAAAGATGTGACAAAAGTTCAACCAAAATGTGACAAAAACTCAACAAAAAAATGAAAAAAATTCAACAAAAAAGTGACAAAAATGTGACAAAAAAGTGACAAAAATGTGACAAAAAAGTGACAAAAACTCAACCAAAAAATGACAAAAATTCAACAAAAATGTGACAAAAAAGTGACAAAAATGTGACAAAAAAGTGACAAAAACTCAACCAAAAAATGACAAAAATTCAACAAAAATGTGACAAAAACTCAACAAAATGTGACAAAAATTCAACAAAAAAGTGACAAATGTGACAAAAACTCAACAAAATGTGACAAAAATTCAACAAAAAAGTGACAAAAATTCAACAAAAATGTGACAAATGTGACAAAAATGTGACAAAAATGTGACAAAAATGTGACAAAAACTCAACCAAAAAATGACAAAAAATTCAACAAAAAAGTGACAAAAAGTGACAAAAAATGAACAAAATGTGACAAAAAAGAAAAAAAAAAGAAAAAGAATAGAAAAGGTGACACAACACAGCAACAACACAAGAAAAAAGATCCGTTTTGTGGGTCTTAGCTTTCAAATGAGGTGCTACACAGGCCTGTATAACAGCCAAAGAGGACAGAAGGCATTAGGTTTAGGCGGGTTCTAAGATGTTCAGTTATAACTTGGCAACAAAAATGTAAATTCCCAGCTCTAAGTTTTCACTTTTCGCCAGTGCACGGCCCAGCCTCTGTTTTCCTCTCGTTAAACGGCTCATACTTTCTCGGTCACGTGTTCCAGCACAAAAGAAGTGAGTCTCGGTGATTCATTTATATGTAAAGCAGTTGTTGTTACAAGTGTTATTGGTTCCCATCTCGGGCTTTTATTCAGGAAAGACCCGAATGCTTCACACGTCTGGTATGTCTTTCAGCAGAGGCCAAGCTGCATGTTTAACCCACAAAAATGCAACAAAAGAACTCCCCGCTCTGTCTCTCCGAGCCGGACGCAGCATCGCGCCTCTCAATGTGGATATCTGAGTTTTGGGAATAAAGCTGTTTGGTCAGAATGTCAGAGTGTTGTTGTGGAGAAAAGAGCCGGGTTTGCTGCTGTGGAGGACGTGTGTGAGGAGGACGTGTGTGAGGAGGATGTGTGTGAGGAGGACGTGTGTGAGGAGGACGTGTGTGAGGAGGACGTGTGTGAGGAGGACGTGTGTGAGGAGGACGTGTGTGAGGAGGAGGATCTGTAATCACTTTCAAATGCAGGTTGTCTTTGGCCGAGTGTGAATGACATGATTATTTTCAGACCTTGGCTGTATTGGCTGTTTCCTTTAGGATTGATCACTGACTAAGAGTTTGCCGATAATCCAAAAACTAACAAGTAGGGCAAAGAGATTCTTCATTCATTGTTTGCGCTTTGAGTCTAACACTGACGCCATCTGCAGAAAGGTGCAGTAAAGACTCTTCTTTTTAAGAAAAATGAATTCATTTCGAGTTTGTAATGCCCTCATGACGATCTTTTACCAGTCTTTTATTGAGTCAGTTTTAACATTTTGTTTTGTTTCTTGGTTTGGGGCTCTTTCATTGGTGCACAGCAGACTCGGCTGAATGACCTTTACAGGACCTTTACAGCCAAAGGGTTGTACGTAAAGCCCAATGGAGTGTCCGGACCATCCGCTTTTTAAGGAGTTTAACTTACTCCCCTCCGGACGCAGGCTCAGAATGCCCTGTACTGGAACTGGTCGGGCCAAGGCCTCTTTTATTCCAGAGGCTGTTGCGAAGGTAAATGATCATATGTTGCTCAGTGAAGCTGCTGCAAATGAGGCTTTACTTGATCTTATTCTTACTGTGTGACTGATGATGCTGTGACTGTAGGATCTTTGTCCCAAACACAATTGTTGTCTCACTGTGTTTTAATTGTTGTTTTTGCTTTATTATGTGTGGACTCCTGCTGCATAATCATTTCCTTCGGGACATTAATAAAGTTGAACCTTGAACCTTGAACCTAAAGGAACAGGCCACCATGTTTTCATACTGAGATATGTTCTTGCCTGAGCTTAGACGAGTTGATGTGTACCTGTCTTTGTGCGTGCCCTCAGTCATGCAGAAATGACCAAAGCATTCGGCCTCTCCCAGTGTATTCCTATGGCTCCAAACGGGGGTGAAGTTGGAAGCGACCGAGCTCCTCCACACGCACAAAGACCAGACAGGTACGGATCAACTCATCTAAGATCAGGTAAGAACAGATCTCAGTGTGGAAAAGCAGTGGCCTGTTCCTTTAAATGTGTCCCAGTGCTCCAGAAACAGATCCCACACAGTTTATTTAAAAGGATCAGTCTTCGAGCTACTGAGACACATTTAAAAACAGTTTTCTGCTTGTTCACCTGATTAGCCGTTACCGGACGTCCTCCAAAGACTGGGCGTAACCGTATTCCACAAACATCAGCTCCAAAAAGTGTTCACCTCATGGAACATTGTGGAAGCTGTACTTTGGAGTCTTTGGAGGTGTAGCCTGTGTAGACCTGGAGCTGCCCATGACAGATGGTCTGGAGCCTCAGTCCATTGAGAGGCAGGGATGTTTATTCCAATGTCCAAGTGTTCCCTATTTAAAAGTAAAAAGAAAAAAAATCTAACTTTTTCCTAATATTGGGGTGGAATTTTCATTTTTTTTTCCAATTAAAAAAATAAATAAAAATGTATTATTATTTTTTTTACATTTTACCTAATTTATTCAATTATTTTCCCACCAATGTGTTCCTCCATTTTGCCCCAATTTTTTTTCTTATTTCTTTTTTCCTATGTTTTCCTCAATATTCCCCCATTCCGTCCTTTTTTCAACCAATTCTATTCTCAATTTTCCCCCCCATTTTCCCCAACTTTTTCCTCATTTCAATATGATCTATATGGATTCTGCCCACCTCTATTAGAAAGTTAGAATCCTCTATATTTCCATCAGATTAAGGCCTCCCACACCTCCCTCAGTCGCAGAGATGCAGAGTTTGTTTTCTTCTTTTAAATTGACTCTCGTATTGTGAGAGCAAAGCGAACAGTTTTAGTCCAAAGTTTAGTCCTGCGCTCTGGATACACACTGTCCGGGCCGTATTGTCTTCAGTACGACACTGTCCAGACCCAGGGCTCTTTCCGTCCTCTTGTCTCTAATATCTCAGTGACATATTTGTGCGCTGGAGTCACGGTGGACCACCCTGAGCTAACGTAAACCTGCTGCTCCAGTCGGGAACTCTCATATTCTGACCCGTCTGTGGCCTTTCCTCACTCTCTGTTCACCCTCGCTTTATCAGCAGCGTCCTCACTTTCCTCACTCTCTGTTCACTCAGGCTTTATCAGCAGCATCCTCACTTTCCTCACTCTCTGTTCACCCAGGCTTTATCAGCAGCATCCTCACTTTCCTCACTCTCTGTTCACCCAGGCTTTATCAGCAGCATCCTCACTTTCCCCACTCTCTCACCCAGGCTTTATCAGCAGCATCCTCACTTTCCTCACTCTCTGTTCACCCAGGCTTTATCAGCAGCATCCTCACTTTCCCCACTCTCTGTTCACCCAGGCTTTATCAGCAGCATCCTCACTTTCCTCACTCTCTGTTCACCCAGGCTTTATCAGCAGCATCCTCACTTTCCTCACTCTCTGTTCACCCAGGCTTTATCAGCAGCATCCTCACTTTCCCCACTCTCTGTTCACCCAGGCTTTATCAGCAGCATCCTCACTTTCCTCACTCTCTGTTCACCCAGGCTTTATCAGCAGCATCCTCACTTTCCCCACTCTCTGTTCACTCAGGCTTTATCAGCAGCATCCTCACTTTCCTCACTCTCTGTTCACCCTCGCTTTATCAGCAGCATCCTCACTTTCCCCACTCTCTGTTCACCCAGGCTTTATCAGCAGCATCCTCACTTTCCCCACTCTCTGTTCACCCAGGCTTTATCAGCAGCATCCTCACTTTCCCCACTCTCTGTTCACCCAGGCTTTATCAGCAGCATCCTCACTTTCCCCACTCTCTGTTCACCCTCGCTTTATCAGCAGCATCCTCAAATTGGACTTAGTTGAGTTCACAAATATAGTTATAGACGTTTAAGGCAAGGCAAGTCTATTTGAATTGCCTTGTGTATGAATTGTGCTCTACGAAGTGCTTCACAGTTAAAGCAGCATAAAATATAAGAAAAACAAATACAATCAATAAAAACACGGCACGGTAGCGCAGCGGTTAGCGCCTCCGCTTCACAGCTAGAAGGTCCCGGGTTCGACTCCCACCAAGGACGGGGCCTTTCTGTGTGGAGTTTGCATGTTCTCCCCGTGTCTGCGTAGGTTTCCTCCGGGTACTCCGGTTTCCCCTACCACTAAAAACATGTGCAATAGGTGAATCCTCCAGCCAGGTGATTTTGACCACCAGCCTGGCTCCACATCATGGAGACGGGTCCCCGGGCGCGGCACCTGTGTGAAGTTAGCCCCCCCATAGTGTCAGATTTGCTTCAAGATAGTGTCATTCGTTTGTGCTTCGTTTGTGCACGTTTGTGCACACAAAATTAGCGTTTGTGCGCACTTCGTTTTTGTGGTATTGGTCATTGATTGGTAATTGATCAGGGTTTAAAAACGGTTGGCTTCATGATAAAAACTTTACTTTTTTGTTTTATCATCAAAATGTGTCCCTGGCACCTGCCATCTTATTTTGTGTTTCCAAAACACATTGTTGACAAATGTGCCATTTGTGCCAACATTAAGCAAATTTATGGAGAGCTTAGGGCCCTTCTGGGGCCCTAAGCAAAAATCCACACTTGGGCCCTACAACACGCGTCCCATGGCTATTCGACGAAGAACATAATGACCTCAATTCAGGCCCTGCCCCATGTGTGAGAATCACTAACCACTAAGCCACTGTGAGACTGGGATTTAGGACTACTACACGTCTACACGTGATCTCCTTTGTGAGATCTATAAAGGATTATCTTATCTATTTCCCAACTTTTTAAAATGATAAATGGCCATTCTGTGGTCCTTGACCCATAGTTTGGGAACCGCTGATTTAAAACTAACTGAAACCTGCACCTGAGGTCTTTATTTTCCATCTCTTGGACCAACTGAACCCATACATTTTGTTTCTAATGTCCACAGCCTTTGTCACTGATATTTTACATTCAGGCAAAGAATGAGGTGAGAAATAGAATTTTTACCAGTTTTTTTTGTGTTTTTTCCTGCTTCCATCATGATGAGGCACTTTTTTCTTTGGTTCACAGAAATATTGAAGCTTGCACCTTTAATTATTATTTCATGTAATTCCAAAGTACACAAAATGTTTGTGGTACAAGAAATAAAACACTTTGACAAACTGTGCATATCTTCTGTTTAAGCCACAGTTCACCTTACAAACAGATTTGAACGTGACAGTGTGAAAAAAAGGCAATATAACAATTTGAGTACTTGGTAACCATGGTTACTGTTGACTCACAGCATTTTCCCACGATAGTTCCATGTAGGTCCCACACCAAAGATATAGGTGTTTCACAAGTGCCTTTTTAAAAATAATAAAATAGATCAAATTTGTAATTCTAATGGTGTGATTTAAAAAAACGCTAATTTTATGTGCACAAACGTGCACAAACGAAATGCTAAACAATGACACTAATTTGGAGTGAATCGGACACTATGGGGGGGCTGATCAATTATCAATCAATGACCAATACCACAAAAACGAAGTGCGCACAAACGCTAATTTTGTGTGCACAAACGTGCACAAACGAAGCACAAACGAATGACACTATCTTGAAGCAAATCTGACACTATGGGGGGGCTAACTTCACACAGGTGGGCGCGGCACTGCCGTCGACCACTGCTCCTTACGGGTCGCCCCAGCGGCATCGAAGGATGGGTTAAATGCAGAGGACAAATTTCCCTACGGGGACAATAAAGTTAACAAACAAACAAACAAACAAACATCAACATAATATCAATTACAGTAAAAGGCGAGAGTGTAGGTAAAATACATTCAGTCATATGAATGGGCAAAAAGAACTGTTTTCAGCCTGGATTTGAACATTTGAACAGTTTAACTTATAATGCTGAAGGTCTAAGGTACCAAGAATATCCCACATATGTACTGGGGGGGCGTGGGTGCCTTTGCTAACATATTTGTCATGAAGAACCACAGTACAGATTTATAATGTCAATTTATTCCTTCTCCTCACATTTTTCCAATTTTCCTTTTCATGTTTTTTTTCTTCAAATTTCCCCCAAATTTCACATTTTTCTCCATTTTCATTATTATTTTTTTAATTCACAATCTTTCCCCCCAAATGTAACCCAATTTTCCACTTGTTTTTCCCACTTTTTTTTTTTTGTACTTTTTTTTTTTTAACATGTCTTTCACTTTTTCTCTTCTTTTAAATTTGGATGACAAAACTGGAATATAAAGATTGTATATTTTCTTTTGGGTACCTGCTTTCGATACTTTTATTTTTTCGATGCCGGTAGTACCTAAACCTTCCTAGTACCCAGCCCTACTCCTGAGTGAGTATTCAGCCCTCTGACCTTCAGGCTTGATGGCTTTGAAGGGCCCTTAAAAACCATCAGAAACATCAGGGGGCCCCAGTGGATCTCCAGCTAAGAACGAGGAGCCTGGACACGCCAGAGCAGCCTGTCTGATTTGGTCATGTTCTCGGCTTACCTCCTGAACATCCAACAAAAGCCACTCTCCAGCAAACCTGGCCCTCGATGGCTGGACTCCGACAGTAGAGTCGCAGTGGACGCTGAGCTGCCGGACCACCAGGAGCTCCACTCACAGGAGCTCTAAACAACAGCACAGGCTTCCTTCTGGTGCTCTGGGTTTCCCCACCTTCTAAACCGTCAAATGAAGCCCTTCAAAGTCTGCTTTGGGTGTTAAGAATGTTGAACCACTACTGTGCATGTTTTGTGGTCGATGGGAATCATCCAATCTCGGACCTTCTTGCTGTTATAGGGTGACAGTGGTAACTAATCTGCATCATATGTTGATCCTCAAATGCATAAGATCAGAGCTTTCTCACAGTGGGGAACCTGACTTGTTACACATGATTGTTAAAGATAAAGGCTTATTGAAAGTGCCTGGATCAGTGTGTTTTTGTAAACCTCAGCCTGTAGACGAGCCTCTCTGGAAGCCCCAGCAGACGAGCCTCTCTGGAAGCCCCAGCAGACGAGCCTCTCTGGAAGCCCCAGTAGACGAGCCTCTCTGGAAGCCCCAGCAGACGAGCCTCTCTGGAAGCCCCAGCAGACGTCCTCCAGGCGCTGAGATGCTCTTGTGTAGTGAAGGGTGTAGCAGACGTCCTCCGGGCGCTGAGATGCTCTTGTGTAGTGAAGGGTGTAGCAGACGAGCCTCTCAGGCGCTGAGATGCTCTTGTGTAGTGAAGGGTGTAGCAGACGTCCTCCAGGCGCTGAGATGCTCTTGTGTAGTGAAGGGTGTAGCAGACGTCCTCCAGGCGCTGAGATGCTCTTGTGTAGTGAAGGGTGTAGCAGACGTCCTCCAGGCGCTGAGATGCTCTTGTGTAGTGAAGGGTGTAGCAGACGTCCTCCAGGTGCTGTGATGCTCTTGTGTAGTGAAGGGTGTAGCAGACGTCCTCCAGGCGCTGAGATGCTCTTGTGTAGTGAAGGGTGTAGCAGACGTCCTCCGGGCGCTGAGATGCTCTTGTGTAGTGAAGGGTGTAGCAGACGTCCTCCAGGCGCTGAGATGCTCTTGTGTAGTGAAGGGTGTAGCAGACGTCCTCCAGGCGCTGAGATGCTCTTGTGTAGTGGAGGGTGTAGCAGACGTCCTCCAGGCGCTGAGATGCTCTTGTGTAGTGAAGGGTGTAGCAGACGTCCTCCAGGCGCTGAGATGCTCTTGTGTAGTGAAGGGTGTAGCAGACGTCCTCCAGGCGCTGAGATGCTCTTGTGTAGTGGAGGGTGTAGCAGACGTCCTCAAGGTGCTGAGATGCTCTTGTGTAGTGAAGGGTGTAGCAGACGTCCTCCAGGCCCTGAGATGCTCTTGTGTAGTGAAGGGTGTAGCAGACGTCCTCAAGGCGCTGAGATGCTCTTGTGTAGTGGAGGGTGTAGCAGACGTCCTCCAGGCGCTGAGATGCTCTTGTGTAGTGGAGGGTGTAGCAGACGTCCTCCAGGCCCTGAGATGCTCTTGTGTAGTGAAGGGTGTAGCAGACGTCCTCAAGGCGCTGAGATGCTCTTGTGTAGTGAAGGGTGTAGCAGACGTCCTCCAGGCGCTGAGATGCTCTTGTGTAGTGAAGGGTGTAGCAGACGTCCTCCAGGCGCTGTGATGCTCTTGTGTAGTGAAGGGTGTAGCAGACGTCCTCAAGGCGCTGAGATGCTCTTGTGAAGTGAAGGGTGTAGCAGACGTCCTCCAGGCGCTGAGCTGCTCTTGTGTAGTGAAGGGTGTAGCAGACGTCCTCCAGGCGCTGAGATGCTCTTGTGTAGTGAAGGGTGTAGCAGACGTCCTCCAGGCGCTGAGATGCTCTTGTGTAGTGAAGGGTGTAGCAGACGTCCTCCAGGCACTGAGATGCTCTTGTGTAGTGAAGGGTGTAGCAGACGTCCTCCAGGCGCTGAGATGCTCTTGTGTAGTGGAGGGTGTAGCAGACGTCCTCCAGGCGCTGAGATGCTCTGGTGTAGTGAAGGGTGTAGCAGACGTCCTCCAGGCGCTGAGATGCTCTGGTGTAGTGAAGGGTGTAGCAGACGTCCTCCAGGCGCTGAGATGCTCTTGTGTAGTGAAGGGTGTAGCAGACGTCCTCCAGGCGCTGAGATGCTCTTGTGAAGTGAAGGGTGTAGCAGACGTCCTCCAGGCGCTGAGATGCTCTTGTGTAGTGAAGGGTGTAGCAGTCGTCCTCCAGGCGCTGAGATGCTCTTGTGTAGTGAAGGGTGTAGCAGTCGTCCTCCAGGCGCTGAGATGCTCTTGTGTTGTGAAGGGTGTAGCAGACGTCCTCCAGGCGCTGAGATGCTCTTGTGAAGTGAAGGGTGTAGCAGTCGTCCTCCAGGCGCTGAGATGCTCTTGTGTTGTGAAGGGTGTAGCAGACGTCCTCCAGGCGCTGAGATGCTCTTGTGAAGTGAAGGGTGTAGCTGACGTCCTCCAGGCGCTGAGATGCTCTTGTGTAGTGAAGGGTGTAGCAGACGTCCTCCAGGCGCTGAGATGCTCTTGCGTAGTGAAGGGTGTAGCAGACGTCCTCCAGGCGCTGAGATGCTCTTGTGTAGTGAAGGGTGTAGCAGACGTCCTCCAGGCGCTGAGATGCTCTTGTGTAGTGAAGGGTGTAGCAGACGTCCTCCAGGCGCTGAGATGCTCTTGTGTAGTGAAGGGTGTAGCAGACGTCCTCCAGGCGCTGAGATGCTCTTGTGAAGTGAAGGGTGTAGCAGACGTCCTCCAGGTGCTGAGATGCTCTTGTGTAGTGAAGGGTGTAGCAGACGTCCTCCAGGCGCTGAGATGCTCTTGTGTAGTGAAGGGTGTAGCAGACGTCCTCCAGGCGCTGAGATGCTCTTGTGTAGTGAAGGGTGTAGCAGACGTCCTCCAGGCGCTGAGATGCTCTTGTGTAGTGAAGGGTGTAGCAGACGTCCTCCAGGCGCTGAGATGCTCTTGTGTAGTGGAGGGTGTAGCAGACGTCCTCCAGGCGCTGAGATGCTCTTGTGTAGTGAAGGGTGTAGCAGACGTCCTCCAGGCGCTGAGATGCTCTTGTGTAGTGAAGGGTGTAGCAGACGTCCTCCAGGCGCTGAGATGCTCTTGTGTAGTGAAGGGTGTAGCAGACGTCCTCCAGGTGCTGAGATGCTCTTGTGTAGTGAAGGGTGTAGCAGACGTCCTCCAGGCGCTGAGATGCTCTTGTGTAGTGGAGGGTGTAGCAGACGTCCTCCAGGCGCTGAGATGCTCTTGTGTAGTGAAGGGTGTAGCAGACGTCCTCCAGGTGCTGAGATGCTCTTGTGTAGTGAAGGGTGTAGCAGACGTCCTCCAGGCGCTGAGATGCTCTTGTGTAGTGAAGGGTGTAGCAGACGTCCTCCAGGTGCTGAGATGCTCTTGTGAAGTGAAGGGTGTAGCAGACGTCCTCCAGGCGCTGAGATGCTCTTGTGTAGTGAAGGGTGTAGCAGACGTCCTCCAGGCGCTGAGATGCTCTTGTGAAGTGAAGGGTGTAGCAGACGTCCTCCAGGCGCTGAGATGCTCTTGTGTAGTGAAGGGTGTAGCAGTCGTCCTCCAGGCGCTGAGATGCTCTTGTGTTGTGAAGGGTGTAGCAGTCGTCCTCCAGGCGCTGAGATGCTCTTGTGTTGTGAAGGGTGTAGCAGACGTCCTCCAGGCGCTGTGATGCTCTTGTGTAGTGAAGGGTGTAGAAGTCCATTGTGGTCCTGACTGCGAGGCTCGTACATGTAGACGAGCCTCTCTGGAAGGTCCTGACTGCGAGGCTCGTCCCGTGACACATTTCCTGCTCGTGACGCTGTTTGCTGACCCCAGTCTGAAGTGCCATTTCCCTTTGGGCGCTGTGGCCTAATTGTACGACCCCTGCTGCTGATGGGGGAGGTCTGCATTACGCACGGCCACTACACACAGCTGGTTTGGCAAAGAGTCAATTGGTATTAGGCCTGTCAGAGTATTTCATATTATCGACGCACTGGATCTTTATTAACCAACAGAAAACCAACAGAAAAGCAGTGATAATGCTCAGACTGTAAAGTGTCAGAAACGCAGCCTTTTGGGACAAACTGGTCAAAAAGACTTTACTGTAACAAAATGCAGCCGTTTCTTCGTCCCCTTTTCGGCTTCATGCCTCTTCGTCACACAACTTTATGATTTGTTTCTAAAATTAGGGGGAGCCTTGCCATGAGAAAGCTCACTGGATGGGGAGAAAAACACCAGCTTCTTGTTTAAACGCAAGTTTAGTTGTTCTTTGTTTAAAAAAATGATTTAAAGGGACTATACGGAGAATAAAAATGTTAAAATGATGTTTTTTTCTCCCCCTCCAGCCATGTCCTCATGTGTAGACTGAGCCCAGACCTGTTCACCACAACTGCCTCTAAAATCCTGCTCTGTCACTCACAAACGTGTTACTCCGGGTCTGAAGCGCCGTCATGCACGAGCTTCATATAGAAGCTGCAGTTACGTGTATGACCTGAGGTGGCAGTAGTGAGTGTAAAATGACCGACTTGCATCTTGTCCCTTTAACATGACTGATAATGACAGGTTTTAATGCTTTTGAAAATATGACTCATTTTGATGGAGAACAACAGCTGCAAGTTCATCAGTTTCATAATTATCATTTTATTTCAGTGAAGGAGCAATTTTAATGAGGAAATATTTCTAATTGATGTTTTAAGCCACTGACAGGAAGTGACACACAGTAGATAAAGGTTCCATTGAAACGAGTCAACGAGTCAATGACTCATTTCCCATTGACTTGACATGGTTGGCCCGGCTCAGACGTGTCATATGCACTTTAAAGGACTTTATAACTTTAAACTTTAAATCACAGAGTTGCACAACTTTGTTCGAAGCATAAGTTGCTCTTTGCCATTTAAAAGAAGCTCATGGGGGAAAAGAAAAAGTTTGAAAATGCTCTTCTGGACAATATCCTGCTCACCTCACGGGTTCTTCACAGCTGCAGCGTGATTCGTTGGTTGTCTTGTCCTATAGTTTCTTTTAGTATGTGGTGTCTCTGTCGATGGAAAGCACAAGTATCGATACTACTCTTGTGTCCTTAGGCAAGACACTTCACCGTGTCCTGTTGTGTGATTGCTTCTGAAGGCTCTTCGAGGATGCTCTTTAGTGTTAGCCAGGGCGATGCTCATAACATGAGTAAAGTATATCTGGCACACGGCTTTGTTTAGGCATTTTGAACATTTCGATATAAAGTAAGAAAAACATGTAGATTACTGCGAACATGTCTTGAATCACCACCTTTCTTTGGACTATTCTAAAAACAAGACCGTATAAGTGAAAGCCTGACTTTGCCAAGAATGTCTTGATAGCAGCAGAATAAATAGCGCTCTGTTGCATCATAACCCTGGATCTGCTCTAAAAGGAGCCTTTCAGAATTTCAGAGTATTGCACTGGTTCTTATCAAAGTCGGGAGTTGTTTCTTGGTGGAGTTTCCAGGACTGTTTTCTCGTCTCCAAACCCCAAAGTCGAGGTCACGCAGAGTAAGACTCACTGGCCACTTTCCCGTTCATTGTGTCTATTCAGCTGCGGCACAAACCATCTTCCAAGAGCAACTTGGGTCAACAGGAAGCTCGCCACATGACTGCTCCCAAAGCGCCAGGAATGCAGATGCTGACAGTGGCTGCATTTGTATCACTCACATCTGGGTCAGCTCAAAAGGCTGCGCTCATGGGACGTCAAATCATTCTTTAATTCAGCATTGTTTAAAGTCGAGGCGGAGGGGAAGCCGGAGTTCTAGGGCTGGACAATCGCAAAAGTTGTAGTCGCACATTCATAACATCGCACAGTCTGTGAAGTCTCATATCTGTCTCTTTCTTGGGCCTGAAGCAACATCTGCCCTCCAGCTGTTCTGTTGCTAATTGCCCGTCTGATTCTGGGATAAGGATAAGCGTTCGTTTTGGCCCCGGTGGACGAACTGTTTAGTCCTTCAGCGGTGATTGACACTTGGACGGACGGAGGCTTTAGCAGATGCTCCAAAAGGATGAGTCCTGCAGGATTCTCTAAAAGACTAATAGACTGATGGACGACATAGAAAAACAACTGGACCAACAAAGACTATAATATATATAATATCAGCTCTTTGGTGCTAAAACTATGAGACGTTTATGACTTGTCGTTGACGCGATGACTGGCAGCGATCAAACTTTGTCAGACTTTATAATAACAATAGTAATAGTAGGTCCTGTTTAATGTTAAGCCCGACATGTGACACAACATCAAGCAGATCTTTGGTTTTCACTTTAGTTTTGAAACGTTTCTTCTTGCGCAGCGGCTTCTTCCGACTTGTCTGAAGGTCGTCGCCCTGGGAGTCGGCATCCAAACTGCAAATGATCTTGTTTTGTACATCTGCAGATATTTTCAGATCAGACTAGAGTTAACAATTACAACAGCGTCCCAGTATTGTTCACATCAAAGAAACGGCGAAGCACAGAGCGCGAAGCACAGAGCGCGAAGCACAGAGCGCGAAGCACAGAGCGCGAAGCACAGAGCGCGAAGCACAGAGCGCGAAGCACAGAGCGCGAAGCACAGAGCGCGAAGCACAGAGCGCGAGAACAAAGCGGCCGCGTCCAGCATTTGCATATTTTGACTTGAAAGCCCCTCACATCTCACTCCCTTTGAAGAAAACTGTTCAGACTGAATGAACGTCTGTATTCATTATCATTGGCTCTGTTGGATCCGCCGTCAGCAGGAATATTCGGGTTAATTGATCTTGCAAGTGAGTTTTATAGATATCATACAGTACAATCATCTGAATTTTAGAAGGATAAAACGTAAGATTATCGGAGCATCTGATCCAATCTGTGTTAATAATTACTTACAACATAAGGAAATGATGATGTTTTAGGACAATATTTTTCCTTCCCTTTCTTCTCCTTTCTTGTCGAGGTCTAAACAAAAGCAGAGTTTATACGTGATAAATCCTTAAAGGAACAGGCCACCATTTCTACATGAGATCTGTTCTTACCTGAGCTTAGACGAGTTGATGTGTCGGGTCTTTGTGCCCGTGGAAGAGCTCGTGCTTCTAACTTCACCCCCCGTTTGGAGCCATAGGAAACTTAAAATAAAAAATAAACAAAAAATGGATGGATGGATGGAATACATTGGGAGAACATGCTAACATCTTTGGTCGTTTTGCGTGACTGAGAACACGCACAAAGACCAGACAGGTAGAATAGAATAGAATTTTATTGTCTACCGAGAAGAAGAAATTCTAGAAATTCATCTTTGGCTCACCGACACACAATACACACCTGCCCAATAGGAAAGAATAAAAGACAAACACATATATTTGTTCTGAAGGTCCTGTGATTAGACCATGCAGTGAGGTGGAACGTCAGAACACTTTCATTGTGGACTGACCCCGATACTGCGGAGTTTCCTCAGAAGGTGCAGTCGCTGAACGTCTCCTCAGCTTTGCTTTGGGAGTTGATCTGGGCGTCTAGGATTGTGCCGAGGTAAAGAGCTCACGATCTCCACACTCTGACTGTGGAGCGACACAAGATGTAAATGTTGTGACTGGAGCAGGATGTTAGAACAAGTTCCTTGGGTTTGGCCACATTCATTTGAAGCTGACTGCTGTTGTCGCCTTGGTCAGCTGAGGGGGTCCACCAAGACCACACAGAGACCACACAGAGACCACACGGAGACCACACGGAGACCACACGGAGACCACACAGAGACCACACGGAGACCACACAGAGACCACACAGAGACCACACAGAGACCACACAGAGACCACACAGAGACCACAACGAGACCACAACGAGACCACAACGAGACCACACAGAGACCACACGGAGACCACACGGAGACCACACAGAGACCACACAGAGACCACACAGAGACCACACAGAGACCACACAGAGACCACACAGAGACCACACAGAGACCACAACGAGACCACAACGAGACCACACAGAGACCACACAGAGACCACACAGAGACCACACAGAGACCACAACGAGACCACAACGAGACCACAACGAGACCACACAGAGACCACACAGAGACCACACAGAGACCACACAGAGACCACAACGAGACCACAACGAGACCACAACGAGACCACAACGAGACCACACAGAGACCACAACGAGACCACAACGAGACCAGACCGAGACCAGACCGAGACCAGACCGAGACCAGACCGAGACCAGACCGAGACCAGACCGAGACCAGACCGAGACCAGACCAAGACCAGACCAAGACCAGACCAAGACCAGACCAAGACCAGACCAAGACCAGACCAAGACCAGACCAAGACCAGACCAAGACCAGACCAAGACCAGACCAAGGCCAGACCAAGACCAGACCAAGACCAGACCAAGGCCAGACCAAGGCCAGACCAAGACCAGACCAAGGCCAGACCAAGACCAGACCAAGACCAGACCAAGACCAGACCAAGACCACACCAAGACCACAACAAGGCTCTACAAAACTGGTGTAACATCAGCTGGAACGCGTCAGCTTGTCTAAGCTCAGGCAAGAACAGATGTACAAACGTTGGCCTGTTCCTGCTTTTGCATATTTAGGGCTTGTATTGCCAACAACATCACAACACCATAAGTATCACGATTCAAGTGTGTCGCAGTAGAGCGTCCATCATACAAGATATATTCCGAATTTTGAGAAAAAAGGATCTTGTAGGTGCACGAAATGGAGATTTTATTTTGCTGGATGAGCTCAGTGTGCAGTTTCATCCTGTCATTGCAGTAGTTAGAGTTCATGTTGTGATATGTTCTGAGTAAAGACAAACATATTTGCGTATCATGATACAGGTGCCTCGATACAATATATTATATTATATCATATTCTCTACTAATCAGTGGTTGACAAACTTTCCACACCAAAATAACACTCTTTACCTTCCAAGTCCTAACCAAGACTAATCAGAGTCTGTTATGCCTAAACTGTGTACTTGTTCCATTACCTTTCACCCTGCCCTAACAACGCCCTCATACTAATAATAATAATACTAATGCCATTTGTAAACTATTCTAAGTGTTGCCTCCAAGTGGATCCTGATTTCCATGAAGTCTAAAAGACGTCTGTGGTAAAAAGAGCGGGAAGCCTCTTTGCAGCTGTTGCCGTTGGTTACACTCTCCGTTTTGGCGGCGTATTGAAAACAGCGGAGTCGTGCTGAGTCTCTCACTGTCGGCAGCAGACTCTCCCTGTCAGAGGCTGGAGCCAGGCCTCAGATCAGACGAGTGTCCACAGCAGCTGCAGGGTCTGGGGGGGGGGGTCAGGGGTCACCTCAGGGTCAGAGTTCAGGCTGCTTCTGTCTACTGTATGTGAGAAATGAAGCTGAAGCGTAAAGTCAAAACAGAGGAGTTTAGTTTCCTCTCTGTCCTGGTCTGGCTCTCGTCACCTCTGCAGACGCTCGCACTTTCCTTCCTCAGCATCAGCAGAACTATCGGCCTCCTTTTTGGTTCTGTTCCAAAGCAGAACCGTCCAGAACTCTGCCAATGTTCTCAAAGTTTTTATCGATACAGACCATGTTGTTGTGAAGTCGAGGTGTGATTTCTCCTTCACTGTCCTCAGAGCTTTGACTGTGTATCACCCTCAGAAGAAGCAGATGTTGAGTAAAACATGGGAAAATAACCTTCCTGCTTACCCACTTTTGCTTCTCTTTTTGCACCTAAGCAAACGCTCGGTAAATGATCCCCCTGCCAGTATTTTGTTGTTGTTTTTGCCGTCTTTGAGGACTTTGAAACAGCTCTTGCATGTTCATGTTGACCTGTTGGAATTCTCTTAGGATTAAAGATCTGAACCAAGTTGCCAGTGAAGTTTTTGTGGCAAAAACAGCGTAGATGGTCGACATTTGTCTCTGTTCTTCAGACCGATAAAACACTAACTTTCTTGTCAACGCTTGTCAATCTAATCCATGTGTAGTCTGGCTGACCAGGCGACCCCTTCACTGCCACTAGTGTATTAACTAGAGGTCGACCCATCTATTGGGCCAATATTTTAATCGGTACTTCAGTGTTTTTGCATTAAAAAGAGCTTTGAAATGAGCCCTCTCACAATCTCCTCTGCCTCAGGGGAGCTGAGAAACATTGTGCTGAAAACCAGTCACAGGTTCGTACACCTTGGATTGTATTTTATATATTGTTTTTTTCAGAACCAGAGAGATCGAGACTTCCTGTTTTTTCTTTTTTGGGGAATCTGCTGAATGTTGTCATTAAAATGAGCTCCCTCAGAAGAACCTACTAAACATGAATGTCCTGAATAAACCAGCCCAATGCCTCTAATGAAGCTCTTACATTTCAACACTGACCTATTTTACAGTTTAGACGCATCAAACACAGGATTATCGACATTATCCTTATCAGGGCGTCGACCTGAGAAAACCCCACATCGGTCTCTTGTTTGAGCCCAACAGGGAGACTTGCCTCGTGCACTGCATTGTCTAGAGATTTGCATGTTCACAATGATTCAAGCACTTTTTTTAATACAAATTATTATTATCAATATATAAATCAGGGCTCAAGACTAACTTTTATTTTAGTAGCGCTGGCGCTACCAACTTTTTCATTTGGTCGCACAGACAATATTTTGGTCGCACAGACTCCAGACACAATATCAAAATTCACCATTTTAATAAATTAAAACAAGGACAGTTATAAACATGTTCGAAATAACTTATAATTGATCCTAACAATGATCAAAATAGTGTTAAAACTTTTTAAAATAATAGTGATTTTATATAGTTTTATAATATATATTTTTTGCATTGTTCTGCTTTAATTTTGTGTTTTCAATCCATTATTATTCATCTTCCTTGACAATTGCTTGTCTCTTTCTTTCCAAATCTGCAATATCACTGTCACTTGCAGGATATTCACTTATAAAATTATGTATTACTGCCAATTAAGACGTATTAATCACAGGCAAAAAGCCTAAGCCTAAGCCTAAATAAAATACAGGAGCTCAATCTGCTGCGGCTGAGGGAGGGCGGGTCATAACAGCAGCTGTTAGCTCTCGGATAGCTTTACGTTAGCTCTCTGTTAGCTTTACGTTAGCTCTCCGTTAGCTTTACATTTGCGCTCTGAAACAAGCTTTTTCTGACCGCGAGGAGATCAGAGCGAGCTCAGGTAGGAACATAAACCGCTGAACTCTTTCTGCTCCTGTCTCCTCCTCTCCAGTCGCTCCTGTCTCCTCCTCTCCAGTCGCTCCTGTCTCCTCCTCTCCAGTCGCTCCTGTCTCCTCCTCTCCAGTCGCTCCTGTCTCCTCCTCTCCAGTCGCTCCTGTCTCCTCCTCTCCAGTCGCTCCTGTCTCCTCCTCTCCAGTCGCTCCTGTCTCCTCCTCTCCAGTCGCTCCTGTCTCCTCCTCTCCAGTCGCTCCTGTCTCCTCCTCTCCAGTCGCTCCTGTCTCCTCCTCTCCAGTCGCTCCTGTCTCCTCCTCTCCAGTCGCTCCTGTCTCCTCCTCTCCAGTCGCTCCTGTCTCCTCCTCTCCAGTCGCTCCTGTCTCCTCCTCTCCTGTCGCTCCTGTCTCCTCCTCTCCTGTCGCTCCTGTCTCCTCTCGTGCTCGCGCTTCTCTCTGACCGGCGCTCGTGAGCTCGCCGCTCGGCTGCAGCGCTACCGCCCAAAAGGCGAACATAAAAGTGAAAATAGATACTTCTTTGGGGAATAAACTGTCGGAAAGTGCGCATTGGCAGAAAGTAATAGAAGGTTAATTCATGTTGGGACACGTGGCTTCTGTTGCTGTCTGTATTTCACCTGTCCCTCGGA
Source organism: Gobius niger (assembly GCF_951799975.1). Taxonomy (NCBI): domain Eukaryota; kingdom Metazoa; phylum Chordata; class Actinopteri; order Gobiiformes; family Gobiidae; genus Gobius; species Gobius niger. The sequence goes on along the minus strand of NC_136857.1, from coordinate 209,677 downwards.
CAAAAAGGGAGAGCGGGGCACTTGCCTGGACAAAACGTTTAGCGTAAACTACCAGCTGACTTCAATAATAGTGGAAGCTTGGGTGCGTGCGTGCGTGCGTGTTTGTGCAGTGTGTGTGTGTGTGTGTGTGTTCTCAGAGGAGTGCTCTGGAGACGCTGTTTATAACGTTATTTGCAGCACTCCTCATAAAACCTACTAGACTTTCTTTATTTTTTTTGCTCGCACAGGTGCTACCACTTATTTTTTTTACTCGCACATTCTCTAAAAATAGTCGCATATGCGAGCATTTTGGTCGCAGTCTAGAACCCTGTAAATAATAAAAAAGCAAAATATTAAATTGCTTTATTACTTCCTTTAGCTTGTTTTTAGACATGGCTGTGATTGGCTAAAGCGAGGTGCGCTCCATCCAATCAGCAGCAAGTATCCCGGTGTCTCTTCACAAATGATTTAAACAGGAGCCTCTGTGTTATTCACACTGTAATCAATCTGAGAAGTTTTCCTTTACAGATCCATTGTTCTCATTATCCAATCACTGAGCTGCATCCCACTCTTTCATATCCACATTTCAGACGTATCAGACGTATCAAATGTATATGTTTATAGGTTGATGTATCACAGAACAACTAAAGCCACATGTTGTTGACGTATATTGTCCACAGATGAAAACACTGCCTGTACTGCGTTTTAAGTGCTGTATGACTTTAAATCCCATCGATCTTCCTGAACGACGGCGTCTCCGCCGTGGGAACCGATTTGGACACGGGCGGAACTAATATCTTTTTGCGGAGGGAGGGTCAGAAACTATGCACACATGTTTTTCAAGGTCCAGCGAGACGTTCACAGTCAGATAACAGGGCTGGGAAAAGCAGATGTTTTAGCCCCCGGTGACTCCCATTCATAAAGTGTTCTATAATAATCGCATATCCAGACCTGATGTCATGGATATATATCTGCAGTACTCCCTGAAATGCATGGGATTCTTGGATTTCTGCAGCAGAGAAGCCACTTTTTATTGTATTGACCTTTATTCAACCAGGATCGTCCCACTGAGATTAAGAATCTCTTTTTCAGGGGAGTCCTGGCCCCAGAGGGGAATCTATTGTACATGTTTTTAGTAAGCAATTGAATAGAGCAGGGGTGCCCAAAGTGGGGCCCGCGGGCCAAATTTGGCCCAACGACACAATTCTGTTGGCCCACCAGAGAGTGCCCTACTTTAGCACTGTGGTTAATACTAACTCTCTTCCAGTCATTCTCAATGGTAAATATGGATGCAGTACACTGTTTGACCACCAGCGTCAAATTGGGGGCGCTGTTTCTCTCCTTTCGCAAAGTGAAGGAAACACTGTTGTGGTGTCTTGGTATTTATCAATCACAGAGCGTTTTAGCATCAACTTTCACAGTTTTCAAACTTTTATTGCAAAGGTTGTTGTATATATATAACAGTATATGTTAAAAACTGAATTGATGCTGAACTGACACTTTCAAAATAATCTAATGTGGCATTTTCTTTGAGTGAGCGAATGAGGTAAAGTTACTGTAGGTGCTGTAGATGCAGCTGTTTGTTCTACTAAAATTAGGCTTTTGCCATAGTTACCATTCGTTTTAATATAAATAATATATAAATATACTGACAGCCCTCCTGGACTTCCTCCATGTACAATATTATATCACAGACTCCCATGACCGGTTCTTCCGCCTGGTGATTTATGCTCTGCGGTGTTTGCGTAGTGCGAAGTGCCTGGAGGAAGCAGGGTTTTGGCAGCGCTGTGGTGCAGTGACAGAGGCAGCAGACAGGCAAAAGTTCATCCACAGCGGTCAGGAAACCTCTCTCCATCAACAAACCGGCCGTGTGGACTTGGGAAGACTTTCAGCATCGTCAGACTTTCACCCGTTCAACTCCCGTCTCCCCCCACATTCTAACAGTCTCCGTGATGTCACAATATTTTCACAGTATCACGAGTGTAATACATCATTTTGGAGATGACAGCGGCTCAGTGGATCCAAAGGTCAGCGGTTTGAATCAGGTGTTTACGATCATCGTATCCTTGGGCAAGACACTTCACGAGGGCTGTCATGATAGTTACTATATCGACTCATCTTTCAATAAATAACAGATAAACGATGCAATATTTATCATCTATACATTCATTAACATTCCCCCTATTTCTTCTTTGTTAAACTTGTTTTTAGCGCTTGTGTGGCCTTTTAGGAAACGATGATGCACTTTTAGATCCAAGGTTTCCTGTCATTGATGCGCAGAGAGTTGACAGTATCTAATATCGAGTCAGTAACATCGTTTATCGCTTTCCTGCCTCAGTGTGTTGAACTTCACATGTGTTATCGTGACCGGCCGACACTTCCCCCACTTAAAGCAGACACACAAAAGACAGTTACATCAAAACCATCACTTTAGGCCAGGGGTCTCCAACAGGCGGCCCGCGGGCCCCTGACTTGTACAGCACAACTTCCTGAGTATGTCAGAAAAACAGCTCATTCCTGTGCCAAGTTATGAATGTTTAAAGGAATAATCAGAATGCTCATTCCAGCCACTAGGGGGCAGCTTAAATAAAGAAAGGAAATAATTCCACACGTGTCCAGCAGAGGGAGCTGACATAAGAGGAGATCAAGACATAAACAACACATTATAGAGATGTGGTAGATGGACAGTCTGCCCCTGGGCGTCTGTGGCTACAGTAGTAGCTAACCACCACCGAGTGCTGAGTGAGTGAGACATGAGTAGGGCCGGGGACCAGCGATACCACTACTTTAACGATACCACTACTTTAACAATACCTGCTTTTCGGCACCGGTGCCTTAACAGTACTTTTTTCGATACCTGTGTTGTTTTAATTGAGTTAAAATAATGTGCAGGAAAAGTCTGGTTCAGGAGGAAGTCCAAACACGGCACATCAGAAAACATGTTTTGAAAAAAGTTTCCTCAATAGTATATTCTCAATCAAAACATATTATACTGGCGCTGTTGTTTATGGACCCCGGCAATGCACTCCCGATATATTTTGGCAGCAAAATGTACTTGGAGACCCTGCTTTAGTAAAATGGCTAAAAAGTGAAATAACTCAGGAAGAAAACTGTCCCAAATGAACAGTTTCAGCTTGTGGGAACTGCATTATACAGTTTTAATGCTGCGCGTCGTGATGTTCTTGAATCCACGTCGTGCATTTAAACTGAATAGACTTCAGGATTGTGATGTCATATCATGGGATTAGCAGCAATAATAAACTAATGGAGAGTTTCAAAGGTAAAATACTAGTTATTGTTTAAATTACATCAAGACACAATAGTGAGTTAGATGTTTTCACCAGTAGAGACTCAACAGCGAACGGAGCTGTTTCTCCACTTTTTATACTATTTTTAGCTAATGTTAGTCTATGGAAAATGTATGCTAACAGCCACAAACATGGCGGATCTCCACGGTAACGGTGGATTTTCCCGAACTCTTTAATGCACGGCTCCTCGTTCTTTGATCTTGTTCAAGCATTGATAACGGCGGCAACAAGTAAACACATATTCAACGACCAGTAGTTATTTCACAAGCATTTTTAAACCGGGAGAGCATTTGGTAACACGACGACTTCAGGGGCCCCGCGTAAAACCGCACACTGACAGTTTAGTGACCTCCCTGACTCCTGACACACTTTGTTTATGAAGAGGCCGAAAAGAAACCAGATCTATTTTGGCAGGAGGACACACAATACGCACAGCCTCTCCACAAAGGGAGCGCCGTAAATCAGCGGGACAGTCCCAGGCAGAGGGGCCGACGGCACAGACATTCTGCAGGCCCTGAACGAGCCGCTGGAGCTGCTTCAATGGGAGTCGATCAGGCTCAATGTGCTTCAGTTCTAAACAAATGAGGAAAGGAGGTGCGAGTGTTTTCACCGTCTATAAATGTATTCTTGTCTTTGGCTTACAGTGCCTCTCGTAAGTATTCATACACCTTGAACTTTTGCACATTTTGTCATGTTTACAGCCCTAAACATAAAGATTTTATTTTTATTTTTTTACTGAACGTTCACACACAAGTAACAGACGACTGTGAAGTGAAAGCAAAATGATACATGATTCTGTTATTTTTCAAAAAATAGAAAAGTGAAAAGTGGGGCTTGCATAAGTATCATACAGCATTTTCTGACTGCATTAAATTGCCTTTAAAACATTCCTAATGACTCCAGAATGTTCACACCTTGGCCTAACGGTTAAACAGAGGCACCTGTGTGTGATCTACTCTCAGTATAATTACAGCTGTTCTTTTAGGCCCTCAGAGCTGTGGTCACTAAACAACATCATGAAGGTCCAGGAGCACCAGAGAGGTCAGGGATAAAGCTGTGGAGAAGTTTAAAGCAGCCTTAAGTTATACAAAGATTTCCCAAGATTTAAACATCTCCCGGAGCAACTGTTCAATCCATCATTCAGAAATGGAAAGAGTAAAGCACCACTGCAGACTTACCAAGACACGGCTGTTCACCTAAACTAACAAACTGAACAAGGAGACACTGGTCAGAAATACAACCAAGTGCCCCAAGATAACTCTGGAGGAGCTGTGAAGTCCTGCCGCTGAGCTGGGGGAAACTGTACATGGGACGACTATAAGTCGTATCTACACAAATCTGGCCTTCATGGACGAGTGGAAGAAGAAAGACATTATTGAAAGGAGGCCATAAGAAATCCTGTTTGAAGTTTGTAGAAGTCATATGGAGGACACAGCTCCATGTGGAAGAAGGAGCTTTGGTCAGATGAGACAAACGTTATGTATGGAGCAAACCTGACACTGCTCATGGTCCTGAGTGCACCATCCCCAGTGTCAGGTATACGGGGGGGAGCATCATGCTGTGGGGCTGCTTTTCCTCAGCGGGGACTGGGGAGATTGTAAGAATAGTTGGGAAGATGGATGGAGCCAAATACAGAAACATTTTGGAGGAAAACCTGCTGGAGTCACAAGAGAACTGAGGCTGGGGCGGAGCTTCACCTTCAGCAGGACAATGACCCTAAACACAAAGATAAATCTACAATGGAATGGTTCAATAAAAACATATGAATGTGTTAGAATGGCCCAGTCAAAGTCCTGACCTAAATCCTATTGAAAATCTGTGGAATAATCTGAAAACTGCTGTTCACAAACGCTCTCCTTCTAATATGACAGAGCTGGAGTTGTTTTGTAAAGAGGAATGGGCTCAAATGTCAGTCTCTACATGTGCAAATCTTGTAGAGTCAAACCCCAAAAGACTTTCTGCTGTTATTACAGTAAAAGGGGGATCCACAAAGTATTCATTCATGCTGTATGATACTTATGCAAGCCCCACTTTTCACTTTTCTATTCTTAAAAAAATAACAGAATCATGTATCATTTTGCTTTCACTTCACAGTCGTCTGTTACTTGTGTGTGAACGTTCAGTAAAAAAATCCAAATAAAATCTTTATGTTTAGGGTTGTAAACATGACAAGATGTGCAAAAGTTCAAGGTGTATGAATACTTTCGAGAAGCATCTATTATAGAAAACGCTATCTCAATGGCCGCCGCCTGGGCGCCGCCATGTTTATTTCCCTTACCGACTTTGAAGCTAAGCAGGGAAGTGCCTGGTTAGGACTGGGATGGGAGACCGTTTGGGAAGACCAGGAAGCCTGGCGACAGTACTGAGTGTGTGCGTGGACATCCGCGGCCGGCCCCCACGTGACGAGTCCCACCGGCCGCGGGCATTGGCCACGGGTCCATATGGACCGCGGTGCTGCTGTCCGAGGACAACCCGCTGTCACACACACGCGAGTGCACGACATCTGACTGCCGTGCGTGTGCGCGCATCCAAACAGGGCGATGTGTGTGTGCGCGCGCGTTTGTGTGTGTGCGCGTGTGTGTGTGCGTGTGCGTGTGTGTGTGTTCGTGCGTGTGTGTATGTGTGTGCGTGCGCATCCAAACAGGGCGATGTGTGTGCGTGTGCGTGTGTGCCCAAAACCTGCTCAAACACGAGCCTCTAATCAAACGCGCTGCTCCGACTGATTTATCCTCCGTGTGAGTCAAAGCGAAAATGAAACTACCACTTAACGAGCGCATGGCCTGCACTGCGTAGTTTTTTTTCCTTTTTTTTTTTTCTTTGCTGCTGGACCTTTTGTTTTCTATTTTGCTTTCACGTATTGTGAGCCCAGAGGTACATTTGATTCTAAAGCAGCTTTGAACGCATTGCCAATTTTATTGTAAGGTTCTAAATACTGTCTAACAACGATCATTAGGCTATTTCAGTTCAAAACCTACTCATTATTTTTTTTTATTGTGCACTATACTGCCGTACAAAGGAAAAACGCAGTAACTGCATATTTTGTCAAAATTGAGTTAAGAGCAGATTTGAACGTCTTCTCATCTGTACTATCTTGTACCAAAGTGGTTTGTTTCAAAACTATTCCGTTTTAGAGAAAATCCATAATTAAATTTGCAGTAACTCCAAAACTGAGACAAAAACCAAGGAAAAACGCAGTAACTCCGCATACGGCGTTTTTCCTTAGCTTTTCCTAGCTTTCCCACTCGGGTTGCCGTGGCAACCAGGACTCCGCTCCAGCAAAACCCAGTTTGGCTTCATCAGTGTTTCAGCTTTTCATCAACAAAGCTATTATGACATTGTCACGGGGCCAGAGGGTGGTCGAAATGGCTACTAAACGGAACTATCCGTGGAAAGGTAAGGAGTTTAATCAAAGTAAAAACTAGCGATAGCCGCGGCTAATACGTCTTACCTGGTTATGTTGTGTCCCATTTCCCGCTTGACAGCCATCCAGTTTCCCAAATCCAGACAGGGTATTCCATAATCCATTACTTCCTTGGCGTGTTCGAGGGTAATCCAAACAAAACGTGTTTAAAATGATGTTTTCGCGTACCTCGTAAAAGCTACAGAGTTGGCCTATTCAGGCGGAGTTACTTTCCTCTCGGAAGTGGCGATGATTGGTCTGCTAGCGCTAATATCCCACCCACACCACACTCTATCCAATGACTTGTTGCGTTAAAGCTTGACCTAGTTTTTCTCCAACCAGTCATGTACAGAGCCTTTCTTTCAGTGACAAAATACGATGACAAATACAGCGCGATGCACGTAACCTCTTAACCCCCACCTGAACCGAGCGCATTTTCTCCAGTTCGTCATTACCCAAGTGTTAAAAGCTTCTTGGGGAAAAAAGCGTCAATATAGAGACAAATTGGATTTGTTTGTTAAATAAATTTGATTCAAATAAAAATTGTTTGGGTTCTTATAAAAATTAGTTACACACTGTGCAACCACTCTTAATACAGTATATGGATTCCCCTCACCACAACAAAGTAATGTGTTACATAAACTACTTACATAACGTATCAAATGCTCAAATTATGATTGATACTGATGCTGATGATAATTTACTAACAATAATAATAAATAAAATACCCGAAAGCAAAAGAACAGAAACTGACACAACAAGCACGCAGATACGGCGCTTTTCCTTTGTATGACCATATGTGGAATGTAGGCTTGTACAAAGGCAAAGTGCAGTATGTGCTTTTTTAGGGACTAGAGTAAATTTAGAGTTTGTGTTTTATACCCATAATAATTCTACCATAAAAAGCTACAAAATAAAAAAGAAACCAATGATAAAGTTCAAACCAATTTGACAGGGCATCAAAAAAACTAAAAAGTCAGTTTTCTCAGTTTGACCCAGAGTGCAGTTACTGCGTTTTTCCTTTGTAGGGCAGTATACCGTGATGCACCAAACCACGGGTCCTGCACCGTGAACCAAACCGTTACAGCTGAACCCCTAATATCCATCCATAATTATTCCACTGTCTCTTGAATCCTGTTCCCTGAGTTTAGCGAAAATATTGTCGTACTTTATAAGAGAGGAGCACGGGTGCATCAAACACTCCAATTGCAGTTTGTTTGAATTTTTTTTGAGCCTTCATTCTTTTACTCATTTGTAGTGACCATAGTTTTTGGAATGGGTTGGGAACCACTGGTCTACAGCTGAACTGTGTGACGGGTTGGACATTTCTTTGTAATCACTCACAATCTCTGAATATCAAGTGTGGAGACTAGCGAGGCCCGGCCGAAGGCCGGGTCTCAGCTAGTTGTATATAGATTTCAGTAGTGATGCCAACATTAGGGGAGTGCACTGTGGATGTTCCCTGATTCCATTTTACAGCAGAGTTTGTAGGTCTGTGCTCGTGGATCACAGTATGGAAGGAATGACATCACCACGATGCAAGTGCAGCCATGAGTGGCATCCCACCTCGTGCAGGAATTTGAATCACGTTTTCCCCCTGTAGTATTTGTAAGGGCGGTTTCATTTGACCTAACCCAGCAGCGTGGCTCTGACGGCCTGAAAACATTACCATGTGTTTTCGGGGTTTTAAGGCTGGGGTGGGACGTCATCGGTCCAGCTGAGCACATAATATATATATACGTGCACCTAGAAGACATGTTAAACTGTTGTGGGAAATAGAAGGGAGTAAAAGGAGGAAGTCTGGTTTGTCTGACAATGCTTATTTTTATCCTGGCTGCAAAAGCTGCCTTCCAGAATCAACAGTCCTGCTCGAGGGGTCCAGGCTGTGGAGCAGAGACGACGAGAGAAGAAAATGCTTTGTTTTTGTAAATATTAAAGTCCTGTCCATTCAGTGATTTGCTTGTGGAAGCTCTCCTTATATGATTAGGTAACTTCATTTAAAGGGGCTAGATGTAAGTTAGTCATTTTATACTCACTACTGCCACCTCAGGTCATACGTGTAACTGCAGCTTCTATATTAAGCTCGTGCATGACGGCACTTCAGACCCGAAGGAACAGCTTTCTGACAGAGCAGGATTTTAGAGGCAGTTGTGTCTGAGCTCATTCTACACATTAGGACATGGAGGAACATGTGGGGGAGGAAAGTACTTAGTTTTAACATTTTTAAACTCTGTATAGTCCCTTTAAATAAGACATGACGCTAAAATGATGCAGTATATTAATGATTATGCATTGGTTTCATCCAGCGCTTTTCTGGACACTCAAAGACGCTTTACATGGCGTTCTTCACGCACTCCATACCCTGTGGTGGTAAGCTACTATTGTAGCCACAGCTGCCCTGGGGTAGACTGACGGAAGCGAGGCAACCAGTCTGCGCCACTGGCCCCTCTGTTCAGCATCAACCACTCACTCACTCACTACATTCACCCAGGCTTCCTGGTGTTTCCCAAACCGACCAGGCCCTTCCTGAGCCTCCAAGGTCTGACTGACTGTGTCGCCTCTTTTTAGCCATTTTCTTTAGACAAAATTATGCAGTAAAATCTGAATCCAATAATGCTTTTTAGTGACATTTAAGACCTTAATTCATTTAACAACTTATAATGACTTATTATAAAGTCATAGTAGCGTGAAACTAGAGAACCCTCTGCCTTTACTGGTGAACAGCCGCCAGTGTATCAGATCTACGTCCCTCCAACCCTCCCCCATCTTAACTATTCTAATGTCCTACTGTGCCACATACTTGACTGAAGCCCGACAGCTGAGTGCCTGTTTCCACGGCGACGGACAGATCTCCCCGACTCACCCGCCCATTCACAAAACCCGAACACGGGACCACCAGGGCTTCCAGATCCCTCCGGCCCGATGACAGAGGAGCAAAAACAGGCCAGGTCAGGAGAGGCCGCCTGAACTACAGGACTGTTTACACCTACAGTACAGCATCTTTGCAAATGCTCGAAGCAGCCAGAGGGGGAAAACAACTCAACAATTGAGCCTCCACCTTTATTGATGTGTGATGAATATGTTTCGTCAGCTCGATAACGGCTAAAAAGAGTGAAATATTGTGATTTCATTGAGAGGTTTTCTTCCCCCTTGGTTAGTCCATGCCCCCTTGTATCTGTAACAGTTTTACAGAAGTTACTGGTGGATTTTTAGTTTCTCCTGAACAGTTTTTGCATAAATATTGAATGGCAAGAATTACAATTACATTACATCACATCAGATTTGCGATTTAGGATTGAAAACCAAGGTTTAGTTTCAAGTTCACGTCCAGGAGCCACATGCAGAATGGCAGGTTTCAAAGCTTCAGGATTAGCTGCTTTATATTATGCAGTATTTTACAGATGGCAAAGACATCATTTTACCCAAATAATCACAGCTAAACTGCGAGTTGGCGCCGTTCATACATATGTGCACTACATGTCTAAATGTTTGTAGATGTGGGTGACTTTGTGTTGTGGTTTTTGGAGATTTGACCCCAAGGCATAACTTAATGAAATCATTTTGCTTCAACATTTTGTCAGTCATTCATTCACGTTTTCTTAGTCTGGATGTAACACGAGTCCTGATCCGCCTTTTCCTTCGGGGTGAAACGTGTTCAGTTTAGTAAGTACTTGTAAGTGGTTGAATTACATGTAGCCACGTGTAAACAAAATGCCTCCATAAAGGTACAGCTCAGTTCAATCGCTCGAAGGCATCAAAACTCCCCCTTAGTCCTTTGTTTGGAAATCATAAGCAATGAATTATGCATTTGTGTGTGTTTGTAGTAAAAGCAATAGATTTGACTTGCTGCTACTTGTGTGCGATTATTATTTATGACACGTCTTTTAGTGGTGGGTTTACGGCGACATCTGTGTTATTTGTCTCTGTATCCAGACCCCTCAGTAAGTGGGTTTGGCTGAAGTCTGTGGCTCAGTGGGTGATCTGTTGTGGCAGTCGTCGTGTTGCTGGGGGAGGGTTGGGTCGACATAAATCAAGTATGCGCTCACCAGTGGATGTGACGCACGGCGGACTCCAGGCAGTCATTTCAATAACGCCAGAAGAGAAAGCAAGAAGGGCAAGTGTGTTCGCGATCGTCACGGTTACTGTGAATTAAAACGTGGAGCCCTTTCTCTCACAAATGTATCGTGATGTGACTGAGTTCAAATCAGAGAAGGTTTGTACGTCATGTTTACAGACTGCACTGCAGAAGTCGCCAGATCAGCACAGTCAGAAGAAACCTGAGAACAACCAAGAGACAAACTCATGCAGGAGTAACAACAACCTGCAGGGTTTGTTTATACACTACTACTACTTCTTTGGATTCTAGCCCAGAGTATTCGAGAGAGACAAAAATCTGCGCCTCTAGGGTTACTTTGGCAAGGCATGTTTATTTATACCACGTACACAACACAACAGTGTGGCTCCCAACCTTCTTTGTGACTAAACTAATATTATCCAGTATTTAAAGGGACTATACAGAGTTTAAAAATGTTAAAGAGGGGGTGTTCTGCTTTAAAGAGGGGGTGTTCTGCTTTAAAGAGGGGGTGTTCTGCTTTAAAGAGGGGGTGTTCTGCTTTTGTCAGTCCCATAGCACCAGTCTATATCACACTACAATGATGACAAACCTTCTGCTTGTCTGTAAATGCAGTAAATTAGAATAACTGCCTTGTATAAAATGTCTCTCTCAAAATGGCTGTAGTGAATGTCTTGAAATAGGCCTCTGTCTCTTTAAGAACCTCTGAGCCTTTAGACACGCCCCCTCCACACGCTGTCTGTGGCATCAGTGGGGAGGGGGTTCTGCTGAGGGGCAGTGGTCGGTTACTCGGCTGGTGACCAAAGCTCGGAGGCGTCTCCAGGAGGTGGGGGCGTTCCTAGGAGGACTCAGGCAAACCTATCCCTAAAATGGCCGCCATCAGAGTTTTTACAGATTACTCAGAAATACGTGAATGTGCCAAGGCAACACTTCAGCCATGTTTTTAATGAGGGAGTGACAGAATAACATGATGGAAAGCTGGAAAAAGGCCATTTTGCAGAATACCCCCCCTTTAATACAGAAGGCGCAGTTACACGTATGACCTGAGGTGGCAGTAGTGAGTATAAAATGGCCAACTTGCATCTAGCCCCTTTAATAATGTGTTTTGTTCAAAATGAAGCTTAAAATACTCTCAATATTAAACCCTTTACTGAAGCACGCCATCAAAACTAACCTTCCTTTTAAATTAATAGTGAAATTCTTTTATAATCTGAAACTCTTCCAAGCACCCGGTTGGGAAACACTGTGTCTCACTTTCCAGGGCCTGTTCAGACGGTTGGGCCGCAGGTGCTTTCAGGCAGATCCTCCAGAACGAGGGGAGCGACCCGATCGAGGAACAATAATTGGGTATTGTAGGACTTGGCAACGGGTGTTGTCATGGCCTCACCTGCTAAGAAACAGCACTAAACTCTTCACATATATGGTCTGCATGACTCTGGATAACTAGGAAATGAGGCCCTATGTTAAAAATCCTGAAATATCCCTTTCAGTTCTACAGTACATTTGGCCCTTCCTCCACTGCTTCCTGTTCCTGTTTCCTCTCCAGTATAACCTTCTGAATCCTCAAGTCCATCTGACCAATCCCTCTCCAATGCTTTGCTCAGATGTCACATGACCCTTTACTGGGACACATTTATCCTTTTGAGAATCTAGTTTTGGAAGGATCACTTCACCTTGGTCTCTTTCTTAATGTTTCCAAATAATACTTCTACTAACCTGCTTCTTATACTACAACGACTACTATGAAATCCATTCACATTCCTGCAATGCCACTTGTTTCCTGAGGAGTTTGACGCTAATAGCTTTTCAGCATTAGCCGGTGGAGCTGAAACGCGAGCTTGTGTTTACAGCGTCGGCCTCTCTCTGAACTGAAATCACCGGAGCTTTAGAGCGAGGAGCACATTTGAGCTCTCAAGTGGAAATAAAACCGGGGCTTAAGGAACAATAGGCCGCGCTCCGAACACATGCTGGAAAATGGGTTTTACTGGAGACATCTGAACCCTCAGCACCTCCACTCAGACATTAGGATTAGCTTTCAAAAGATTATCAGGCCAACTACAGTATGTGCAAAGCAGGACAGTACTATAGTACTATAGTTATCGTCACCATGTTGTGGTTGTTGCTAAACGTTGTACAAGGCAATGGACCTTTTATTTGGTTGTTGTTGTTGTAGAGTAACATTAATGTGTTGTAAAAGACCCTCCCAGTTCCTGATGAATGGGGTTCCTTTAATCATCTTTGCATACGGTTGTGAAACGTCCTTATGAACTCATATAGAAACAGTATGTGTGGAAAGAGAAGAACGTGAGATAGAAGAACTAGGGCGGTGTTTATCAGCTTCAACTTCAATCCAACCTTTTCTGTTGCTTTTTGGGAATGGAAGAACTGGGGTGCAGGTTGCCTGGTCAGCCTTCTGCTTTGTGTATCTGTTCAAAAGCAGGACCGTCTGGAACTTTTACCAATCAGATCTCAGAAACTTTCACATCGATCCAATGACAGATGCTCGTTGTCATGACAGGAGCAGAACTAACCACCAGTAAACAATTATCTTAAATGTTCCAGAACATCCCTGCGTGGATCTGGATGCTTCAGCTTCTCTGAGTTTTTTCTCCTTGGAGACGTTTTTTCATCCTGTTCCAAACGTACATTCAATTGAAAAAGCCATTGCACATGTGAGGATTAAACACTGAGGAGCTGTGATTAGGGCTGAACGATATGGACAAATATCTCAATATCGATACGATATGATATAACTATGGGTTAGGTGAAACCTGGGCATTTTTCAGAAAAATAAAATCATGATACAAAAGAGTGCGGTTTTATTAATGAAAATCTATATCGTTTGTTTTTTCAATTTTAACATCTTGAATGTTCATATCTCGATATATCTTTCAGCCCTGCCGTGCGTTATACAGTTTTAACGCACATCCAGTTCACCAGAATCAGAATCGAGTTTTCATCCAGACCATGGTATAGACCGGCAGATGTGCGAGAAACTACAAAAAACCCTTTAATACCACAGTCAATATTTCTGAAACTCAACAGAGTTACTGAACAGACTTATTTATCAGAACCATTAGCTAAAAATGCTGCACCTACTGCTATAAAAGTAATATTTACCAAAATCGATACATGGAGTCACTGCACCCCCTCTGAGAAAATGTATAACTTTATGCACTGATAAAATGACTCGAGCTACTCGATCCACTTGTAGAGGAGAATGCAGCGTCCCAAAATGTAAAACTGCCTTCGCTAAATCTGCCTTCTCTGTGATCGCAATGGGTCAGTGGAACAAACTGCCAACCGAGATAATTGCAAGTACAACAATCAAAAGTTTTGCGCATTTGACTAAAAAATGGCTTCTAGAAAAACAAACTTGCTCATAATCTGTAACGCCATGTGGGAGCGACCGTTCACCTAGAAAAAGGACCGGTAGAAAATGCTCTAATGTTTCAATCTTGTTTAAATTAAATGTATGTTTTTAATGATGTCAAAATGTATAAATCCATGGTCAAGTATTCATCTACATTTAAAATCAGTTTTTGTAACATCAACCTGCCCAGGGACGACAGGTGGAAATTAGCATCTTTGCTATAACCTGGCACAATGCATCTTTCCTTTTGGTCAATGTTAAATTGTGCACTGTCCCTGTTTAAATAAAAAACATACCATACCATACCATACATCCGGGTTTAGCGGAGATAAATGCTAACGGCACAGCAGCTACGCTAACCCCGGAAGTAGCGACTTTAGTAAATACTACTTTTTTATAAGTAGGTGCAGTAGGAGAAATAAGTAGGTTCAGTGACTCAGAAATATCAAGAGTTTTTTGTGTTTTTTTCGGGCATATTTGCCGGCTGCAAGTATCCGGAGCGAAAGTCACGACACTTAACAAACTCATCATCGTGTTGAATCTCCAACGTTTTAAACTGTTTCCTTCGACGTCATCATAGGTCGTTCACATTTGTCTTCACTCTTCTCGCCGCATGTGTCATGTCCGGCTTTGCTCTGATTGGTTAATATACTTGTCAATCACGGCCATCAGGAATTTGATGAAATCCCCCCCGGTCCCAGTTACGTGGCTTTGTAAAGAACAGGAAAGTGTGTGTTCTGGCGGGTCATGAGCTGAAGGTGAACATTAAGCATGGTTGATGATGTTTTGATGGGGACCAATGTAATAACATGGATAGAAGCTCGAAAAGGAGATTTTGTAGCCTGTGTGTATATGTTTTCTTCAATACTTGCATGAAAGTATTCTCATCTGCACAAATTCATCAAAACAAACCTCACAGTTTTAATCAACAATATGAACATTCTGCAGCGATGCTTCAAAACAACCTCACGTTTCATCCTCGGGGCGGCTCTGTTTACGTTCGCTGTGGACGGGGGTATTTTTAACTGTAAAACCCCACTCGGTCGGTCCGTTAAGTGCTTGGCATTGCAGAGTCAGGAGTGCCCCTTCACCCTGCATTAGCCCGTAGTGATGTGGAAGAGCGGGAGCAGCGGGGGAGAGGAGCTAAGAATAACCCTGCTCTACTGAGGGGGGGTCGCCTCAGGGACACAACCCCCAACCTCCAAACCGGCACAATAAGGAGGACACTGGAGCTGTGTGGAGCACGGTTGTTCTTGTCGTGTTCATTGTCCAAGTCTGTTGTGACAAAAGTATTTTTCATTTTATAAAAAGTTTAACTAAACGATGTATCACAGTTGAAGGCGGTTCAAAGTCTCCATGGGGGGTTGTTATCTATAAAACCTTCAGACATCTGAAAACATGATATCCCAGAGATTTGGCAGTTCAGGTTTTAGTGTTCAGTCGAAGATGAGCTCCGTAATGGCAATACTCGTCTGAAAAGGCTGATATTCAGACTAAACTGTGCAGCCCTAACATTTGAAAGGATTGTGTTGTAATGTCATAGCTTATCCACATATCCATGAAGCTCCTTGTTCTTCACCATGTTGTTTTCTGACTACCATTGTTTTTAGGTTTGTGCCCTTTCCCTGGAGCTTCGTATAATTCAAGCAGCTTTATTGTCAATTCTAAACGTAAAATGTTTTTCTCAAACCATTGATGTGAAAAAAGTTGGGGTGGAACTTTAACGACTCTAAAGCTGGAACTCCTGAGCCGGAACCTTTCTATGTGTGTGTTTCTGGTACGCCCGTATATCTGACGCACATCCGCCCACAGCAGTGATGGACGGAGACGCTTCACTCGGCCCAGTGGGGGCTCAGTTTAGTCTAAAGTATGTCCTGATGGGACGATGGACGCTGTAGCGCTGTGTGAAAGAAAAGAGTTCACCTTCCACCATATCAATGCACAACACGTGGGGCAAACACACAGACGTTCCTGATGCTAATGTTAGCGTTAGCCTCAAACAAACGCTCCAGCCACGCCCACTCTGAGCCAAAGTAACCCTAACCCCTGTCAGTGTAAGAAACTGACTTTGAAGGAGCCGTTTTTTGGCTCTTTTGCTAAATGTATTTTTTACTTTTATATAAATGTGGCATCATTATTACTGTTTAATTTACTAATGACATGAGTGATCAGAGTTCCTAAAACACTTGAAAGCTAAATAGCTATAAATGCACTTTGTTACCTGAACTATACAGATTAACAATAATCAATGCATTTGTTGTTGAACTAATTATTGAATAATTAAGGTGCAAAAAATGGTTGTTTTTGTTTTTCGATTAAAATGCAATTATCCATCCATCCATCCATCCATCCACTTGTCGGGTCGTGGGGGCTGTTGGAGCTGCACCAGCCCCTATGGCTCCTCCTGCAGGTGATGGGTCCACAGAAGGACGGCCTCATGGTTCTCAGGCCTGTTGGTCTCTCATAAGGAGCTTCTGAACCGCTCTCTGTCTGACCCGTAACTATAGGACCTGTTTGCCCTGGGAGACCCTACAGGGGCACGAAGCCCCCGACAACAGAGCTCCAGGATCATTCGGGTGCTCAAACCCTCCACCATGTTAAGGCGGCGGCTCCAGGAGGGGTAAAATGCAATTAATTGCGATTAATTAATCACAGACCTGTAATCCCGTCCCACCGCTAGAAAAAAAACAATAGTAACTACATTTTTCTAACATTTTAAGTTCTTTGGATTTTCTATAAAGCTTTTCAGACTGGTGTTTACTCTATCCAAGCTCTACTTACAGTTGCTTGATTGTTGCAAGTCGACAAACCCCTTTCTCACCTTAAGGTGACCTCTATCACCTCTATCTGGTGCTTCTTTTTAATATATATAATATGCAATCGGTCGTCTTAATCAAACCTGAAAGAAGGGTTTCCCGTAGCTGTCATTTACACACAGCCTCTCCTGGATCTCCCTGGTCTCCCGGGGCCGCAGTGCAGCCGGTGTGCCCCAGCTGTCTCACACTCTCTTTCGGGTCACTTCCTGGACCTCGTGCTGGCTCCACCTCAGCACCACCTGCCTGTTCCTCAGCCTTCAAGAGCCACCAGGCCAAAACAAGCAACACAACTCCATCAATACATCCAAAACGACAGACATGTTGTGCTTTTTAGTTTCATGAAGCTCCTGTATTCTTCTATATCAAGTGTTTTAGCTGCTGCCATTGTTTTTAGGTTTGTTTTAATGGTTTCTTCTTCACCACGGCAGTAAGGACAGATTTGTGACGTTTCCTGGTGTTTTGTATCATTACATTTCATATACAATTTAAGTTCTTTGGGTGGTTTTCTGCACATAACTAAGCTCTACGACCAAAATAGTAATTCAAAGTAATCCAAACTTAAACTTCACTCTAGTCGTTGTTCTTCCCTGGGAAACTGCTGACTGAGAAAAGGAAAACTCAAAGATCAAGGTTCAGCTTTGGTCAGATCCAGTGTGAAACGAGCGGTAATGTGGAAAATCGTGAGAAACATATACAGTCGATGTTGTGCCGCTTTGAGCTAATAAACTCCGGCTCCTGCGATGCCCCGTCAGCAGCACGTCCTCAGAAACCACAATGTTCTCACTGTTTTCACACGCTGCCTGACAACACGAGCGCCGTCAGATAAATGATTCCAGGAGCGCGAATGTCGAAGTGCCTCGACATGTCTGAAACACGTGAGGAACAGCACGATTTCATTCAACACTGGAGGAGTTTGGATTTTGCACTTAAATAGAAAAGCTCCTTTCACAAAAATATGGTCACCTTCACCATCGTATAGAAAGCTGTTAAAGAGGTATTTGTAGCATATCTCGAGAAGGGCTGGGTAGCAATACATAATATACCCCGGGGTATATTATGGCCTAGGCTGTTTCCTACCCCCCCAGGCCAGATTATACCCCAATTATAACAGTAGCTTAGGGTGAGAGAGTGAGTTCTCCTTTAACTGGAAGGTTGGCAGTTCAAATCCATGCTCCTGCAGGTACAGGCTGTTGTTGTGTCCTTGGGCAAGACACTTTACCTACCTGTGCATGAGTGAGTGAGTGAGTGACTGAGTGAGTGAGTGAGTGAGTGAGTGAGTGAGTGAGTGAGTGAGTGACTGACTGACTGACTGACTGACTGAGTGAGTTTCCATGGCTTATAGTTATTATGGTAATATAAGGCCTACACAGTTGACATGTGATGCAATATTAACAGTTATTTGCCTTCATGTTATTATCAATCACATGTTCACATTTCAAATGTCAAATCAATGTCAAGTTTTTTTTATCACAATATCTCTGAAAACAGTCATGAATTTTTCTTTCTTCTCCTTAATAATAAAAATACTAATAAAAATAATTATAATTATAATGCACTGTCCCTACCAAATAAACCACAAAAACATCTGTTCAGATTGTTAAAAGTTAGAGGGTATATCCTGGCCCAGAGGGGTGTAGTCTGGCCCAGAGGGGTGTAGTCTGGCCTAGGTTGTTTTATAATATAGGGGGCGGGGGTTAATTTGGCCTGTTACACCGGTATTTTAACCATAGAGTCTCTTCACTCCTCCACATTTGCCACAATAACTGCGTTCAAGAGGGAAGTCATGGCAGATTTACAGACTCCTCCTGTCCTGCTGTGATGGAGCCTGTTCCTAAAAAGGGCATAAGGGCGGGATCTTCACTGCAGACTCAGTCCTTGCGGGGCGCGTAGTTCGGTCGCACCCACGCCTGCGCCATTAGCTCTAATGCTAACGGCCTCATTACAAGAGTTAAACGAAAACCAGACTGATTTCTTGAATTGTAAATAACCCAGCGCTACAGGAGCAATATTTTCCACAAAAATATAAACCAGGCTTTATAGTGGCTTAAAATGTGTGGAAAGTGCGATGCTGACTAATAGAAAACTAGCTTGTTTTGCTGCCCACATGTGGAGGCACCGCAGCGATGGTGGACGATGTCGGCCCCGGGGTCGTGGTCTTAAAGCACCAGCGTCCAGTGACTTTAACGGTAATTGGTTTACGATACGATACCTGAACTGTTCATAATTTACTCCATAAAAGACGATTTCTTTTAAAGTGTGTCCTGAGTACCTGAGATGGTTCCGCTTTCGACACATTGATTTTTTTGATACCAGTTGTACCTAAACTTTTTTCGACTGCTATACTGATGTCGTTTAACTGTTCCGTTAATAAGTCCATCCATTTTCTTCTGCTTAACCCGGGGCTGGGTCGTGGGGGCAGCTGTATTATTCATGATGTGTATATTCATGATGTGTATATTCATGATGTGTATATTCACATCAAATTGAATATACATCCAGTATCATTTCCTCTTGTGTAAGTCGATGTTGTAATGGTCTACTATCATCTCATGCTCATCTTCTTCGTAAATGGGGCCCTGTTTACGGCTGTATCTGCGAGCTGCCGTGACAACCACCCCCAGGGCGATGTCCGTCCATCACTGGGCCATGTGCGATAGAGGGACGTAGAGCTGCTGTAGAGCCATGGGCGGCACATCTGGAGAATATGCTTCATTCACTCATTGCTGGAGATTTGGGCGATACATGGGCAGGATAATAAACTGAGCTAGAACAGGCCACAGGTTTGTTGATCTGTCGTTATAAATGCAGAATTAACCGTCTTTACTAATGAACTCACTCACAGTTGAATTAAACGCAGCAATTTATAACCGATCTGCAACATGTCTCACAAAAGATCTTTAAAACAGCCCATGGGAACTTTGAGGATCAGTCCAGAGAAGCACATACCGGACAAACCTCTTTTTTATTGTGATTCATCTGTCCCTTAACATGTGCTCCGCCCTTCTCCGACGTCCGTGATGCAGCCGTTAGAGCGAGACTAAACAGATCAGATGGTGAGTCCAGGGTGAACTTGTGGGTCTTTCTTCTTCTGCCCTGATGAGACTAAACAGATCAGATGGTGAGTCCAGGGTGAACTTGTGGGTCTTTCTTCTTCTGCCCTGATGAGACTAAACAGATCAGATGGTGAGTCCAGGGGGAAGTTGTGGGTCTTTCTTCTTCTGCCCTGATGAGCTGTGACCGTCCGACTCTGCTGACGTTACTGTGGCTTTATTACTCATTCACCCAGACATGTGTGACTGCGAACAAACCAGGCTGTGTGTTTGGATCAACATTCACTGTCTAACTTTCAAAAATCAGCTTATGAGGACAGTGTGATGCTTCTAAACTGTAAAATGTGTCAGTGTTGAACTGTGACAGCAGGGGGTGCTGTATTAGAGGGAGTTAAAGAAGAACTAAGTGACTTGTATTACCCCCAGAGGGAGTAGGATTTATTAAGGTAAACAAGTGTTGGGATGATTGGAGGGTCTTTCATCTCCCCCTGGTGTCTCTGGCCAGAAAACCACACTTGCAACTTTTCCTGCCTCCGGATCGGAGCCCCAATACACACTAATGAAATCACAAAGAAGAAGCTAACAGGCTTAAGGGCAAAGCTAACTGTGGGTTAGCACCGATTAAACAGTATTTACAGTTAAGTTTGAAAAAAGATCTCCATTGTGTAACTGGATGAACATTATCCCTCTTTCCCTTTGTCTTTTCTGTCAGTGTAGGATTTACTCTCACGGACAAATAATGAGTAAAAAACACAACCTGCTACGACAGCTGCAGTGGTGCTCACTTAGTCACTTAGTGACTTAGTTCTGCTTCAAAGGGACTATACGGGTTTAAAAATGCCTCTAAATCCTGCACAGTCACTCAGAAAGTTGTTACTTTGGGTCCGAAGTGCCGTCATGCATGAGCTTCATACAGAAGGTGCAGTTTCACATATGACCTGAGGTGGCAGTAGTGAGTATAACATGGCCACTTGTATCTAGGTTTAGGTGTATTAAATTTGGCAAAGCAGGAAAGATCAAAATGTTTAACCTGAAACGTGTCAATTACAATAGAATAAAAACAAAACAAACATCTATGAAACAGATTTGTAAAACAATGTTAAAGCTTGAGGAATAAAAGACATTTCATGTGTTTTTGTGTTGCTCTTCTTGGCTACAGATGGTCTTCAGATGGTCTTCGGTGCCTGAGCTGGTCTCCAACAGTGTCCGATCTAACCCTTTAAGTCTCTATCTCTTAAGGCTATGAAGTTATGAGCAAAAATCTGGGACATAAACATGTCAAATATGCTTCGAGTTGTACAAATGTGTGACCGGTTTTCACTGTGATGTTCTCAGTTCCCCTGAGGTCCAGGATGTTGTGGGTTCCAGTGCAAAAAAGGGGAAGTCTCACACTTTCAGTTTTGGGGATATTGGCCTTTTATAGCCAATAATATATTACAATACCCATAATACTGTATCGGCCCGATATATCGGTCAACAGCCAATAGATTCCCCTCTGGGACCAGGACTCAGTTTGATTTACATTTGTCATTTATTGCTTAGGTTTCGATGGAAAACACCAGATCCATACAGGAGGAGCAGGTGTTCAAACAGAAACCAGACCCATGCTTTGTAGACTTTTCCAGTTCTCTGAGGTCGCCAGTTTTTTACTAGTTGCAGTAATACTAGTTAGAAGTGGCCATTTGTTTAACGTAGTGTCATTTCCTACAGTATGTTTTCCTGCACACAGGAAACATTGCTTCGACTCGCACTGCACTCACACGTTCCCTCTGTTTCCAGAATGAGTTGGCCTCGTCTGTGAAGGGGGTGGGGGGCGTAGTCTGTGAAGGGGGTGGGGGGCGTAGTGAGTGCACGTGCCCTCCTCCTCCTCTTACTTCCCTCAGCATCTCCTCTCTCTCTCCAGCCGAGATAATCCTCCACAGCCACCGGGAAAAGACCAGTGCATGTTTGATCACCCGCCAGCGACGCCTCAGCCGGGCCACGAGCACCTCCCGTCACAGAGCGAACGCTAAAGCATCATCGCCCTGAAAACACGCAGAAAACACGTGTGGGATCATACATGCTCCAGTCAAACCAGAGCAATGCAGGAGGAAGAGGGAAGCGTGTCCTTTTAATGTTGATGTTTAAAGCAGGACTAAGTAACGTGTTTACCTTAATAAGGCGAGTTTATTTGTAGAGCACAATTCATACACAAGGCAATTCAAAGTGCTTCACAGTTAAAGCAGCATAAAATATAAGAAAAACAAATACAATCAATAAAAACATCAACATCAAATCTATCAATTACAGTAAAAGGCGAGAGTGTAGATAAATCCTCCCCGTAGCCCCTGTGGGGGTGATACAAGTGTTTATGGGAGGACTGGAGGGTCTTTCATCGCCCCCTGGTGTCTCTGGCCAGAAAACCACAATTGCAACTTGACTGCCACCGGACCGGAGCCACCAATACACACTAATGGAATCACGAAGAAGAAGCTAACAGGCTAACGGGCAAAGCTAACTGCGGCTAACGTCACTTTAAACAGTATTTACAGCCAAGTTTGAGTGAAAAAACGTATTTTCTTTGTGTA
This sequence comes from Gobius niger, assembly GCF_951799975.1. Lineage (NCBI taxonomy): Eukaryota > Metazoa > Chordata > Actinopteri > Gobiiformes > Gobiidae > Gobius > Gobius niger. The sequence continues at coordinate 187,112 of NC_136857.1, read as the reverse complement.
ATGGATGCACAGTAACCCTCTCTCCCTTCGCCTTTCCTGTCAGCGTAGTATTTACTCTCCAAGACACTTAATAAGTAAAAAATCGTAACTTGCTGCGACACCTGCAGTTGCGCTTATGGCCTCTAGGGGGAAGAGTTACTTAGTGCTGCTTTAAGTCAGGGTTTCATAGATCATCTGAGCTGGTCTCGCGTTGTCGTAGCAGATTTGTTGTTGTGCTTCTCAATTAAACCAGTTGTGACCAGTTTCTCTTTGGTCACAGTAGATGTACATTGTGAACGCAGCTTTTAGGAGAGAAAAACAGTCAAATACAGCTCATTTTTTTAAGTAATGTGGAGATTTGTTTGTTTGTCGATCTGCCTCGTGTCAGTGTGAGCTCTGCCTGAAATGCGCCTCTGATTAATTCACACATGTGAGACTTTACACAAGTATCTACAACTTTCACGGTTTAAAAATGGGATAATTCAGGGAGTTCGTCTTTAACCTCTTAGCCCCCACCTGAACCACGCACATTTACTCCAGTGTGGCTTTACCCAAATCTAAAAGCTGCTTGAAAAAAAGTGTCAAAATAGCAATGAGACGAAAATGAAGATGAAAACACAGCAAAAAAGCATCTTAAGAGCGACAAAAACTTAACAAAACAGGCGTCAAAAAGTGACAAAACGTGACAAAAAAGTGATGAAAAAGTAACAAAAACTTGTGACAGTGTGAGGGAAAAATCTTAGATGAGTTTTGTAGGCCTTAGCTTTCAAATGAGTCGTTACACTGGCCTGTACATCGAGAGAGCTTCTAGATTTGGGTAAAACTGAACTGGAGAAAATGCACTCAGTTCAGGCGGAAGTTAAAGGGATGTTTCAGGATGTTTGACACAGGGCCTCAGAGTGTTGCTGCTATTTTTTTTTGTAATTCATGCAGTTCTTTTGTTTGAAGAGTTTCGTGGCGCTAGGCTAATGCTAGGCTAATGCTAGGCTAATGCAAGGCTAGCACATTTCTACGATGTCAGCTCTCCTGCATTAAAAACACGATAACGATATAAATGTCTGTGTCCATAGAATCATGTTTGGAATATAACTGACCTGCATCACATGAACGATCGCGTTTTGAGGGACTATTTTCTCGCAGATCACTCCGCCGCCGCGTAGCTTATACAACCACGAAGCTGATGCTCAAACATAAGGTGTTTTAAATGATTCTATGGGCACAGACATGTATATGGTTAGTCTGGTGTTATCAGTGATTTGCCTCAGGTGCTCTGTGGAGCGGGTCACACTGTTTTTAATGCAGGCTAGCTGATACCATAGACATGCACTAGCCTTGCATTAGCCTAGCACCATGAAACTCTTCAAACATAAGAACTGCATGAATTACAAAAGAAACATCTCCAGAAATCAGCAACTCTCTGGATAACGAGGAAATGAGGCCCTGTGTCAAACATCCTGAAACATCCCTTTAAGGGGTTAAAAACAGAGGGTTTGGCCCCAAAGCGTTTCCACATTCAAACTGGCCGCCTCACTTCACCCCAGGGCAGCAGTGGCTACAGTAAAATATCTCACCATCACAGAGGCTGAAGGTAAACTCAGCCTCAGATTAACACGACCCTGACAAAGGCTTCCCTGGTTGTCACAGTTATTCAAACATGTATCTTTGTGAAGTCATCCTTCATCACCCGTTTGCTCTTCTGACACTGACATCATTTTGGGCGCTGGGTGTTTTCCCGCTGCGCCTCTGGGCTTAAACCCCTCCCTCCAGATGCTTTTGGGTGTGGAGTTACCGCTGTTACTGCAAACAGATGACACCGGGACAAAACGCAGACACGTTCACCCCTCTCCACCCCCACGTTCACCCCTCTCCCCCCCCACGTTCACCCCTCTCCCCCCCCACGTTCACCCCTCTCCCCCCCCACGTTCACCCCTCTCCCCCCCCACGTTCACCCCTCTCCCCCCCACGTTCACCCCTCTCCACCGCAGAGAGGAGCCTGTCTGTCAGAGCGCTTTGACGGACGTGGACGGCGTTTACATGAGATTTATATAATGTGGTGGTGTCTTGTGTGAACAGAACTCCGTACACGCCTCACAACACGCCTGTTACATGTGATTTCTATAATGTGGTGGTGTCTTGTGTGAACAGAACTCCGTCAGACGCATTAACCGTGTATCTGTTTTGTGTCTTTCAGGGCCAACATCGATGAAGTGGAGACAGAAGTTGTGGAGATTGAGGCCAAGCTTGATAAGGTATTTACACCACACAAAATACATTCACTATTATTATTACACAGCTAACAATATTAAATTGATGCAAAAAATGAGGTAAAGGGTCTTTAAAGGGAGAGATGATGTATTTTCCTCCCTCTACATGTTCCTCCATGTCCTCATGTGTAGAACGAGCTCAGACCTTTTCATCACAACTGCCTTTAAAACCCTGTCGCTCAGAAACGTGTCACTTCGGGTCTGAAGTGCCGTCGTGCACGAGCTTAATACAGAAGCTGCAGTTACACGTAAGACCTGAGGTGGCAGTAGTGAGTATAAAATGGCAAACTTGCATCGAGCCCCTTTAATGAACACATGTGGTAATCGTGCATGTAAACTTTATAAACCGCCCTGTGTTCATTTGCATCAGTTTGAGTTTTCCTCGAACGCTCTTTCACTTTAAACCTTTATTTCACTGACTGTTCGATCCTTAAAGAACTGAGTAACGTGTTTCCCTTAATAAATCCTCCCCGTCGTCCCTGTGGGGGTGATACAAGTGTTTATGGAGTGACTGGAGGGTCTTTCATCGCCCCCTGGTGTCTCTGGCCAGAAAACCACACTTGCAACTTGGCTGCCACCGGGTCAGAGTCTCCAATACACACTAATGGAATCACGAAGAAGAAGCTAACATGCTAACGGGCAAAGCTAACTGTGGGCTAGCTTCACTTTAAACAGTATTTACAGCCAAGTTTGAGCTAAAAATAATATTTCCTTTGTGTAACTGTATGAACAATATCCCTCTTTGTCTTTTCTGTCAGCGTAGGATTTACTCTCACGGACAATTAAGGAGTTAAGAAATGCTACGACACCTGCAGTTGCACTTGTGGCCTCTGGGGGCATGAGTTACTTAGTGCTGCTTTAAACAACACACATGCTTTCTATGAAAGACCCCCCAATCATCCCATTAACACTTGTATTACCCCCGAGGGACTACGGAGAGGATTTATTTAGGTAAAAGTTACTCAGTGCTGCTTAAAACTGAGATTTAAATGAAATATATATTTTTTTTAAATGTGTGACATGAGTCTTCGAGGTCCACAATATGCCCAGGGCAGGAAAGGCCACAGAACAACGAGCACAATAGACATGAAATGGTTAAAATGAACACACAATAACAGGAAGCAGACGTTATAAACAAAGCGACTCAGAGACAAAGACAATAAACATGAAACGGTAAAAAGATGTGTCTCAGTTCATGAAGCAGCTACAAGTCTACAAGTCGTGATTGATCAATATCTATAACAAAAGCATGATTCATTTGGTCCAGCCCTACATTCAGCCGTCTAATACTGGAGGAAAAAATGTGTTACAAAATCTCCGGGTCAGCGATGAATAATGCTTGAAAGTGTTCAGTGAAAAAGCTTGTGCGTGAGTTTAAAACAAGTCAAATCCTGAATGTGACCCACAGCAAACAACACTGACATGATTCAAGGAATAAGCAAATCCACAGCCAGTGGTCAGCGTTCGTTTGCATGTTCGCCTGCGCTCGTTTCCTGCAGAGCACGAGTGACTCAGCTGAAGTGGCAGCTTAAACATACTACAGATATAATATACTAATAATATACAGAACCTCAGTGTCGAAGCTGCGGCAACAATCTGATGGAAGTCTGTGCCTGAGAAGAGGACATTGGAAACTGGTGGGACTTTTACGCATTGATGTCGATTAATTCATTACAAAGATTTTATTGCGTAAATTTTTTAACACAATGAATCATATTTCCCCCGATTTCTCTTCCGAGCCGGAACCTTTCTATTTGTGTGTTTCTGGTACGTTCGTATACCGTAAATTCTCTAATACTGGCCTGTATCCTGTATTCCATTAGCGGCCGGGTCTCCGACAGAGGCCGGGGCTTTTATTAGAAACTATAGCTGTAGAAATATTCCCCATGTTAGGAGTTTGTCTCATACTGGTGTAAATGAAAACTCGCGTGCAGGAAGTAACAAACTGAACCCGGGCCGAGGGCGACGCTGCGGAGGAGCTGATCCCAGCGTAACTTTGACACAGATTTAGCCACTTTTCAAACCTCCTGTGACCATATTTGGAAACAGGGCAAATGTTTATGACCCTCCAGGGTTTTAATAAAGTCTCCATCGCGTCTTCAAAGCACGTCCAGCTGCTCCGTGTGCAGGTCAGTCCCACGCCTCAAAATAACTCCTCCCATCAGCGCGAGCGTCTCGTCTTCTCTCGGGTCAGTCTCATGATCGATCACAAACACAAACGCTCCGTCTAAACTCGCCTTTTACACAAGATAACAACAAATAATCCGGTCCGGTAAAAACGAAACAGAAACCTGCAGTGACACTGATGTCAAAGCTCCGCTAACAGCAACGAAGCACTTCCTGTTGTCCCGACAAAATAAAAGGCATCAATGTTCCAGCCGCTGGGAGAGGGTTTGAAATGTTCAGTAATAAATGAACCTAATATTTTAGGTGCAAATGGACACAAATCTCGTTTCTCTTCATTTTCCTGGTCGTCCGTTTTGATCAAATAGAAATAAAGGCCTGTCTCTAACTGTGGCCTGGTTCCAATAAAGGCCTGGTCCCAGATGCCCTGGAGTAAATAAAGGCTCCGGCCTCTATTAGAGCATTTACGGTATCTGACGCACATTCGCCCACAACAGCGATGGACGGAGATGCTTCACTCAGCTCATCGGGGACTCAGATTTGTTTAAAAAAACAACCTGACGGGATGATAAACAGCTGGACTACTGTGTGCAGGTTATAAAAAAGAGTTCTCCTTCCACCGTCATTACTCAAGTCTAAAATGCCATCTCAATGCAAAACATGTTCAAAACAAGAACAAACAGAGGCGTCCTTGATGCTAATGTTAGCGTTTAGCCTCAAACAAACGCTCCAGCCACAATAACCCTAACCCTTGTCAGGATAAGAAATGGCACTTTCATTTCTGTTCACAGCAGTTGTTAAACACTTAAAGGGACACAGAGTTTAAACATGTTTCCTCCCCTACATGTTCCAACAATGACCTGTTCACCACAACTGCCTCTAAAATCCTGCACTGTCACTCAAATAGTTGTTGCTTCGGGCCTGAAGTGCCGTCATGTACAAGCTCAATATAGAAGGTGCAGTTACACATATGACCTGAGGTGGCAGTAGTGAGTATAAAATGGCCAACTTTAATCTAGTCCCTTTAAAGGCGCCGTTTTATGGCCCTTTTGCTTTATTTATTTTTTAACGTTTACTTAAATGTGGCATTATTATTACCGTTAAAGGGGGTAGATGCAAGTTAGCCATTTTATACTCACTACTACCACCTCTGGTCATATGTGTAACTGCATATAGTCCCTTTAAATGAACTCTACAAGTTACATGAGTGATCAGAGTTCCTAAAACACTTTTCCTCTGTTACTTGAATAACTATACAGATTAACAACAATAAATACATTAGTTGTTGAACTCATATATAAGTTATTAAATAATTCCCACCACTAGATTGTATTGTCACTGTCCGTTCTGTAATCTTCTTTTGTCTCCTCTGAGAATCCGCCACAATCCATGAACTTGGCTAAACCATAACATTGATTGATATAAGAAAACCAAACATCAGGAGCTTAAAGCCACTTCTTTAAGTGTTTTCGGTATTTTCCGTCCGCTAATACGAGACACTCAGTAAATGAAGCCGACGCCCATTGTGAAGATTAAAATGAGTTTTTTCATGTCTCGCCCAATCGTAAGCAAATCATCTCGAGGCATTTTTTTGACTAAGCAAGGTCAGGGCCTTCAGGCGTTATGGACCAAATCCATCAAATCCCCCTGGACGGGAGTTGGCGTCTGCGTGAGGAAAAACTGAAGAGGGACCAGTTTTCGAGGGAGTGCCATCTGCCGCTGCTGTGCGAGGGAAGAGGGGGGATGAAGACGAGTCAGAGGAGGAGGAAGGTCTCTCTGCTCTGTTTGGCTTTTATCATCACTGTGAGATCAAGCGTTTCACGGGTTTGTGTTGATTTCTGTTAATCCTTCATTCGTTCGTATAGAACATATTCAGGCCCAGTTCCATCAGTGGCGTGAGGTTTGTTGACATAGTTTGGTCGAGCACATTCAGCTCTGTGGGTCAGTGAGTGAGTGTTTCCAGTGTTTCCATATTCAGGTGGTAATTCCATTATAGAATAAACTGCCCTAATCCTAATCCAGCGCTCCTCAATTTACCGCGATCGTGTGCCCGCGATAAAGCGTGTTTGTGTAAGTCTGGAGTCGTCCAGGAATGTTCCAAACATCGTGGATTGGCTTTAGAGAGGGGGGGGGGGACTGGTTCACTTAACCCCCACCTGAACCCAACACCTTGTCTCCAGTTTGGCATAACCCAGATTTATTATGCGGCTCTTCACAGTGCAGGTAGAACGCTCCATTACTTTGAGTGGGATTTTCCCGCGTTCTCCCGGTCATTATTTTTGATAAAGGACCGACTGACGCTGCCAATGGCAACGGAGCTCGTCCTTGTGATCCAGGTCTTTCACATCACTCTGAAGTACGCAGTGGAGGACACTGTCTCTGTCCCGTCTCTGCGAGAGTCCGACTTTCAACTTATTCCTCCAACTGCACCTTCAACGAAGCTACTAGCCTAGCTGCTACTAGCCTTGCTGCTACTAGCCTTGCTGCTACTAGCCTAGCTGCTACTAGCCTTGCTGCTACTAGCCTTGCTGCTTGTGGCAGGCATATCGGGGACAGGAAGAGAATTGGAGACAGGAAGAGAATCGGAGCTAGCGAACGCTGGAGAATCGGGGCTACGGTGTTTAGCGCATGCGCAAGCCTCGCTTGTTTACGGCAGCTCTTTGATAGATACTTTATTGATCTTACAGATGGAGAAAATGTTAATTAGGCAATGTGTAAATTATGTCGGCTATATTTATGTAAAATACATTGAAATAAATAATTGTAATGATGATGATAGAAATTATAATAACAATTATGAAAGATTTGACAAAGCAACAGAACAACAAGTTGTAAATTGTGTATATTTATAGATAATACAAATGAACAAAATAATGATGTTGATGATGATATAAATTATAATAACAATTATAAACGATCAGATTTGACTAAACAAAAACACAACAATTGACTATTAAAAAATGTACAATCTATGATAATATGTATAGGCCTATATATATACACACAAGGCAGCCAAATATAAGATTTAAATAGGTTAGGTCCTCATAAAGCTGCTTTGCTTTGTCAAATCTTTCATAATCGTTATTATCATTTCTATCATCATCATTACAATTATTTATTTCAATGTATTTTACATAAATATAGCCGACATAATTTACACATTGCCTAATTAACACTTTCTCCATCTGTGAGATAAGAGCTGCCGTAAACAAGCGAGGCCTGCGCATGCGCTAAACACCGTAGCCCCGATTCTCCAGCGTTCGCTAGCTCCGATTCACTTCCTGTCTCCAATTCTCTTCCTGTCCCCGATATGCCTGCCACACTGCTACTAGCCTTGCTGCTACTAGCCTTGCTGCTACTAGCCTTGCTGCTACTAGCCTTGCTGCTACTAGCCTTGCTGCTACTAGCCTTGCTGCTACTAGCCTTGCTGCTACTAGCCTAGCCAAATGTTGCAAAGCAACACGCAAACTTTTGGGAACTATTTGCCGCGGAAATCATTAAATAAACCTTTTGGCCTTTATAAAAGTGTAGGAAGTTTATGTTGATGTGCTCAGTTGGAAATGGCCGTATAATAAGCTTCAGGGCCTTCTGTCGGTTATTTTCCCGATAACGACCAGCGTTCTATACATTATCCCGGACCTAAAAGCTTCTTGGAAAAATAGCGTCAAAATGGCAACAAAAACGGGAAGTAAACACAACAAAAAGTGTCCTCCCTTAGTATATATATATATACTAATGTATATATATATACACTAATGTATATTAGCTTTATAGAGTTCGGGAATGTGATGTCATATCGCGAAACATCACGGGATTAGCAGCAATAATAAACTAATGGAAATAGAATACTAAATACTATATATAAAATACTCCATGCATCCATTTTCATCCGCTTTATCCGGGGCTGGGTCGCAGAGGCAGCTCTGGGGGGGGGGACCCCGAGGCCACACCTCCTCCAACTGTTCCGACCCCGAGGCCACACCTCCTCCAGCTATTCTGACCCCGAGGCCACACCTCCTCCAGGGGGGGCGGACCCCGAGGCCACACCTCCTCCAGCTGTTCTGGGCGGACCCCGAGGCCACACCTCCTCCAGCTGTTCTGACCCCGCGGCCACACCTCCTCCAGCTGTTCTGACCCCGCGGCCACACCTCCTCCAGCTGTTCTGACCCCGAGGCCACACCTCCTCCAGCTGTTCTGACCCCGAGGCCACACCAGGCCAGCTCAGAGACATAGTCCCTCCAGCGTGTCCTGGGTCCACGAGGCCTCCTCCCAATGGGACATGCCTGCAACACCTCCAAAGGGAGGCGACCAGGAGGCATCCAGAACAGATGCCCGAGCCTCCTCAGCTGCTCCTTTTGATGCTATATAACACTGGAGTTATTGTTCATTAAAACACTTGGACACCACAGTGAGGTAGAGGTTTTTACCAGCAGTAAGTTTTTCCACGGCTTTTCTCTCCACCTTTTATACTGTTGTTCAACAGCCCATAAAGAGTGCTAATCAAAATCCTAATGTTAGCTTCATGCTACAAGCTAATGGCTAACAGCTAACTTCCAGAGTCCTTTTTTCCCTCCACAGTCTGCTCTGTAAAAGCGTTTGCCACAGACAGACTGAGCGTGCGACTCTGTCCGATCGTTCTGTCGGCCACACTTTAATATTGACATTTTTGCTTTGAAAGTTGAATGTGTTTACAATTAGCCAGACTGGGATTGTTGGTGGAAAGTAGCTTTTTTATTGTGTTCTTCAGGGTCATTCAAACTAGAAGTCACTCACATATACTATTTTAAAAAGAATAATATACTGAGAAGTTTAAAGTGATGATCCTCTGCTTGTGTGAGAAGCAAAGGATCATAGTTTTCTTACTGTCCCTGCAACAAAACATCACACATGAGATACTTTAGTTCATAAGTATGATCGTTTACTGCCCTTTTCACAGGACACAAGACACTGGTATGTTCTATATTGTGTCAGACTGTGTTATGTAACGCACAGACCTTTTAGTGTCTGAATTTAGCCAAAGCCACCATTAATCCTGGCTTCCCGTTGCCCCAGAGCGAGAGCAGACTGACATGTGACGAGAGCATTACGACTCGCACATCTGGACTCCTCATTAACGGCTGAGATTGTGCTTTTCAAGTCTGTGGAAAGTGCAGCTAAAACGACTTTAACTCGGAAGTTGTGTTTTTCTCTACAGGCCTTAGAGGGTCAAAAAGAAAAGCTGCTCTTATTGAGATATAATGTTTGCAGATAATAAAGCATTTGGACACCATGGCCTTAAAGCAGAACTAACTAGCTCCTGCCCCCAGAGGCCATAAGCGCCACTGCAGGTGTCGTAGCATGTTGAGCTTTTTTACTCATTAATTGTCCGTGAGAGTAAACACGACGCTGACAGAAAAGACAAAGATATTGTACATGTTACACAATGGAGATCACTTTTTTCACTCAAACTTGGCTGTAAATACTGTTTAAAGTAGTGCTAGCCCGCAGTTAGCTTTGCCCGTTAGCCTGTTAGCTTCTAACAGGAAAGTTGCAAGTGTAGTTTTCTGGCCAGAGACACCAGGGGGAGATGAAAGACCCTCCAATCATCCCATTAACTCTTGTATTATCCCCAGAGGGACGACGGGGAGGGTTTATTAAGGTAAACAAGTTAGTTCCTCTTAAAGGCTAGACTTAATCCATATTTTTTCTTGCTAAAACTGTACTAAAACTAAAGTAAAAGTAGTTACTAATGACTAAAACTGATTTAAATCTGCTGATCTAATGCCAATAAAAGCTGATCTCTCCTAAACTGAAAGGGATTCCCGTTTTTTTGCATTGGAAAGAGCACAGTCTGAGCTTGAACGTGACGTCCTCGGCCTCAGGGGAACTGAGAAACATTACACTAAAAATCGGTCTCAAGTTTGTTTTTATATTTTTGTTGCAGACTTTTGCTCATCATTTCAGAATAAGAGACCGTTTTCAGTTTTGGAATCTCCCCGTGAACCACTGAACAGGAATGTTTTTAATAAATCAGCACATTTTACAGTTTCGAAGCATCAGACACAGGATTATGGACATGTGGAAATAATGCAGCCGTGCACATCGACATCAGTCAATAAAAATCCCCCAAATACGCACTGGCCTGAGGAAAAACCCGTGTCAGTCGACCTCTAACACTGAATCAACTGACCTGACACAGTTAGAAAGAGCCTCATATAAATTGGGAAAAGCTCCATGAAGCAGTGCAATTATATATATATATATATATTTTTTTTTATTGACATAAAACACAGCTTACAAATAGCACATAGACAAGGGGAAGACACATAAGGGTAGGGTACATATTTGATTATTCATTCTTGGGTTCTGCATGGCGTGGATGTGTGGTGTGTGTGCTGAGTAGGTGTGCGATATGAGTAAGAGAGAAAACACAACAAAAAAAGATGAAAGCAAATAATAAATCATGGGAAACAAATCGTGGAACATGAAAAATGATGATAGTAACAAATAAAAGTAAGGACACAATAATAATGAGGTAAAGGTAAACTGAATGGGGTAATGGACATGAGGAAGGGTAAACATTCAAGATTGGAGGAAGAAAAGGGAGAGAACAAACAGGAAACTACAATATTAAGTTCTGCCCACCCCCACCTGCATCTCTGTCCTTGTGTGGTGCATTAAAAATTTTGTGGTATGTGGTGCAGTTAAAAACTCATAGGGTAGTACATGATGCAGGTGGGGGAGCCTTATTCCAGAGCTCCTTAATGTTTTATTTTATAAAATATAAAATAATTCATTTGTTTATTATTGTTAACATTATTCTTATTGACTGGCCTCCTTTCTTCCTCTTTTTATTTGTAAAATTATGATTCGGCCTATGATACTAATGATACTTAACATGATTTACCATGATTTACCAACGTGGAAATTGTTATACAAGAAATAGTAGTAATAATAATAATAATATAAATAATAGTTGTAGTAATTGTGATAGTAATAATAATAATAATAGTAATAATCATAATAATATAATCACACTATAGTCATATAGTAATGATACGAATATATGCAAACAAAATGATACAGATAACTCAATATAAAAATACAAACAAGACATATAAAATAAAATATATAAAATAAATAGAGGGATTTGAAGACAAGGAAGACAAAGTAACAAAAGGATAAATAATAATTATAATAAAACTAAATAAGTAAAACTAAATAAATAAATAAATAATGTATGTTCATAGGAAGAGATAATAACAGTTTACAATTTAGAGGAGTCATGTAGTGATGTAGTAATCGATGACCAGAGGCAGACGGGTTCTATAGTGGGATGGTTGGGACAATTTTCTGGGTTCTCTAATGATATATGTTCACTCAACATGTTTTTCCACATTGCAATGTTTATTTTTAACCTTGATTTCCAATTCATGAGGATAGTTTTCTTGGCGATGGTTAGCGCTACCAGTAGGATGTTTTTATTTGGTTGTGTGGTACCTAGCTGAGTAAGCTCACCAAGTAAGCAAAGGGAGGGGGACATTGGGATGTGGCAGCCTAGAAGTGAAGAGATGGAAGATGTGACTGTTTTCCAGAATTGTAAAATGGGTGGGCAAAACCAAAGGGCATGGGTATAGGTGTCCGGTGTATTTTGAGTGCAATTGGTGCAAGTGTCCGATGAAAAACCCATTCTGAACATTCTATGGCCTGTGTAGTGTGTTCTATGTACAATTTTATATTGGATTAGCTGTAAATTTGTGCTTTTTGTCATTGAGAAGATGTTTTGACAGATTTGAGTCCAGGAGTTGGCATCGAGAGCAAAACCTAGGTCTTCTTCCCATTTGATTGAAGGGACGGAAATTGATTTGTCAGCCTGTAATATAGTTCTGTATATCTTTGAGAGACGTTTTTTCGTTGTGATAATGTTAACTATTTCTGATGTTAATGGAGGGAGATTTAAGTTGATGGTAGTGGTTGTAAATGCGGAGGTGATGGATGATTTAAGCTGAAGGTATTTGAAAAATTGTTTGCTCTCGATGTCATACTCCTGGACTAAATAGGAAAAAGGGACCAGTTTACTGTGGTGTATGATGTGTTTTAAGTGAGTGATACCTTTTTCTGCCCATGTAGTGAAGTTAACTGTTTTTTTGTTGCAGAGGAAGTCAGGGTTCTGCCAAATTGGAGTGTGATCTGATGGAGTTATGTTAGTGTTAGTTATTTTGTGGAATCTCCACCAGGCCGTCAGAGTCAAAGATATTGTCAGTGATTTGAAGGGGGGGTATTTTTTGATTGATTGACTGAGGAACGGAAGATCTGAAATTCTAAATGGATTGCATAAAGTTTGCTCGATATCTAACCATATATTGTCAGCAGTGCAATTATATGACTAAATATAGCCCATATAGAACTTTAGCACAGTCGACAGAAAAGAAGTCATAATACGTCCAACTAAAAGTAAATCTAATCTCACCGAAACTATTGAATCCTAAAGACTTCCCCGCTCACTTCCGTCAATAACCTTTAGGAGTTACTGCGCGGACGTTTTACTCCTCGTATCATTACGCCTCACAATATAGTCCCCCTTTTTATCTGCTTATAAAATCCACATGTTACATTTCTGTGTAAATATACTTTGCATGAAAACACTTCACGTAACTTTATTTAAATAGGGAACACGTGGAAGAGCTTGGTAGCTTCTATCGTGAGCTTTTTTGGAGCTATGTGACATGTGGGAGAGGCTGCGTATGTGTGAGCGCACGGACAAAGACCAGACGGGGATATATTAACTCGACTAAGGTTAAGTAAGAACATGTCTCAGTGTGTAAAAACGGTGGCCTATTCCTTTAATAACTTTGCACCGGATTAATTCAATCTTTCCATTTAATTCAAGGGGGGAGAGTTCATATAAGGAGTGAGTTCCAGCTCTTGTTTTCCCTGTTTTAAATGTAATAATAAGGTCATCTGGTGAATCTGCTGAGTAGAGCAATTGCCATCAGCGCCTTGTCCTTTTCTTTCCTGTCGACAAACTCTGTCCTTCCTGAATCCTCATTCTCCTGTACATGTGCCTGCAGCTGGTGAAGCTCTGCAGTGGGATGATCGAAGCGGGGAAGGCCTACGTGAGCGCCAACAAACTGTTCGTCAGCGGCATCCGTGACCTTTCCCAGCAGTGCAAGAAGGACCAGATCATCTCGGTGAGTCTGCCTCGGTCCTGCCTCTCTGCAACACGAAGCACGGCTGAACTCGCATCAAACCCGCACTTTTATCCACGTTTGTCCTGCGCATGGAACCGCTTTACACAGCAGCGAAAATGTGATTACTAATGGATTACTCAGGAGGGTCTGCCAGGCCTGGAAAGTTGGTCTGGCGACTGCAGCGTCTGGAACAGATTCATTACTTTCTATAAAAAGCCAGTATTGGCCTCATTCTCGGACTTAATTTCTGAGCATTTTCGCTGCACATGTGTTTCCATTGTTTAAAACAGAGGAGAAGTCTTCCAACCCCCCCAACAATACCGTCTTTTTGAGAGAAGTCTGTGCATGCGTTATTGTCTTAAGTCGAAAGAACACAAACACAATGCAATTATCCTGTTAAAGTCTCCCCGGCTGCTCCACTAACGCGGTTTGTTTTGCTTGCAGGAGTGTCTGGAAAAGTGCGGGGAGAGCCTCCAAGAAATCATCAACTACCACATGGTAAGAAGCGCTGTCCTCGTTTGCTCCACGTCGGCCTGGAACCTAAAGTCTGACATTTACAGGGTGCGGAGGTCTGACTCGTGTCCCGGGGATTTCAATAGGGTCAGGCTGGGATGTATGTGACGGACGGATGGATTCTTTTATGGTCTGTCCGTTACACAATATTATCCAGGGATCCATAATAATAATGATAATGATACATTTTATTTGTCGGCGCCTTTCAAAACCCCCACGGTCGCCTTACATGAGATGCAATGATAAAAACATAACAGGACAAGATAAAAACACATCAAAGTGAGTAGCTAAGTTTAAATGAGTGGGTTTTGAGGTGAGAGTGAGGTCATGTGACGGAGTGAGGTCATGTGACGGAGTTCAGCGGGAGTGAGTTCCAGAGGTTTGGGGCTGAGCGGCTGAAAGCTGGAGCCCCCATGGAGGCTAAGTGCAGTAGGTGCAGACAGCTGAGGGGCAGAGGAGGAGGGAGGGTGAGGAGGGAGGAGGCACATGAAGGAGCTCAGTGAGAGAAGGAGGGGCCAGGTTATTCAGAGGTTTGAAGGTGAGGAGAAGGATCTGATGTTTGATGAGGAGCCAGTGGAGCTGCTGAAGAACTGGGGTGATGTGATGAGTGGACAGAGTTCTGGTGATTATTCGGGCAGCGGAGTTTTGAACGAGCTGGAGTCTGTGGAGGGATTTTTGGGGGAGACCAAAGAGGAGTGAGTTACAGTGATCTAACCGGGATGTGACTGTGGACCAGAATGGAGGCTGTACTGGGGGTGAGGGAGGGGCGGAGGCGGGAGATGTTCCGGAGACGGAAATATGCAGAACGGGTGATATTACTGATATGGGCCTGGAAGGAGAGAGTGCTGTCCAGGAGGACACCCAGGGCCAGATCTTGTGGTTCATGGCGCAGGCTGTAGAGCAGACGAGTGTGCAGACGGGGGCGCAGACGGGGGCGCAGGCTGTAGAGCAGACGACTGCGCAGACGGGGGCGCTCCTTACAATCTTCAGTGTCAGACCTGGTGCAAAAAGTGGGCAGGACAGGAGGGGGGACAGACTCACATTGTGATGTTGTGGTGCCGCCCCCTCCCCATGTTTCCCCAGACCTGCGGGAGGCGGTGGGTTGTGAGGGGGGGTGAGGGGGGGTTCTCCTGTACACGCGTAACATGCTGATGCAGCGCAATGTTTAATAAAGATTAAAGAAATAAAAGTGTCCCTCCCACTCGCTGCAGATCCAGGTGAGCGGGCGGGACAGAGAGGCCTCGCCTGGACACTGTTCGAATGAGCAAAGTTACGAAATGTACAGGATTTAACTGATCAGAAACTGTCACATCGGCTGTGGAGGAGTTACAGAGTTATGCAGTAAAACTGTAGCTATTGGAACATTTGAGCTGCAGCTGCAGGATTCTTGGAGCTTTCTGAATAATACACCCACTGGGAGATACTGCAAAGTGTAAGGGCTCAGTCGTTATATACTGATTTGCTGTTGAGTTCAAAGAAAGCTCAAGCTAGTACAATAGATGCAGGTCGGCACATTTTGTATATTTTAGCACTGCCAGTAAAGAAGAATGAGCTAAACCATTGCAAAAGCCCGTCTTTGAACATAGAAGGCCTAAAAACGACTTGAATTAAGATGGTAAGTTGTTGGCAAAAATGAAGCATTTTAATTTTTTTTTTTGTCTTGATAATTTGGATTAATTGCACAGCCCTAAGTCAAGCACTTCCCGGTCATTTCTTCATCTAAAACGATTCTCAGGGATGTGAAAAGTTTGTGAATTGTTTTGTTTCTACTGAAATACATTGTGCGTTTTTAGATCTTTTTTTTTGGCTTCGTATCCGCATAAGTAGCAGTATTTATTCTTACACCGAAAGGCAATGCGTTTCTCTGATTGATTTATCTGCAAGTCAATAACCTCCACAGGAACTCGGGCAATGTAGCTTTAACCAGTTAGCTTATATGCTACTACAATAACATTCAGGTTTTCGTTTTCTTTCTTATCAAAACTAAGGGTCTGTTCTTTATAATGTCCCGTTATTTATCCTCTTCATCCCTGCTCCTGTTGTGTGACCCCGCCTCTCCTTTTAGTGCCCCGTGGGACCCCCCTCCCCGACCCCTCACCCCTCCCTCACCCTCACCCCTCCCTCGCCCTCACCCCTCCCTCGCCCTCGCCTGCCCTCTGAAGTCCATTAGCCTGAACCCGCTGCGTGTAAATCCAGTGTGTGCGTCCGTGTGGCGCTGCATTCCTCTGTGAAAGACAAAGACGCGCCGCGACAGCTCCCCGTCCGTGTAGGTTTAATGTAGCAGGTTGTTTGCTGTGGATTAGCCGTGACTGGCTGGACGTTGGCTTCGGTAACCCGGGGCAACCCTCACGCCTCACACGATTGGCTGCCGTGTTACTTAAAGGCAGGGAGTGCGTGACTCTGCGATCGGCGATAACCGCGGCTGCTGTCGATGAAACGCATTAGTACAAAATGGACGTCCCTCATGTTCAGAGAGATGCACTACTTTGGTACAAATACTGTATATCACTGAGATGTTACTATGGACTTTAGTTAAACATATTGCCCCACATTAGAACAATACACAATACTTTCAGAAGTATTTGGTTTTATGTGCCAGCGCCCTCTTCTGGAGGAGTTTCCCCGACATACAGAGTACCTCTGGGAGACGGCCACGTGACTAAAATCAGACCTTTTATCTGTCAGCTGTTTCTGCACTAAAACTGCTTTCCTCACGGTGCCGCCAGTTTTGATCCATGCCATTGGCTAAAAATGAAGCCTTGTATTTTCCTACTGACATGGTGGCACAGTGGTTAGAGCTCGTGCTTCACAGGTAGAAGGTCCTGGGTTCGTCCCCGTGTTTGCGTAGGTTTAGGTTTAATCTGGTTTCCCTAAACCTACCACTAAAAACATGTACAATAGGCCAGAATGATGTGTGTGTCAGAGGGACCACTGGCGCAGATGTGTGCAGTCGAGACACTTCTTCTTCTTCTTCTTCTTCTTCTTCTTCTTCTTCTTCTTCTTCTTCTTCTTCTTCTTCTTCTTCTTCTTCTTCTTCTTCTTCTTCTTCTTCTTCTTCTTCTTCTTCTTCTTCTTCTTCTTCTTCTTCTTCTTCTTCTTCTTCTTCTTCTTCTTCTTCTTCTTCTCCATTTAAGGCAGACTCTTCCCACTGCTGCCTACAGAGGATCTATACAGACGTCCCGTGTATTATTTTAAGTTATGAAACGTAAAGTATAATCTCAACGCTGAGATGTTTGAAGCCACTGTTACGGCTGATCCGTCACTTTAATAAAACATGGCACTGGTTAGAATCAAACCGTCATATTTGAAGTGCGATCCTCCATTAACCCTTCCCCTCCTCGGACCAGACTGCCCCCTGTGGTGCCGCCATGAATAATAGATGCTGATGTACTTGCTCTGCGCCCGTGGTGAGGGTTCAAAACAAAAGGATCTCTCTGTTTCTCTGCTCCATCACCTGCAGTAAACCATCACCTGCAGTAAACCACCACCTGCAGTAAACCACCACCTGCAGTAAACCACCACCTGCAGTAAACCACCACCTGCAGTAAACCATCACCTGAAACCATCACCTGCAGTAAACCACCACCTGCAGTAAACCATCACCTGCAGTAAACCACCACCTGCAGTAAACCACCACCTGCAGTAAACCATCACCTGCAGTAAACCACCACCTGCAGTAAACCACCACCTGCAGTAAACCATCACCTGCAGTAAACCACCACCTGCAGCAAACCACACAAAACAGAACCCAGAAGCTGAATATAAACGATGGACCGTGTTCCCAGGTCTCACCCCGTCCCGTCTCCATGTACGGGGGACGTGTTGGACTCTCGCCCTGGTTTATGGAACAGTGGCATCAGGGAGCAATGGTCCTTCCTCTTCCCATAACCTTCTGTTTCCTGCTTCCTCTGACGGCTGTGACATTAACCCTCCAATCCTTTTGTTCTTTTTTTTTAAACTTTATTTATAAATTTTACATTTTACAATTATGCAAAACCATAAACAGACAAAGTATAACTTTAATCAAAACACACTCTACCCCTAACCTAGACCCACTGTACCTGCCCAGTTAGTCACAGAGGAAAATTAAAAAGATAAATCAATCAATAAAGGGACTGAGAACATTGAATAAGAGTCTGATTTTTTCACATTTAAGAAAGTTTAACCCATTGAAAATGAGGTGGAGCATGTTGAGACTTCCACCTCAGAAGCATCAGCCGTAGCCAGCAGTGCAGTGAAGCCACAACATCTGTCAGAAGAGGAAACAGAGGATGGAGATGGACACACCCATAACCATTTCCCTTTGCCTTAGCCCTGCAAAACTCATTTTTTTGTTGCATTGTCGCAGCGTTTTTTATACATTTTTTGATGCTTTTTTGTCATGTTTTTGTCCCTTTTCTGTGGCTTTTTTGTAGGATTTTTCGTTGCGTTTTCGTTGTTCTCGTCATGTTGTTGTTGCTTTTTCATTACTCTTTACTTTTGCTGCATTTTTTGTCACTTTTTTGTTGCATTTCACCCTCCCCATTTAGACGCTTTATTCAAGAAGCTTTTCAATTTGAGTAAAGCCGGAGAAAATGTGCTCGGTTCAGGTGGGGGTTAAGACGTCCAAATGCTCCTGAAATGTGAAAAACACAGTCAATCCCTTTAACGTTTCTGAGTTTAGCTCAGACATGATGTGTAACTGTTATTTGTAGAAAGTGATGCTTTACTTTACTGATGCTTGGAGGGTCCGGCCCTCGGTCTTTGGACGGTGAAGAAAACCGGCCCTAGACCGAGCAAACCTGCCTCCCCCTGATCTAAAAACAAACTCCAATCCCCTGTTGTTGAGAAATTGCCTGGATACCTGCAGTAAAGACAGTCTGGATACCTGCAGTAGAGACAGCCTGGATACCTGCAGTAAAGACAGCCTGGATACCTGCAGTAGAGACAGTCTGGATACCTGCAGTAAAGACAGCCTGGATACCTGCAGTAAACCCAGTGGGCGCTTCTGCCAGAGCACTGTGTAATGTTGTGAGTGGAGATCATGAGGATAATACTCTCCGTTTAAAGCTGTCATCGGCAGGTCCGCCCTCGCTGAGCTGTCCCTGTGTTGGCTACAGTTCTGCCAGAGGAATGCTGTTAAACAAAGGCACCTTGTTAAACACGTGGGAAGTGGCTAAGTAATATCTGACACTGTAATCGAGCACATCTTGATTTCAGGCCCAAGGAATGAGGCGGGACTCTCGGCGTCACAATGGCTCGACTGTCGCTCCTTCCTGAGGCCAAACACTGCGTTGTTTTGGATCGGTTTGGCGTTGATTTGATGATGATCATTTTTAATGTTTATGTTCCAGCTGCTTCATCAGAGTCAAGGCCTCAAACTGACAATCAAGTTCACATCAGCATGTCACGGAGCCAGTGTCTGTTGGTTGAATATGGAAAGTGGAAAACAAAACCGAACGCAGTGGGAGGTTCAGCGCGGAGCCTCCGTTTCACTGGTCCCTGAGTCAAAATATATCACTGATCTTCAAAGGGAGAAGCAGGAGCTCTGCAAAGGAGGAGCTGACGTTTGACAAAGTGAATCTGTCCAAAGTGTTTTACTGGACATATCACTGTATGACCAGTGGTTAGAGTGAACATGGTTAAACCCAAAGATATTGATACATTATGTCAGTGGTTCCCAACCTTTGGTGTCTCGTGTACCCTTTATTAAAGCAGTACTAAGTAACTCATGCCCCTAGAGGCCATAAGCGCCACTGCAGGTGTCGTAGCAAGATGCGTTTTTTTACTCATTAATTTTCCGTGAGAGTAAATCCTACGCTGACAGAAAAGACAAAGGGACAGAGGGATATTTTTCATCCAGTTACACAATGGAGATCACTTTTTTCACTCAAACTTGCCTGCAAATACTGTTTAAGTGGTGCTAGCACACAGTTAGCTTTGCCCGTTAGCCTGCTAGCTTCTTCTTTGTGATTCCATTAGTGTGTATTGGGGCTCCGACCTGTAGGCAGTGAAGTTGCAATTGTGGTTTTCTGGCCAGAGACACCAGGGGGAGATGAAAGACCCTCCAATCCTCCCATTAACACCTGTATCACCCCCACAGGGACTACGGGGAGGATTTATTAAGGTAAACAAGTTATTTAGTTCTGCTTTAAGTCTTTGATTTAGAAAATTATCAATTAAACTCAGATTGATGAGTATTTTTGTACACTTCAAAAATAAATGTTCTTGAAATAAGTACAATTGTCCTCGATTTGCGAATCTAACTTCATGGGGTAACAGTGTCCACACTCGGGCTGCACAACAAGAGACAAAAGAGACAAAAACCTTATTTTTGAAAATACTAAACCAAAACAAAGCTTGAATAGAACCAAATGAGAAAAACTGAACTTTTGCCCAATTTATAAATGTTTTTGGTAAGAATGTGTCTGACCTCACTGGTTTTGTGATATATTGTGACTTTATAAACTTTATGAAGCAATAACGACCCTTAACACACACTGTTGTTTCATTATGTGTGATTTTCTCTCACACAGACTAAGCGTTTGACCCGTCCTTTGCTCCACTTCACAGACGTATCGTTATTGCATTAGTGGATTCATTCATTGTTTGGAACGTGCACATCCAGACTCCCAGGACCATGTGATCCTTTATATGAACAGACTGTGTGATGCAGCCTGTGCCGTCTGTCCGTCTCCTCATTACTAATAGATGCTCAGAGTCAAACACGTGGTCAATAATTAATCCCGTGTTCCTGTGGCGTTTCATGCCTGATTTAAACCACAGACTGTTTTGAAGTGTCGGCCCGCTTTACTCCTGTTTCTGCTAAGTCGATATGTATTTGAATGTGAGGATTTTTTCTTCCACATCTTTGTTCCATCTATTAATGCGGGCGGCACGGTAGCGCACCGGTTAGTGCTCTCGCTTCACAGCTAGAAGGTCCGGGTTCGATTCCCACCTGCACGGGGCCTTTCTGTGTGGAGTTTGTATGTTCTCCCTGTGTCTGCGTAGGTTTCCTCCGGGCACTCCGGTTTCCCCTACCACTAAAAACATGCACAATAGGCCACAATGTGTGAGTGAATGTATGGTGGTGGTCAGAGGGTCCGTTGGCGCAGACGTGTGTAGTCGCGAAAGCGCTTCTGTCAGTCTCCCCCAGGGGAAACTGAAGCTACAAACGTAGTTTACACCGAGTATGGAGTGAATGTACAAGTGTCTCATGTAAAGCGCTTTGTGACCATGTCTGTGAAAGGCGCTATAGAAATAAAGATCTCTCGAGGCTCCCATTGGACGGCAACGACCACAATGAATGAAATAAAAATGTATATTTGACGCTTACTATGATGATAAAAGAAACGTGCGAGACTAAACCACTGACCTTTGACCTCAGCTTCCCCGGAGCAGCTGAGGAAGAGGAGTTTGTGTGGATGAAGGGTCGTCTGAGCGGTTTGTTTCCATTATGTCCAAACTGTTGGTCTTGATCCTCCTCTTCTTTAATGCGTCTGTGCTTTCATTGAAGTTTTTTCCACTTTGACGCCGCGGCTCTTCAGGAGACGCTGTTTGTAGCACCATCCAGGATTAGCGTTAGCATCAGTGAAGGCCTTGCTACGGTGGCTTGTTAAGCCCAAAAAGGCGCATGTTTCCCGCAGTTGTTTTGGATCAACAGTGTGGCCTCAGGGTCCCCAGAACAGCATGAGGAGGTGTGGCCTCAGGTCCCCCAGAACAGCTGGAGGAGGTGTGGCCTCAGGTCCCCCCAGAACAGCTGGAGGAGGTGTGGCCTCAGGTCCCCCAGAACAGCATGAGGAGGTGTGGCCTCAGGTCCCCCAGAACAGCATGAGGAGGTGTGGCCTCAGGTCCCCCAGAACAGCATGAGGAGGTGTGGCCTCAGGGTCAGAACAGCATGAGGAGGTGTGGCCTCAGGGTCAGAACAGCATGAGGAGGTGTGTGTGGATCCGGAAGTCTGGGAATCTCTGCTCTAACCCAGCCCCGGAAAAAGCGGAAGAAAATGGATGGATGGACAATCATACAACAAAAATGCGTAGATCCGATGTTGGGTCAGTCCTGAGCTGCCGCTGTGGGACAACCTGACCAGGGGAAACCAGAGAACCCGGAGGAAATCCAGACACGAGGAGCAAACTTTAGTTACAGACAATCCGGTCTCACAGCTGGACCTCCTTCATGATGTTACTCCAGCTGATGAGACTGTGGTCCGTCCCACCACTGTGCTTGTGTGACTTGGCTGTGAGTCTTGCCCGGATACCTCATCATTCGCCCCTTTCTTGTGACGCCTTCACTGCGCTGCAGATGTGGTGCTTTCAGAAGTAAACGATCTATGGATTTGTAGGCCTCGAATGCTTCTCAAAGACCTTCAGATCATCAGCTCTTTGTTTACTGTTAAGCTTAAAGTTGTGAAAGGGGGTGAAGACCGGGGAGAGACATTATGTGTTCGCTGCAGCCTTTCCCTGTTCTATCAGGACACGTCACAGTATTTGGATATTTCTTTCAGAAACAGTGAATCATAAAGTTACATAAGCCTGTGCCCTGAATCTAAAATTATAACATCAAATACCAGAGGGTAGTGAACAAAACCAGCACCACAGAACTGCATTGTCTTCCACATTCTTTTCTTTTTATAGACAACATTGCTTTGTCAGTTCAACAGTACCATTGGTCTGAGAATCATATGCTGATAGACTGGAATGTAAACCACTCTGCCACTGGATTTACATGTAGATAATATTTTAGACCCTCTTTCAAATGAATTTTTAAACATTCTTAATTACATGTCTTTTACTCAGCATGTCACACAGCCAACTCACGACAGAGGACACACCCTGGACCTGGTCATCACGTATGGCCTGTCCACTGGTGTGTCCTCTGTCGTCGACTTGGCTGTCTCTGACCACTACTGCGTGTTTTTTAAAATCACCGCTTTTATCCAGCGTGAGACCTCCTTGAGAACTGTAGGGAAGCGCCATCTAACCCCTGAAGTGGCTGCAACTTTTATCGATATTTTAGACAAACACCCCCCCTTGGTTTTACCTGCACCCTGTGATTTTATTGTTGATGATTTTAACAGTAAGCTTCAATCCACCCTTGACCTGGTCGCGCCTCTAAAACTGAAACAAATGCAAGTCAAACCCACGCCCCCATGGAAAAATGAGGACCTCAAAAAACAAAAAAGAAATTGCAGGGTACTAGAAAGAAAATGGAGGAAAAATAAAATTACAATCAATTACCAAATTTACACAGAGCAGTTGAAAACATACAATAAAACAGTTAGAAACTCAAGAAATTCATACTTCACCAAAATCATATCGGACAATAAAAATAATACAAAGGTCCTTTTTTCAACCATTGACAACCTTCTTCACCATGATCCTAAAGCTTTCCGTGAAACTCCATCAGATTCCCTTTGCGAGGCATTTGCAGACCACTTCAGGGGGAAGATAGACACTATCAGATGTAATATTTTATCTACCCAAAGAAACACGGTTTTAAATACATCTGAGGGTCTCTTTGTTCCAGAGGAAACACTGGACAGTTTTGTCCTGGTTAAAGCTGAGATGCTTGATAAAGTTTTCTCCTCAGTGAGGCCCACCACATGTCTTTTAGACCCGGCCCCAACGCCGTTTTTTAAAACATTTTATGGATCTTTTAGAGACGAGCTTTTAAACATGATGAATTGCTCTCTTCAGACGGGGGTCTTCCCTGCTGCCTTTAAAGGGGCGGTGGTGAGGCCCCTGTTGAAGAAGAGCAATTTGGATTTTAATGATTTTAACAATTTTAGACCGGTATCCAACTTACCATTTTTAAGCAAAATTTTAGAAAAACTTGTTTTTACCCAACTTAGTGATTTTATAAATGCACATAATGTCCTTGAGAAATTCCAGTCTGGCTTTAGGGTAAACCACAGCACTGAGACCGCCCTCTTAGAGATTTTAAACGATTTTAGATTAAATTATGATTCTAAAAAGTTGACAGTGTTGGTTCTTCTGGATCTTAGCGCTGCCTTTGATACAGTCGACCACACTATTCTTTTAACTCGTTTAAAACACATCGGCCTCTCTGGTGCTGCACACAAATGGTTTACTTCCTACCTCACAGACAGGACATTCATGGTAAGTGTGGATACCTTCTCCTCTAAGGTCCATAAAATCACATGTGGTGTGCCCCAGGGTTCGATTTTAGGCCCAGTGCTTTTTAATCTGTATATGCTCCCTCTTGGTGATGTCATCAGGAGACATGGAGTCAACTTTCACAGTTATGCTGATGATACACAGTTATACATCTCCATGTCTCCTGATGACACCAGGCCAATGGATGCACTTTTTAACTGCATTTTAGATATTAAATCCTGGATGGCAGAAAACTTTCTCCAGCTTAACCAGGACAAAACAGAAGTTTTAGTCATCGGTCCTGAGGCCCAGAGAGAGAGACTTTTACCCAAACTACAGTCACTGTCTTTTAATCCTTCCTCACAGGTGAAGAACCTGGGCGTGATCTTTGACTCTGAGCTGACTTTTATTCCACACATCAAAAATATCACAAAGATAGGTTTTTACCATCTAAAGAACATAGCCAGAGTCCGCCCCATTCTCTCTCGGGCCAACACGGAGACGCTAATGCATGCTTTTATCACCAGTCGTATCGACTACTGTAATGCCCTGCTTTCTGGTCTTCCCAAAAAGAGTATCTCAGGTTTACAACTCTTACAAAATTCAGCAGCTCGTGTCCTGACGAAGACCAGGAGGCGGGACCACATTACACCGGTTTTAGAATCGCTGCATTGGCTCCCCGTGTGTTTCAGGATCGATTTTAAAGTACTTTTAATGGTTTTTAAATGTCTTAATGGTCTTGGTCCTTCTTATCTTTCAGAACTGCTTTTACCTTATGAACCTTCACGGCCCCTTCGCTCCTCCGGCAGGGGTCTCCTAGTTACTCCTAAAGTGAACAGGAAAACTCACGGTGAGGCGTCTTTCCAGTGTTACGGCCCTCGCCTCTGGAACCACCTGCCGGAGGAGCTCAGGGCCGTAGAGAACGTTCATGTTTTTAAGAGCAGGCTCAAGACCCACCTTTTTAGCTTAGCTTTTAACTGATATTTATTTTTGCTAGGCCTATTTATTATTATTTATCAGCACCTTATAATTAATTAAATTGACATTTAATAGTTATTCATATTTATTCTGTATTTATGTATTTTACCTCTCGGTCTTATTTTCTATTATCCTATTATTCAATTTTACTTACGTACTTTTATTTATTTTAACAATTTTTATGCTCTTCCAGTTTCCTCTGGAGGAGCCCTCTGCCTCGGGAGCGGTGGTTGGCTGTGGCTGCTGGGGTGCTGTCTTGTGGGTGTCTGGATGGAGGTGTGGTGTTGTCCCTGTGGCTGCTGGGGGGCTGTCTTGTGGGTGTCTGGATGGAGGTGTGGTGTTGTCCGGGCACCCTGTGTTGGTCCCTGTGGCTGCAGCCGAGGTGCCGCTCCCGATGCAGACGGCTCCTTGGATGGTGTTCCCTTACCTGGTTTATCTGCACCCAGCCTTATCTTAGCCTTATCTTAGCCTTTTGTCCATAATCTCCACTGTTTTACCTTGAGTGTGTATTGTGTGCTTGTGCAGTGTGTCTCTGGGGAGGTGGGTGGGGGGAGTGTGAATGCTACAATGTGTCTGTTTTTTCTGGAAGGAAGTGGGTGTGAGAGAATGTTTTTAAATCTGTAAAGCACTTTGTGTTACATGACATGTATGAAAAGCGCTATACAAATAAAATTGATTTGATTTGATTTGGATTCATAAGGAAACAATCAGCCATAAATAACACAATTGAATTTTCATTTATTTTTGGTACATTTTGCCTGAATACTTCCATGAAATGTTTAGTATAATATAATATAGAGTGAGGTAGACCTGCCAGAGCTCCTGTATCTGGAGGATTTGCCTTTTGTGCACGTGTTCCTGCCGTCGACATGTGTTTTGTACTAACTTCACCGCGTCACATTCACCTCCTCCTCCTAATGTGCTGCGTCTTTGCCAAACCCCCCAAAAACCAAAGGCAGAGCGTGTGCCAATGTGCCACAGAGAAGCCCAGGAATGCTCTGACCGGATCCCACTCTCAGGAAACAGAACAACAACATGGAGGGTGAGCAGGTTTTTATGGAGGCGTGTGGCGGTTTGTTACAGCGGTGCCTCCCCCATGGTTACAGTGGTGCCTCCCCCATGGTTACAGCGGTGCCTCCCCCATGGTTACAGCGGTGCCTCCCCCATGGTTACAGCGTTGCCTCCCCCATGGTTACAGCGGTGCCTCCCTCATGTTTACAGCGGTGCCTCCCCCATGGTTACAGCGGTGCCTCCCCCATGGTTACAGTGGTGCCTCCCCCATGGTTACAGCGGTGTCTCCCCCATGGTTACAGCGGTGCCTCCCCCATGGTTACAGTGGTGTCTCCCCCATGTTTACAGCGGTGCCACCCCCATGGTTACAGTGGTGCCTCCCCCATGGTTACAGCGGTGCCTCCCTCATGTTTACAGCGGTGCCACCCCCATGGTTACAGTGGTGCCTCCCCCATGGTTACAGCGGTGCCTCCCCCATGGTTACAGCGGTGCCTCCCCCATGGTTACAGTGGTGCCTCCCCCATGGTTACAGTGGTGCCTCCCTCATGGTTACAGCGGTGCCTCCCCCATGGTTACAGTGGTGCCTCCCCCATGGTTACAGTGGTGTCTCCCCCATGGTTACAGCGGTGCCTCCCCCATGGTTACAGTGGTGCCTCCCTCATGGTTACAGCGGTGCCTCCCCCATGGTTACAGCGGTGTCTCCCTCATGGTTAAAGCGGTGCCTCCCCCATGGTTACAGCGGTGTCTCCCTCATGGTTACAGCGGTGCCTCCCCCATGGTTACAGTGGTGCCTCCCCCATGGTTACAGCGGTGCCTCCCCCATGGTTACAGCGGTGCCTCCCCCATGGTTACAGCGGTGCCTCCCCCATGGTTACAGCGGTGTCTCCCCCATGGTTACAGCGGTGTCTCCCTCATGGTTACAGCAGTGCCTCCCTCATGGTTACAGCGGTGCCTCCCCCATGGTTACAGCGGTGTCTCCCTCATGGTTACAGCGGTGCCTCCCCCATGGTTACAGTGGTGCCTCCCCCATGGTTACAGCGGTGCCTCCCCCATGGTTACAGCAGTGCCTCCCCCATGGTTACAGTGGTGCCTCCCTCATGGTTACAGCGGTGCCTCCCCCATGGTTACAGCGGTGTCTCCCCCATGGTTACAGCGGTGTCTCCCTCATGGTTACAGCGGTGCCTCCCCCATGGTTACAGCGGTGTCTCCCTCATGGTTACAGCGGTGTCTCCCCCATGGTTACAGCGGTGTCTCCCCCATGGTTACAGCGGTGTCTCCCTCATGGTTACAGCGGTGTCTCCCCCATGGTTACAGCGGTGTCTCCCCCATGGTTACAGCGGTGTCTCCCTCATGGTTACAGCGGTGTCTCCCCCATGGTTACAGCGGTGCCTCCCCCATGGTTACAGCGGTGCCTCCCCCATGGTTACAGCGGTGTCTCCCCCATGGTTACAGCGGTGCCTCCCCCATGGTTACAGCGGTGTCTCCCCCATGGTTACAGCGGTGCCTCCCCCATGGTTACAGCGGTGTCTCCCCCATGGTTACAGCGGTGCCTCCCCCATGGTTACAGCGGTGCCTCCCCCATGGTTACAGCGGTGCCTCCCCCATGGTTACAGCGGTGTCTCCCCCATGGTTACAGCGGTGCCTCCCCCATGGTTACAGCGGTGCCTCCCCCATGGTTACAGCGGTGCCTCCCCCATGGTTACAGCGGTGTCTCCCCCATGGTTACAGCGGTGTCTCCCCCATGGTTACAGCGGTGTCTCCCCCATGGTTACAGCGGTGCCTCCCCCATGGTTACAGCGGTGTCTCCCCCATGGTTACAGCGGTGTCTCCCCCATGGTTACAGCGGTGTCTCCCCCATGGTTACAGCGGTGTCTCCCCCATGGTTACAGCGGTGCCTCCCTCATGGTTACAGCGGTGCCTCCCCCATGGTTACAGCAGTGCCTCCCCCATGGTTACAGTGGTGCCTCCCTCATGGTTACAGCGGTGCCTCCCCCATGGTTACAGCGGTGTCTCCCCCATGGTTACAGCGGTGTCTCCCTCATGGTTACAGCGGTGCCTCCCCCATGGTTACAGCGGTGCCTCCCCCATGGTTACAGCGGTGCCTCCCCCATGGTTACAGCGGTGTCTCCCCCATGGTTACAGCGGTGTCTCCCTCATGGTTACAGCGGTGCCTCCCCCATGGTTACAGCGGTGCCTCCCCCATGGTTACAGCGGTGCCTCCCCTATGGTTACAGCGGTGCCTCCCCCATGGTTACAGCGGTGCCTCCCCCATGGTTACAGCGGTGCCTCCCCCATGGTTACAGCGGTGCCTCCCCCATGGTTACAGCGGTGCCTCCCCCATGGTTACAGCGGTGCCTCCCCCATGGTTACAGCGGTGCCTCCCCCATGTTTACAGCAGTGCCTCCCCCATGGTTACAGCGGTGCCTCCCCCATGGTTACAGCAGTGCCTCCCCCATGTTTACAGCGGTGCCTCCCCCATGTTTACAGCGGTGCCTCCCCCATGGTTACAGCGGTGCCTCCCCCATGGTTACAGCAGTGCCTCCCCCATGGTTACAGCGGTGCCTCCCCCATGGTTACAGCAGTGCCTCCCCCATGGTTACAGCGGTGCCTCCCCCATGGTTACAGCGGTGCCTCCCCCATGTTTACAGCGGTGCCTCCCCCATGGTTACAGCGGTGCCTCCCCCATGTTTACAGCGGTGCCTCCCCCATGGTTACAGCAGTGCCTCCCCCATGGTTACAGTGGTGCCTCCCCCATGTTTACAGCGGTGCCTCCCCCATGTTTAAAGCGGTGCCTCCCCCATGTTTACAGCGGTGCCTCCCCCATGTTTACAGCGGTGCCCCCCCCATGGTTACAGCGGTGTCTCCCCCATGGTTACAGCGGTGCCTCCCCCATGTTTACAGCGGTGCCTCCCCCATGTTTACAGCGGTGCCTCCCCCATGTTTACAGCGGTGCCTCCCCCATGTTTAAAGCGGTGCCTCCCCCATGTTTACAGCAGTGCCTCCCCCATGTTTACAGCGGTGCCTCCCCCATGTTTACAGCGGTGCCTCCGCCATGTTTACAGCGGTGCCTCCCCCATGTTTACAGCAGTGCCTCCCCCATGTTTACAGCGGTGCCTCCCCCATGGTTACAGCGGTGCCTCCCCCATGGTTACAGCGGTGCCTCCCCCATGGTTACAGCGGTGCCTCCCCCATGGTTACTGCGGTGCCTCCCCCATGGTTACAGCGGTGCCTCCCCCATGGTTACAGCGGTGCCTCCCCCATGTTTAAAGCGGTGCCTCCGCCATGTTTACAGCAGTGCCTCCCCCATGGTTACAGCGGTGCCTCCCCCATGTTTACAGCGGTGCCTCCCCCATGGTTACAGCGGTGCCTCCCCCATGGTTACAGCGGTGCCTCCCCCATGGTTACAGCGGTGCCTCCCTCATGGTTACAGCGGTGTCTCCCCCATGGTTACAGCGGTGCCTCCCCCATGGTTACAGCGGTGCCTCCCCCATGGTTAAAGCGGTGCCTCCCCCATGGTTACAGTGGTGCCTCCCCCATGTTTACAGCGGTGCCTCCGCCATGTTTACAGCAGTGCCTCCCCCATGGTTACAGCGGTGCCTCCCCCATGTTTACAGCGGTGCCTCCCCCATGGTTACAGCGGTGCCTCCCCCATGTTTACAGCGGTGCCTCCCCCATGGTTACAGCGGTGCCTCCCCCATGTTTACAGCGGTGCCTCCCCCATGGTTACAGCGGTGCCTCCCCCATGTTTACAGCGGTGCCTCCCCCATGTTTACAGCGGTGCCTCCCCCATGGTTACAGCGGTGCCTCCCCCATGGTTACAGCGGTGCCTCCCCCATGTTTACAGCGGTGCCTCCCCCATGGTTAAAGCGGTGCCTCCCCCATGTTTACAGCGGTGCCTCCCCCATGGTTACAGCGGTGCCTCCCCCATGTTTACAGCGGTGCCTCCCCCATGTTTAAAGCGGTGCCTCCGCCATGTTTACAGCGGTGCCTCCCCCATGGTTACAGCGGTGCCTCCCCCATGTTTAAAGCGGTGCCTCCGCCATGTTTACAGCGGTGCCTCCCCCATGTTTACAGCGGTGCCTCCCCCATGGTTACAGCGGTGCCTCCCCCATGTTTAAAGCGGTGCCTCCGCCATGTTTACAGCGGTGCCTCCCCCATGTTTACAGCAGTGCCTCCCCCATGTTTAAAGCGGTGCCTCCGCCATGTTTACAGCGGTGCCTCCGCCATGGTTACAGTGGTGTCTCCCCCATGGTTACAGCGGTGCCTCCCCCATGGTTACAGCGGTGCCTCCCCCATGGTTACAGCGGTGCCTCCCCCATGGTTACAGCGGTGCCTCCGCCATGTTTACAGCGGTGCCTCCGCCATGGTTACAGCGGTGCCTCCGCCATGTTTACAGCGGTGCCTCCCCCATGGTTACAGTGGTGTCTCCCCCATGGTTACAGCGGTGCCTCCCCCATGGTTACAGCGGTGCCTCCCCCATGGTTACAGCGGTGCCTCCGCCATGTTTACAGCGGTGCCTCCCCCATGTTTACAGCGGTGCCTCCCCCATGGTTACAGCGGTGCCTCCCCCATGTTTAAAGCGGTGCCTCCGCCATGTTTACAGCGGTGCCTCCCCCATGTTTACAGCAGTGCCTCCCCCATGTTTAAAGCGGTGCCTCCGCCATGTTTACAGCGGTGCCTCCGCCATGGTTACAGTGGTGTCTCCCCCATGGTTACAGCGGTGCCTCCCCCATGGTTACAGCGGTGCCTCCCCCATGGTTACAGCGGTGCCTCCCCCATGGTTACAGCGGTGCCTCCGCCATGTTTACAGCGGTGCCTCCGCCATGGTTACAGCGGTGCCTCCGCCATGTTTACAGCGGTGCCTCCCCCATGGTTACAGCGGTGCCTCCCCCCTGGTTACAGCGGTGCCTCCCCCATGGTTACAGCGGTGCCTCCCCCATGTTTACAGCGGTGCCTCCCCCCTGGTTACAGCGGTGCCTCCCCCATGTTTACTGCAGTGCCTCCCCCATGGTTACAGCGGTGCCTCCCCCCTGGTTACAGCGGTGCCTCCCCCATGGTTACTGCAGTGCCTCCCCCCTGGTTACAGCGGTGCCTCCCCCCTGGTTACAGCGGTGCCTCCCCCATGTTTACTGCAGTGCCTCCCCCATGGTTACAGCGGTGCCTCCCCCCTGGTTACAGCGGTGCCTCCCCCATGGTTACTGCTGTCCTGCTGGGTTAGCGGCGTAGCCTGTTAGCTTAGAGAGGCGTCTTAATGAGCTCAGAGACGTGTTCATGTCTCACTCGGGCTCGGTCACAGAGGAGCGTTGAGGAGAACGTGGTGTTGATCGAATGGCGTCAGAGCAAGAAGGTCCCAGATCTGATCCTGTCCCGTGTGGGGCCGAGTGTGTCCCCTGTGTTCCCTCCGTGACTTCCCTGGGAAAGAGATGGGACTTTCAAAAAAGAAGATAAAACTACACGGCCTGACCAACTGGATTTAAGTACCATATTCCCCGACTATAAGTCACACATTTTTTCATAGTTTGGCTTCAGGTGCATCTTATAGATACAGACGGCGTCTCGTCATAGAAGGGGGCGTGGCTTCGTCATGGGGGAAAATACAATTTTAGAAACACAACTTTTCCCTCTTTTTAGCCATTTTCTGGTGGAATATGAAGTGTAAATCGGGCCCATGTGGATATTTTCTCACAGCAGATTGTTCAGTAGAAGTGAAAAAACGGCAGTTGTAGCTCGCGCTAGCTAGCCGTTAGCATTAGTACGGTGCTAACATGTAGCATCATGTTAGCATCTCCGTTTTGTATGTATTTATGGGCTGTTGAACCACTTTGCTCCTCTCCATGTATGTGTATCTTTATTTAGTATAAACTATTTTCAACTGTAATCCCAAACCGATGATGTGAAAAAGCATAAATTCAGATACATTTACAGGACAATACATATGGAGAACATTCCACTGAACAAATGCTTAAAGGGGCTAGATTACTGCCACCTCAGGTCATACGTGTAACTGCAGTCTCTATATTAAGATGTATAGGCTGAGCTATTTGCCGAATTAACACCTTTGTGAGTGACAGTGCAGGATTTTAGAGGCAGTTGTGGTGAACAGGTCTGAGGACATGGAGGAACATGTAGGGGAGGGAAATACTAACATTTTTAAACTCTGTATAGTCCCTTTAACATGCCAATCACAACAACATGACCTGACCCCATTTTAGACCTAATTCAGCCCAAGTTTAGACCTGGTCGAGTCTTGTTCTCGACCTGGTTTAGATGGGAAGTGTTTTTTTGTTTTTTTTAATTAGGTGATACTTGAGAAAGATTTGAAAACACGCTCCTTTCCTCGTGCTCACCCCACACTCCGATCCTTCGTCAGCTGTGACGTTCAGCACAAGAACCCTCTCATAGATTTCCTCTAATTGGCTCTGAATGAGCTCGTCTTTGTGAGTCGATCACACAGAGCTGGCGGTTTGGCTCCGCAGTAAACCGGCTGCAGAACGGCCGCCCTGTGTGGCTCCACTTTCACACCCAGCGCATGTTTTAGTCCCATTACGTTTACAGGGCCGTAAAATGCAGGTCGAAGCTCCTCAGGAAACACTCGAGTGATTTAGCAGAAGAAAGAAAGAGAAGCATTGATGACAGATACAGGCATTTTCACCTGGATGTAATATCTTTAAAAATTAACATTCAGTTCAGTGTGCGCAGTTTAAGGGGAGACACTACAGGAAAAACCTTTAAACTTTAACCTGGACATGACATAATCCTCACTATGGCATGTTTAATTATTGCAATGATTCAATGTTTTACCATAGATTTATTTGGGCCATTGTTTCTCTCCACGTAAGCAGCTCCTACAGACTGAGAATCTCCCAGCCTCGGACTGAACTATTGTTTACAGTTTTTTTCTGAGGGATTTTTTGATAGATTTTTCCACCTAAACACAGCTTATTTTTAAGGCAGTGTCTATGAAGAAAAACTCCGTCCAGGGCTCTCGACACTTATTTTGTCTTGAACAGATGAACAGATTCATTTTATGTATGTAGTACATTGGTTTGAGAGATAAAATTAATGATTAGTTATGAGACTAACCTGATTGAAAACGGTCATGTCATTATACATTATACATTGCTAAAAAACTTAACCCTAACCTTTTCCTAACCTGATCCAAATCATTTTCCTAAACTTAATTTTTTTTCCATGTTTTTAAACTTAAGCGTTTTCCAACTCTTAACCAGTTTGATATTGTCCATATGTGCATTTGTAGGAATAAAAGGCCTTATTTTATTCATGCCAGTAATCTACAGCAATAATCTCTCTCCACCATGTTCATCAAGGAGTACCACAAGGATCAGTTCTCGGACCACTTCTCTTCACCATTTACAGATCATAATACGCACTCAATGACACACAGTTATACATTTCCTCCAAACCCACTGCCCAGTTCCCCCTCAGTCCCTCAGTCCCTCAGTCCCTCAGTCCCTCAGTCCCTCAGCCCCTCGGCCTTGCAGAACTGCGGACATAGCTCACATCCAACTTTCTTCAATTAAACACTGGCAAGACAGAGCTCATGGTTGTGACTACCAGACAATTGCTCCGGAGGGTTGGGGATCTGGTGTTCCCCATCGATGGCAACAACATCTGCCCGTCCCCATTGGTCCGTAACCTGGGTGTCATCCTGGATTCCAGCCTTTCTATTGAACCACACATACGCTCAATAACAAAGTCCGCTTTTTTCACCTCAGGAACATCTCACACCTCCACCACTCACTTCCGGACTTGCAGAAACTCTCATTCACGCCTTCAGAACCTCACGATTGGACGACTGCAATGGAGTCCTGTCCGGGATCCCTCAAAAGCTCCTGGACAGGCATCCAAAACTCTGCCACAAGGGTCCTGACTCACATCAAGCCCTGGCAACACATCACCCACTCTCACCCATTGGCTTCCTATAATATATCGCATTCAGTACAAAATCCTGACTTACAAAGCCCTCCTCTCCCTGGCCCTCACCTGCCTGACCTTGAAAAGCGCTATACAAATCCAAGAGATTATTACTTTTTTTGTGAATAAAAGGTTGGTATTAGTGCGGTTTTGACCATGTAGTGACCCAGTGTCTGCATGAGTTATCAGTGTGACGCCTGTACTTTCAGTGGTCTCTACAAAGCTCCAGGATCAATTGTTTTGAAGGTTTTGTGGGGAGAGGGTCCGTCAGGAGAGTAACCCGTCCAAAACACTGATCCTGGAGCGTCTGTTAGACCATTGTGATGGAAAGTAAAGGCGCCACGCGGGGTCAGTACATACATACATGTACATACTGCACCTTTAAACACAAAGAACATTTGAGGGGAGACTGCGATGGTCTATATCAGGAGGAGGCAGGTTCTCTCGGTGGAGCCGCTTTTCTTCAAAAGACCAAAGGCCGAACCCTCCAAATGAAGCATCACTTTCTACATATGCCAGTGTTGTACATCAGACACACTGGAAACATGTCCATCTTAAATTAGATAAATGACTTAAAATCACGTGAATAAAGGTTTTTTATGTTAAATTTGAGTCGGTTTGAACTAATCTAAGATCAGATAAAAACGCTAATGCAAATGGAACAAATTCAAGTAGATTTAAATTCATTTCGACCTATTGATGAGCATTCCTTTAGGATTATGGCCTGACAGGGTGCTCTGCTAAGACATGTTAAGGAATTGAGAGTATTTCTAACATGTCTTCTGTTCTTTAACAGGCATTTGATCTGATTTGGGTCATAATATTTCTCAAACTCATCTCGCGGGCCAGAGTTTGATGATGGAGGGCCGGTTTTGGCCCCCGGGCCTGACGTTGCCCACCCCTGATCTATATAACTGCAGCCTTTGCCATTAAATAACCGAGACCACTCTTAGTTCATTCACTTAGATCAGCCATTCAGCCCTAACTCAAGTAAAGTCCCTCATTTTTGCGGTTTCCTTTTAAAGAGCACAGTGACGTGTCTCGCTCCTCTTTTAGATCTGACTTTTACGCTCGGGCGAGGGCTGCGTTTGCACAGCGGTGTCATTCTGTAGCCAAGCCAAAATGCTCCACACCTCCTCTGCTCTCTCCTCCTCTTCTCTCTCCTCTCTCTCTCTCTCCTCCTCTCTCTCTCTCCTCCTCTTCTCTCTCCTCTCTCTCTCCTCTCTCTCCTCCTCTTCTCTCTCCTCCTCTTCTCTCTCCTCCTCTCTCCTTCTCTCTCTCCTCCTCTCTCTCTCCTCCTCTCTCTCTCTCTCTCTCCTCTCTCTCTCCTCCTCTCTCTCTCTCTCTCCTCTCTCTCTCTCTCCTCTTCTCTCTCCTCCTCTTCTCTCTCCTCCTCTTCTCTCTCCTCCTCTCTCTCCTCCTCTTCTCTCTCCTCCTCTTCTCTCTCCTCCTCTTCTCTCTCCTCCTCTTCTCTCTCCTCTTCTCTCTCCTCCTCTTCTCTCTCCTCCTCTTCTCTCTCCTCCTCTTCTCTCCTCCTCCTCTTCTCTCTCTCCTCCTCTTCTCTCTCCTCCTCTTCTCTCTCCTCCTCTTCTCTCTCTCCTCCTCTTCTCTCTCCTCCTCTTCTCTCTCCTCCTCTCTCTCTCCTCCTCTTCTCTCTCCTCCTCTTCTCTCTCCTCCTCTTCTCTCTCTCCTCCTCTCTCTCTCCTCCTCTTCTCTCTCTCCTCTTCTCTCTCCTCCTCTTCTCTCTCCTCCTCTTCTCTCTCCTCCTCTTCTCTCTCTCCTCTCTCTCTCTCTCTCTCTCCTCTCTCTCTCCTCCTCTTCTCTCTCCTCCTCTTCTCTCTCCTCCTCTCTCTCTCCTCTTCTCTCTCCTCCTCTTCTCTCTCCTCCTCTTCTCTCTCCTCCTCTTCTCTCTCCTCTCTCTCTCCTCTTCTCTCTCTCCTCCTCTTCTCTCTCCTCCTCTTCTCTCTCCTCCTCTTCTCTCTCCTCCTCTTCTCTCTCCTCCTCTTCTCTCTCTCCTCCTCTTCTCTCTCCTCCTCTTCTCTCTCCTCCTCTTCTCTCTCCTCCTCTTCTCTCTCCTCCTCTCTCTCTCCTCTCTCTCTCCTCCTCTCTTCTCTCTCCTCCTCTTCTCTCTCCTCCTCTTCTCTCTCCTCCTCTTCTCTCTCCTCCTCTTCTCTCTCCTCCTCTTCTCTCTCCTCCTCTCTCTCTCCTCCTCTTCTCTCTCCTCCTCTTCTCTCTCCTCCTCTTCTCTCTCCTCCTCTTCTCTCTCCTCCTCTCTCTCTCTCCTCTCTCTCTCTCCTCCTCTCTCTCCTCCTCTTCTCTCTCCTCTCTCTCCTCTTCTCTCTCCTCTCTCTCTCTCCTCTTCTCTCTCCTCTCTCTCTCTCTCCTCTTCTCTCTCCTCCTCTCTCTCTCCTCTCTCTCTCCTCCTCTTCTCTCTCCTCTCTCTCTCTCCTTCTCTCTCCTCCTCTTCTCTCTCCTCCTCTTCTCTCTCCTCCTCTTCTCTCTCCTCCTCTTCTCTCTCCTCCTCTTCTCTCTCCTCCTCTTCTCTCTCCTCCTCTTCTCTCTCCTCCTCTTCTCTCTCCTCCTCTTCTCTCTCCTCCTCTTCTCTCTCCTCCTCTTCTCTCTCCTCCTCTTCTCTCTCCTCCTCTTCTCTCTCCTCCTCTTCTCTCTCCTCCTCTTCTCTCTCCTCCTCTTCTCTCTCTCCTCCTCTTCTCTCTCCTCCTCTTCTCTCTCCTCCTCTTCTCTCTCCTCCTCTTCTCTCTCCTCCTCTTCTCTCTCCTCCTCTTCTCTCTCTCCTCCTCTTCTCTCCTCCTCTTCTCTCTCCTCCTCTTCTCTCTCCTCCTCTTCTCTCTCCTCCTCTTCTCTCTCCTCCTCTTCTCTCTCCTCCTCTTCTCTCTCCTCCTCTCTCTCTCCTCCTCTTCTCTCTCCTCTTCTCTCTCCTCCTCTTCTCTCTCCTCCTCTTCTCTCTCCTCCTCTTCTCTCTCCTCCTCTTCTCTCTCCTCCTCTTCTCTCTCCTCCTCTTCTCTCTCCTCCTCTTCTCTCTCTCCTCCTCTTCTCTCTCCTCCTCTTCTCTCTCCTCCTCTTCTCTCTCCTCCTCTTCTCTCTCCTCCTCTTCTCTCTCCTCCTCTTCTCTCTCCTCCTCTTCTCTCTCCTCCTCTTCTCTCTCCTCCTCTTCTCTCTCCTCCTCTTCTCTCTCCTCCTCTTCTCTCTCTCCTCCTCTTCTCTCTCCTCCTCTTCTCTCTCCTCCTCTTCTCTCTCTCCTCCTCTTCTCTCTCCTCCTCTTCTCTCTCCTCCTCTTCTCTCTCCTCCTCTTCTCTCTCCTCCTCTCTCTCTCCTCCTCTTCTCTCTCCTCCTCTTCTCTCTCCTCCTCTTCTCTCTCTCCTCCTCTTCTCTCTCCTCCTCTTCTCTCTCCTCCTCTTCTCTCTCCTCCTCTTCTCTCTCTCCTCTTCTCTCTCCTCCTCTTCTCTCTCTCCTCCTCTTCTCTCTCCTCCTCTTCTCTCTCCTCCTCTTCTCTCTCCTCCTCTTCTCTCTCCTCCTCTTCTCTCTCCTCCTCTGCTCTCTCCTCCTCTTCTCTCTCCTCCTCTTCTCTCTCTCCTCCTCTTCTCTCTCCTCCTCTTCTCTCTCCTCCTTTTCTCTCCTCCTCTTCTCTCTCCTCCTCTTCTCTCTGTCCTCCTCTTCTCTCTCCTCCTCTTCTCTCTCCTCTTCTCTCTCCTCCTCTTCTCTCTCCTCCTCTTCTCTCTGTCCTCCTCTTCTCTCCTCCTCTTCTCTCTCCTCCTCTTCTCTCTCCTCCTCTTCTCTCTCCTCCTCTTCTCTCTCCTCCTCTTCTCTCTCCTCCTCTTCTCTCTCTCCTCCTCTTCTCTCTCCTCCTCTTCTCTCTCCTCCTCTTCTCTCTCCTCCTCTTCTCTGTCCTCCTCTTCTCTCTCCTCCTCTTCTCTCTCCTCCTCTTCTCTCTCCTCCTCTTCTCTCTCCTCCTCTTCTCTCTCCTCCTCTTCTCTCTCCTCCTCTTCTCTCTCCTCCTCTTCTCTCTCCTCCTCTTCTCTCTCCTCCTCTTCTCTCTCCTCCTCTTCTCTCTCCTCCTCTTCTCTCTCCTCCTCTTCTCTCTCCTCCTCTTCTCTCTCCTCCTCTTCTCTCTCCTCCTCTTCTCTCTCCTCCTCTTCTCTCTCCTCCTCTTCTCTCTCCTCCTCTCTCTCTCCTCCTCTTCTCTCTCCTCCTCTTCTCTCTCCTCCTCTTCTCTCTCCTCCTCTTCTCTCTCCTCCTCTTCTCTCTCCTCCTCTTCTCTCTCTCCTCCTCTTCTCTCTCCTCCTCTTCTCTCTCCTCCTCTTCTCTCTCTCCTCCTCTTCTCTCTCCTCCTCTTCTCTCTCCTCCTCTTCTCTCTCCTCTTCTCTCTCCTCCTCTTCTCTCTCCTCCTCTTCTCTCTCTCCTCCTCTTCTCTCTCCTCCTCTTCTCTGTCCTCCTCTTCTCTCTCCTCCTCTTCTCTCTCCTCCTCTTCTCTCTCCTCCTCTTCTCTCTCCTCCTCTTCTCTCTGTCCTCCTCTTCTCTCTCCTCCTCTTCTCTCTCCTCCTCTTCTCTCTGTCCTCCTCTTCTCTCCTCCTCTTCTCTCTCCTCTTCTCTCTCCTCCTCTTCTCTCTCCTCCTCTTCTCTCTCCTCCTCTTCTCTCTCCTCCTCTCTCTCTCTCCTCCTCTTCTCTCTCCTCCTCTTCTCTGTCCTCCTCTTCTCTCTCCTCCTCTTCTCTCTCCTCCTCTTCTCTCTCCTCCTCTTCTCTCTCTCCTCCTCTTCTCTCTCCTCCTCTTCTCTCTCCTCCTCTTCTCTCTCCTCCTCTTCTCTCTCCTCCTCTTCTCTCTCCTCCTCTTCTCTCTCCTCCTCTTCTCTCTCCTCCTCTTCTCTCTCCTCCTCTTCTCTCTCCTCCTCTTCTCTCTCCTCCTCTTCTCTCTCTCCTCCTCTTCTCTCTCTTCCTCTTCTCTCTCCTCCTCTTCTCTCTCTCCTCCTCTTCTCTCTCCTCCTCTTCTCTCTCCTCCTCTTCTCTCTCCTCCTCTTCTCTCTCCTCCTCTTCTCTCTCCTCCTCTTCTCTCTCTCCTCCTCTTCTCTCTCCTCCTCTTCTCTCCTCCTCTTCTCTCTCCTCCTCTTCTCTCTCCTCCTCTTCTCTCTCCTCCTCTTCTCTCTGTCCTCCTCTTCTCTCTGTCCTCCTCTTCTCTCTCCTCCTCTTCTCTCTCCTCCTCTTCTCTCTCCTCCTCTTCTCTGTCCTCCTCTTCTCTCTCCTCCTCTTCTCTCTCTTCCTCTTCTCTCTCCTCCTCTTCCTCTGCTCTCTCCTCCTCTTCTCTCCTCCTCTTCTCTCTCCTCCTCTTCTCTCTCTTCCTCTTCTCTCTCCTCCTCTTCTCTCTCCTCCTCTTCTCTCTCCTCCTCTTCTCTCTTCTCCTCTTCTCTCTCCTCCTCTTCTCTCCTCCTCTTCTCTCTCCTCCTCTTCTCTCTGTCCTCCTCTTCTCTCCTCCTCTTCTCTCTCCTCTTCTCTCTCCTCCTCTTCTCTCTCCTCCTCTTCTCTCTGTCCTCCTCTTCTCTCTCCTCCTTCTCTCTCCTCTTCTCTCTCCTCCTCTTCTCTCTGTCCTCCTCTTCTCTCTCCTCCTCTTCTCTCTCCTCCTCTTCTCTCTGTCCTCCTCTTCTCTCCTCCTCTTCTCTCTCCTCTTCTCTCTCCTCCTCTTCTCTCTCCTCCTCTTCTCTCTGTCCTCCTCTTCTCTCTCCTCCTCTTCTCTCTCTCCTCCTCTTCTCTCTCCTCCTCTTCTCTCTCCTCCTCTTCTCTCCTCCTCCTTCTCTCTCCTCCTCTTCTCTCTCTCCTCCTCTTCTCTCTCCTCCTCTTCTCTGTCCTCCTCTTCTCTCTCCTCCTCTTCTCTCTCCTCCTCTTCTCTCTCCTCCTCTTCTCTCTCCTCCTCTTCTCTCTCCTCCTCTTCTCTCTCTCCTCCTCTTCTCTCTCCTCCTCTTCTCTCTCTCCTCCTCTTCTCTCTCCTCCTCTTCTCTCTCCTCCTCTTCTCTCTCTCCTCCTCTTCTCTCTCCTCCTCTTCTCTCTCCTCCTCTTCTCTCTCTCCTCCTCTTCTCTCTCCTCCTCTTCTCTCTCCTCCTCTTCTCTCTCCTCCTCTTCTATCTCCTCCTCTTCTCTCTCCTCCTCTTCTCTCTCTCCTCCTCTTCTCTCTCTTCCTCTTCTCTCTCCTCCTCTTCTCTCTCCTCCTCTTCTCTCTCCTCCTCTTCTCTCTCCTCCTCTTCTCTCTCCTCCTCTTCTCTCTCCTCCTCTTCTCTCTCTTCCTCTTCTCTCTCCTCCTCT